>NC_041389.1:339582948-339727464 GCF_002162155.2 Triticum dicoccoides | reverse complement strand
CTCAACTGGCATCATGGGTCAACAAGGGACTGGACTAGGGGCCAGTTAATGACGTGCTGACATTGCAAAGCCGCATTCGAGATCTCCTCGAGAGGGATATCAGCCTCGTCAAGGTAATGCAAGTAATGCTAGTACATCGGGTCCTGCCGTTCCAACGTCGATCTCTCCTTATGTGGGAGTTCAACCTGGAAGGACCGTGAACTATTCAACAATTCTTTGGCATGACACTCGAAGGGATGTATGGATTGTTCTTCGGATCACGAATAAAGTGTCCATACACCACCGAGGATCCGGGTCTTAACTGCAACCGTTCGGATACCCAAGTAAGTAATTCCGCGACCGAACATGCCGTCTTTTGTATTTTTTACGACATCATTCTGAAACATTGCTCTCGACCAGGGTTGGATAAGAAAGGCGGAGACGATCAGGTGTTCTACCCCCCTTCCCGAAGGCTCGTCGGATCATTCTAACCAGGATGCTCGAGCGCGCACCTTATCAAGTGCCATCAGGAGAAAATGAAGGGAGGAATAAAGAAGCCGAAAGCGGGCCTCACACATTACACATCCAAATCGGGGGAATTAGTATCTCCATGAAGGAGGATAATCGGGGAGGTGATTCTAGAGTCCACTCTCCCCAAAGGAAGAAAAGGGCCGCTTCTGAAGACCTGGAAAAGGAAATTTCCAAACGAGGGAAGATACCTTCGCCAGGGGCCCTGCCCCGGAGGGCATTCTTACCGCACAGCGCCCGCAGGGGTCCAGCCCTCAACCGAGCTGTAAGTGAACAGAAGTACTTTTGTAAATATATCCTGCTTTATCTCTAAGAACAATAACTAAGACATACATCTTGCAGTCCGGCTCGTAGCCCTTCTCAGCAGAGTTCGTCTTTGGTGGATCTTCTTCTGGAGATGATAGAGAGCGAAACGCCTCCTCCTGCTTCCCCGCCTCATGGGGCAGACGACCCCGAGGTGTCGTCACGGAGGATTTCTCCTGATCCGCCAAGGCCAGAAGGTAACTCTTCGGCCGCCCGAAGTCTGGAGTATTCGGCTCCTAAGGAGAGCAACAGAAAGAGTCCGGGACTGTCCGATGCGCGATCGGACACACTGATGGTTCTTCTGGAGCAAGCAGCTACCTCAGAGGCGCATCATACCTTAATGGGTACGGTGGTCGAGAGGATTTCATCTGCCAAAAGCGGGTTAAATGAAGCTTTTACGAGCCTGCTAAGAGGCTTTGAGGTACGCAAAATAATATATGTATTTTTGACGGTACCGCACACGCTAGGTGTGCTTGGTATAGATAGTAGCCCCTGAGACTCTGGTTGCCGTCCAGAGGCGGCAAACAGAGGATCATAGTCCCAGGTAATGATCGTGTTGCTTTCATGTGCAGGCGGCTAAGGATCCGGCAGCTGACCGGACTGCTAATTTTGCTGAACTGAAGCGACAGCTTGACGTGGCGGATGCCGACATCGCGCTTGTGAACAAGCGGCTTGACGATGCCCAGGGTATGTATTTTTCGCTTATCAGCAAATATTAAGAGGAGCATGATGCTAGTATATATAATATGTCGTGACTGCAGATGGAGCTGCTGCCGTGGAGACCCTTCGGGCGGAGCTTGCTCGAGCCAAGGAACAAGCCAGGAGAAGTGATGCGGCTGCCCTAAAGGCGTCCTAAGAGTTAAAAGCCGAACAGGCTGCTCATCGCCAGAGCGAATATAAGATAGCCAAGATGGATGTTGAGCTGAAAGATGCCACCGGCCGATATGAGCTCCGTGAAAAGGAAAGCCAAGCTAAAGCGGCCGACCTAAAGAAGGCCTTGGAAGCGGCCAAGGAAACCCACTCTGGAATTAGAGGGATAAAGGAGGAGCTTCGTGAAGCCGAAGATATCACGGCTGGGAGGCCCTTTTTGCTGCAGATGAAGTTCGGAAATCTGAAGTATGCCCCTCTAGATCAGTTATGGAGTGTTGCAGACGCGTATGCGGACTTGGCAAAGAGTGCTGCTGATGTGACTGAGTTTTACAAAGATCAGAAAGATCATGAGGTGGAAAGGTTGTTCTGGTCGCAGTTCAGTGCCCCAACGCGTCCGCTGCCATTTAATGAAAAGATGGCCGCATGGGCCGAGCTCCATAGGTTGTCCGGGCTTGCTATGAGGTATGTCGTGGATCACATTTGGCCGAAGGGACCAAGGCCAGATATCTATTTTGGTTTAGTGCAACAATTCCTTGGTGTTGTGTCGCATATCAGTGCTGTGAAGAGGTCGGCATGCATAGAGGGTGCGCGGATGGCTCTTGCCCGTGTTAAAACATATTAGGCAGGGATGGAGACCACCGCTATTGCAACCCGGGGTCCGGCGGGGGGCCAGGACCCGACTGAGCACTATTTTTAAGAAGTCCTAGAAGGTGGCTGTTTAATAGAGGCTTAGTGCTCGAAGAGTACCATGTTCGAGTGACATGTATCTGATTATAAAGGTTGTGTTTATACTTTTGCCCGAAAGTAGTATAGTGCCTCCTGTGCAGCCGTTTATGTATGTCTATAACCTGAAAGTTTGCACTCGTCGGCTTCAGCCCCCACACATATAATGTGGAGGTGTTCATAAAAGCGCGTAATCACACTTGATCCAACGTCTTGGTCCGTTAAGGAGGTGATAGCGCGGCGAAGGAGGCAATCAGATTATATAGCTTTAATACTTTCACTTAGCCATAGGTGCTTGACGGTGGGGCTACTATATAGCCCGTGGTACTTCCGCGTTCATTCGAATACGGTGCGCGTACGTACGTGACCGGGAAACCGGTCCTTCGTTAATGCGGAGGAATCGCGAAGATTCCACTGAGTCATCGAGTGGTTGACCAGTCTCGCGCTATATCATGACAGTCAGTTTTTGGCTTTCTCTACTGAGGTCCTCATCCAAATGAACCAGGGCACAATCGCAGTAGTTCTCCCGGTGCTGCCTTAGCCGATAGAGTGGAATGTAAGGTAGCAAAACACGGGAGCCGGGCAAACCCAACTATTTACCAAAGACATGATTCGGAGCTGATGCATATAAGGCCAAACTCGCGACGCCGAACACTCCCTAAGGTATTTGGACTTTACAACATATACTGGGTTGAGTAACGCCCTCGATAATGAGCCCTGAGTTTCCAGGTACATGCATTAGTCTAGCGTGACGAAATGCCAATAACGCCAGTATCCCTCCCGATTGTGTTAAGTGTCCGGGGGGTATGAAGCAACAGGAGACATTAAAAAAAGGTTTACACAGGGTCTTAATCTAAAAAGAAACCTTTGAGCGGAGCCCTTCTGCACGTCTGCGCCTTTGTCTCCGTTGTGTCGTATCCTAGAAGGGTGTAGCATGATGATCATCTGTAAAAAGGAAAAACCCAGGTGAAAGACTTCGTGCGAAAAGTTGGTTATTCTGAACGAACCATGAAAATGCAATATGTTATTGTATTAGTAGGGTCAAGCCGAACTGTGGGCTTTTCTACATGCGGACAGCCCCTAGCGCCACCTATGGGGGTATATCCATTGTCCCAAGCTCAGGTTTATCTGGGCTGTTACAACTGGTGGTGCGCCAGACACGTCTAACCGTGTCCGTAGTCTTGACGACCGGTCATTTATTCTGGTTGGATAGGCCGTTCAGTGTTCGGCTGCTAGAGCCGCCACATATTCTTCTGCACATAAGGAACGCTCTATATTTTCGCTAACTGTGATGACGACACGTGGACCGGGCATCTTAAGTTTAAGATAAGCATAGTGCAGTACTGCATTAAAACGAGCGAAGGCCATTCTTCCAAGTAGGGCGTGATACCCGCTTCAGAGTGGAGCGATGTCGAAGATTAATTCTTCTCTTCTGAAGTTTCCGGGAGAACCGAATACAACCTCTAGTACTAGAGAGCCTGTGCAGCGGGCCTCTACGCCTGGTATTACTCCTTTAAAGGTAGTATTACTTTGGCTGATTCTTGACGGGTTTATCCCCATTTTGCGGACAGTGTCCTGATATATCAGATTAAGACTACTGCCGCCGTCCATAAGGACTCGGGTGAGATGGTATCCGTCAATTATTGGGTCGAGCACCAAGGCAGCCGATCCTCCATGCCGGATACTAGTCGGATGATCACTGCGATCAAAAGTGATCGGGCGGGCCGACCAAGGATTGAACTTGGGGGGTGACGGGCTCTACAACGTATACGTCTCGGAGTGCGCGTTTGTGTCTTCTCTTTGGTATGTGAGTTGCGTAAATCATATTCACTATTTTGACTTCTGGTGGGAATTTTTTTTTGTCCACCAGTGTTCGGCTGGCGAGGCTCATCCTCGTCCTCACTTGGAGTATCCCTCCCTTTGTGTTCGGCGTTTAGCTTGCCGGCCTGCTTGAATACCCAACATTCTTTGTGGGTGTGATTTGCAGGCTTTTCGGGAGTGCCATGAATCTAACATAATCTGTCTAGAATCTTATTTAGGCTGGACAGTCCATCTCTGGTTCCTTTAAATGGCTTTTTCCATTGACCTGATCGAGAGCCCCTGAATCCGGTGTTAACCGCCGCGTTATCTGGGCTATCTTCATTGCTTTGACCCTTGTTTTTATTGCGTCGCGGCTTCCCGTTGTTGTCCCTGACTTCGGATGTGCCTGGGTCGCTGGTGCCGCTACGGGCCAACCAACTGACTTTGCCCGCACAAAAGCGGGCCATAAGGCTTGTTAGGGCTGCCATTGTCCTCGGCTTTTCTTGGCCGAGGTGTCTGGCGAGCCATTCATCTCGGATACTGTGCTTGAAGGCCGCTAAGGCTTCGGCATCCGAGTAGTCGATGATTTAGTTCTTCTTAGTGAGAAACATGTTCCAAAGCTTACGGGCTGACTCTCCAGGTTGTTGGATTATGTGACTTAAATCGTCTGCATCCGGAGGTCGGACATAGGTCCCGTGGAAATTGGCCCTGAAAGCATCCTCAAGTTCCTCCCAACTTCCAATTGAGTTTTCGGGGAGGCTTTTCAACCAATGCCGAGCTGGTCCTTTCAACTTGAGGGGCAGGTATTTAATGGCGTGGAGATCATCTCCGCGGGCCATGTGGATGTGAAGGATAAAGTCCTCTATCCAGACCCCAGGGTCCGTCATTCCGTCGTATGCCTCTATATTCACGGGTTTAAACCCTTTTGGAAATTCATGATCCAGCACCTCATCGGTGAAGCACAGGGGGTGCACAGCACCCCTGTATTTGGATGTGTCATGCATGTTGTCAATGGTTGTGTTTGGTGTTGATTCCGAGCTGGTATTTGATCAATATGATCGTTTTGGTGGCTGTGATCCTGCATCGGGGCACGCTTCCTGGATCAATAGATGGACCTGGCCATACCGGATTTTTGTCCAGGAGCTCACGTAAATCGTGTGGTGACTCGTGCGCGGCATCATTAGCCGCCCCGTCGCGGCCACGGGGTGGTCAATCCGGCTGATCGGCCATTTTATTTTTCGGCTGAATGGGCTCTATAGCCTCGTCATCGAATTCGGGCAGCAGCTTGCGCTTTGGCTAGCTCTTTGTGTGGCGATTGCCACCGTCTTTTTCTTCAGTGTCAAGCACTTTGTTCCATCTGCGGTTGAGCGTATCCTGCGCAGCCTTAAGCCTTTGCTTCTGATTCTTCAAGCTCCTCGCGGTGGCAATAAGCCTTCTATGGAGGTTCTCTTGTTCCAAGTGTTTTTCCATGATGATGAGTGCATCATCGTCCGGACAGTTCTCCTCTCCGGAGATAGGTTGATGAATTTTCCCCTCGGGATTGGCATCATTGGGTGTCGGCTCCAGACTATGTTCACCGTCCCCTGGCTCATCCTGCTCCATCGCTGGGTCCATGGGGTCGTTGTTTCCTTTGGAGTCGACCGGGGTATTATTCTTTCTTGTGCTGTTATCACTATTTTTACTGTGGCGGGATTTAGAGCGGCGTCCATGTCGTCGCTTTGGTTGCTGCTTGATGGGATTGTCCTTCGTTGCATCATCTCCATTGCTTTCTTTTGGGGTGTCCACCATGTATATATCATATGATGAGGTGGCTGTCCAGCGCCCGGTGGGCGGTGGTTCCTGTTCGTCTCCAGCATCATCGTCCATACCGTCGATGTCTTCAGAGTCGAACTCAAGCATGTCGGTTAAGTCATCGACAGTGGCTATGAAGTGGGTGGTGGGTAGGGAACGAATTTCTTTGTCGTCCGCTTCCCACTCGAGCTGGACATAGTTCGGCCAAGAGTCCCCTGACAGAGAGAGAGACCTTAATGAATTTAGCACGTCACCCAAGGGCAAATGCTGAAAGATATCCGCGGAGGTAAACTCCATGACCGGTGCCCAATCAGATTCGATAGGCACAGATGTACGGGTTCGGATCCTATGGCCGGAGACGAGTCCGAGGATCCGATAACACATATATCTTTAGAGGTGAAGTCTGTGTTCGGCTCCAGCGCCGATGAGTGTTCGGCCTCCATGGCAGGGTCCATCCACCCGTCTTCGGATGGCGTGATCTGCTCCAGATTAAGAGCCGGGGCAGCCATAGGTGTGATCTCCCGAACACTGTCTGATGGCAGATCTAATTCCTGCTCGTCGTGGCGGTTTGGCGCACCTGTCACGGGCTCGAATCCGTCGAAGATCAAGTCTCCGCGGATGTCGGCAGTATAGTTCAAGCTTCCAAACCTGACCTAGTGGCCAGGGAATAGCTATCGATCTGCTCTAGATGTCCAAGCGAGTTGGCCCGCAGTACAACACCGCCGAATACGAAGATCTGTCCAGGGAGGAAAACCTCACCCTGGACCGCATCGTTAAAGATGATTGAAGGAGCCATCGAGCCTTATCGTGACGACACAGTGGAACTCTCAATGAAAGCACCAATGTCGGTGTCAAAACCGGCGGATCTCGGGTAGGGGGTCCCGAACTATGCGTCTAAGGCTAATGGTAACAAGAGGTGGGGGACACGATGTTTACCCAGGTTCGGGCCCTCTCAATGGAGGTAATACCCTACTTCCTGCTTGATTGATCTTGATAATATGAGTATTACAAGAGTTGATCTACCATGAGATCGTAGAGGCTAAACCCTAGAAGCTAGCCTATGATTATGATTGTTCTTCGTCCTACGGACTAAACCCTCCAGTTTATATAGACATCGGAGGGGGCTAGGGTTACACAGAGTCGGTTACAGAGAAGGAGATCTACATATCCGAATTGCCAAGCTTGCCTTCCACGCAAAGGAGAGTCCCAGCCGGACACGGGATGAAGTCTTCAATCTTGTATCTTCATAGTCCAACAGTCCGGCCAAAGTATATAGTCCGGCTGTCCGAGGACCCCTTAATCCAGGACTCCCTCAGTGGGGCCGCAACCTGACACCATCCTGCCACCACCTCTTTAGTCCCGCTTCGTGGCACAAACCGGTACTAGAGGTTCGCCACGAACCGGGACAAATGACCACCGCCTGCCTAGCTGTTGGAATCGGCACTAATGGTCACATTAGTGCCGGTTCAATTACAAACCGAGACTAATGAGCTTCACATTAGGCGTTTTTTCTACTAGTGTCTATTGCATGCTTACAGTACTCTCCTATGACGCTATGGATGATGACTTTCGTAACACCCCAATAGTTAAGCTACAGTGAACTCCCTCAAATGATGCCATGTCATCTTATTTTGCTAAGCTTAATTCCCCCCCCCCCCGCCACTACTAGGGAAAATCTTATACATAGAATCTTAGCAGTAGCCCTGGACAAGGAGGCGTGTTACTGCTAATTAGTCAGAGCACTGGACCCAAACAGATGCTACTGCTACCGACTTAGCAGTAGCGCGGCTTGGTTGAGCCACGCTACCACTAAAATCCCTTGACCGTTCCCGCCACACTAGGTTTAGCAGTAGCTCGGCCAAATTAACCGCACTACTGCTAATGTAATAGTAGTAGCATGATTTTTCTGCAGGTCGCTATCGCTAATTTTGAACCTGGCCACATGGAGGGTCCTGCTTAGTAGTAACGCCTCTTCTAGAAGCGCGCTACTGCTATCTTATTAGCAGCAGTGCATTTTACATCCAACGCTACTGCTAAGCCGCAACCATACCACCTTTTTCCTCCCCCTCCCCCATCCTCTCTTCCTTCACTTTCCCCTAGCTCCCACCTCCTCATTCCCTCACTTTGCTTCTTCCTCACTACTTCTCCCCCCATTACTCTCCTTCTTCTACATATCTTTCTCCCTCTTTATTACTCCTAGCTAACTACACCACCTCCATTAATGCATCACCTTTATCTTTTTCCTTCCCCCTCCACTAGTTGAACTTGTCTCCTCCCGAACTAGCTAGCTAGGTAAATCTAGCATTTAGTGAAGCGACCTATGTACCTCCCTAACTAGATCTAGCCTTGTCAAGTAGAGCTTTGTCCACTTTTGATCATTCCATAGGTGTGTGTGGCGACACCTATTGACATCATCATCACCGTGCTCGATCTCGAGATAGGTGATTAAAAATTTATGCTTTTGCCAGAATGGAAATATGTGTATGTGTGCGATATGACATAATCGGGCAATATGATGGAAATTGTGTGGTGGCATGAGTTGCCACCGAATTGTGCTGTTGAGTTGCGTATGTTTTGCCAAAATGTCGATTTATTTCCGTTTTGGCGAAGTTCGGGCAAACTCTATATGTCCTATTTTTAGGGAAGGTCATGCCGAATTTTTGTATGACTTTGATACATGCATGCATTTTTATAATCAATTCGTTTATTATTACCGTGCACGCTTTAATGATGGTTAGTGGAACAATGGTGGACAGGTGCTTACGATCAGCGGTGCAGGACATGAAAGAAAATAACCTGACAGAGATTTTATGTCTGTGTCGAAGATGCAAAGGAGGAGTTTGGATCGACCCCTATGACGATGGTCGTGTGATGGCGCACCTGCTCATGACTGGTTTCATGGATGGCCATACTCGGTGGATAATTGAAGATGAGGACGATGATGTTGAGGACGCCGATGGGGCAGGCAATGATGACATGGGGCAAGACGAAGAGATGATCGATAACGGCGGCGGAGAAGGGGCCGAACATGGCGGCGGGGAAAAGAGCAGACATGGCGGCGGAGAAAACATGGACTCCACACCGTAGACTTTGTTGGTACTAAGTTCAATCGTGTGGGAACCTCATGTTCAAGCACTGCTTCACAAGGAGATGAGTACTGACAAAGCTGCTTCTAGAGAGGAGGCCAATCTGCAGCAACTGGTTGTAGAATCAAACACTCCATTGTATGATGTTTGCAATCCCGAGGTGACGTACTTGAGTTTCACGCTCGAACTCCTGAAGACGAAGGCTAAAAAAATGGAACAACACTAGCCTCGATGAGCTTCACAAGTACCTAAAGGATGTTCTTCTCGCGAGGAACCTATGTCCTACTAGTGTGGGTGAGGCTAAGAAGATTGTGTGCCCTCTTGATCTGCCGCACATTAGATACCATGCATGCATCAACGATTGCATAATTTATCAGAACAAGCACGCGAAAAAAACTAGATGTCCGTTGTGCAATGCTTCTTGATAAAGAAGGCCAGGAAGAAATCTCCCAGAAAGTTATATGGTACTTACCGATCACTCCCCATCTGCAACATTATTTTGTAGATCCCTAGGAAGCAAAGCTCATGTGTTGGCACGCGGAGAGGACAAAGCCCAACGATGGAGATGATCCAAAGCTGAGACACCTCATGGATGGAAGCCAGTGAAGAGCGTTCAACGGCGAATATTGTTATTTCACATGTGATGCAAGGAACATCGTGCTTGGCGTGTGTATCGATGGCATGAATCTGTTTGGCAACCAGAACACCAACCATAGCACATGGCCTGTGTTTGTATGGATGTACAACCTCCCCCGGTTGTGCATGAAGTCAAAGTACATACACATGAGCTTGCCGATTCAAGGGCCGAAACAACCAGGAAATAATATTAATCTGTATCTGGGGCTACTTCAAGAGGAGTTAGACACGTTATGGAAAACACCAGCCAAGACATGGGATGCCAGCAAAGGTGAGTATTTCTATATGAGAGCCACGCTGATCACGATGATGCATGACTATCTCGATTACAGATATGTCGCAGGCCAGTTGTGTCATGGATATTGCGGATGCACGGCATGCATGGATGATACGACGTCTTAGCAGCTAACGTCAAGGAAAGATGGCGGGTCTGGGTAAATCGTGTACATGGGGCATCGAAGATGGCTCGAGAAGGACGATGCATGGAGAAACCGTGGAGACCTATTCAATGGTGAGGCTAAGTATCTAGGACCTCCATGTAAGCAGAGCGGCACCAAAATCGATGAGATGTTGAAAAACTGGGAACAGTGCCCCGCGCCGGGAAACACGATGAAAAAGGCGTTGGAGAAGCTGCTGAAGGTATAGAAGACGAGGTCTGTTTTCTGGGACTTGGAGTACTTGCACAAACTCGACACTCCTCATTGCCTTGATAAAATGCACATCTGTAAGAATGTCGTTGAGAGCTTGCTTGTGACACTGATGAACATGCCGGATAAGACCAAGGATGGGCCAAAGGCAAGAAAAGACTTGTAAGATTTGAAAATCAGGGAAGATCTACACATGCCGCCCCATAAAAAGTCAGAGTAGACAGAGACGGAGATAGAGGCGTGGGAGAAGAAGGGCAAAAAAGTAAAGGAAGAGGATTATTGCCCCCTTATTGATTCTCCTTAAGTCCGGCTGAGATCGACCAATTCTTAAAGTGCCTTACCGGAATCAAAGTTAGTTCTGGTTAGTGTGGGAAGATAAGCAGATTTCTAGACACGTAGAAGAAAAGGTTCAGTGGGATGAAGTCCCATGACTGTCATGTGATGATGATGCAGATACTACCTGTTTCCCTTAGAGGTATAATGAACAAGCTTGTCTGTGACACGCTTATTGGTCTCTGCAACTTTTTTGACGGCATCTCTCGAAAATCGATTAGTGTGAAGCAGTTCTGAAGGCTACAGGAAGAGATTGTGATACTAAATGAGCTTGAGATGTACTTCCCGCCTGCGTTCTTTGATTTCATGGTGCATCTGTGTGTCCATATTGGGGATGACATAATAGACCTAGGGCCGTCATTCCTACACAACATGATACCATTTGAGAGGATGAATGGGGTCATCAAAGGATTCATTCGTAACATGTCCCGTCCGGATGGAAGCATCGCCCAGGGCTATCTGACACAAGAGTGCATCTCTTTCTACGAGAATTTTCTATACGGCGCAGACCGGCCGCCTGGTGTTGGTTTGCCCATTAACAAGCACGCTGGGAGGCTCAAAGGAGAAGGTCACTCCAACGGTCACATGGAACTGCATGTGGCCTACTCAGATTGATGCAACAACTTTGACAGAGCAAACTTGGTAGTGCTACAACACCTAGACCAGGTAGATCCTTCCGTGACACTACATAAAGAAACTATCGCAAAGAAGTATCATCACCGGGGGGTATGCAGGATGGACGCCAAAGTTACTAGAGAGCACAACTCCACTTTCCTGCATTGGTTCAAAGAGAATATTCTTGCTAATCCCCCAGAAGAGGGCTCTAAGGACGGATTCCTCATATACGCCTTATCACATGGCCCCTTGCCCAACCTCATCATCTATCAGGCATAAGATATCAACGGATACACGTTCAACGGAGACCCAAGATATGAACAGTGATTTTCAGAACTCAGGTGTGACGATGGAATGCATGACCGGCAGCGACCATGATGCAACTGAGAGATTTTACGGAAGGGTCGAGGAGATCTGGGAGCTTGACTACTCTGGACTGCACAACGCAACAATGTTCCGTGTCAGATGGGCTAAGAATGTCAAAAGAGAAAACTGGCATTTCACTAGCATGACTATACCCGATGCCAAGAGTGCTACCGTGAACACCATCGCAAAAAACGAGCCATGGGTACACGCTAAGCACGTGACACAATGCTTCTTCATAACCAACCCGAGCAATCCCAGTTGTGTTGTCATGAGGAGAGGCAAAAGGAACATCATTGGAATGGATGGAGTCACCAACAAGGAAGACTACGACCAGTACGGAAACCCGATGAGGAAAGATGATGACGATGAAGTATACATCAAAATAAGAATCAATACTACATTACCTAAGAAAGATTGTACTCCATGGAAAAGGAAAATTCACAATAAGGGGCTCAATTATTCATCAACGAACAACAAGGGAAAGAAGCTCACTCAAAAACAAAAACATCGACGCTAAGAAACCGTTATTGGTCAAATGATGTAATATATATGTTCCTATTTTGTATGCACACTTAATAGTTATGGGTCAAATGATGCATTATATATACCCTTAGTTATATACATTGTACCACCTTCCCTTCATTCTGGCTCTCGGAAAAAAGGAAAAGGAAAAGAAAATAGAAGAAACAAAATGGAAAAGAAAAGGAAGAAAAGTAAGCAAAAAAGAAAAGAAAAAAAAACGAAAACAATAACAGGAGCGTTGGTTGTGTAAAAGTGCTATAGCTATGTTATGTAGCTGTAGCGCTGCTCCAGAAAATCGCTATAGCTACTTCATATAGCAGTAGCACTTCTCTTGAAAATGCGCTATAGCTAAGCTAGCTGTAACACGTTTTCAAGAAAAGCGCTACTGCTATTTTCACATAAACCCCCCCTGCGCACGCACAAGCTTCCCTCCTCTCCTTCCTGCCCCAATTCCCCCACTCTCTTCCCCCCTCGTCGCCCTCGCGGAAGACCGAGCGCCGACCCTGACGTCGCACGCCTCCCTCGCCATCGCCAACACCTCATGCCTTCGTCACCGTCGCCCGTCCCTGGCCCCGACCCTGATGCGCCACGCCTCCCTCCTTTGCTTCCTCCCATCCCAATCTCGGCCGTCGTCGGGCCTGCCTCCTCGCCATGCACCCTCTGTAAGCCCCCTAACGCTCCTCTCTCTTTGCCATTAGAGTTCTAGCTAGGGTTTTTCGGTTAATCTACTTAGGTTTTAGTTAGGGCAGTAGGTTAATTAGGTTATCTATTTAGTTAGGGCAGTAGGTTAATTAGGTTATCTATTTAGTTAGGGTAGTAGGTTAATTAGGTTATCTATTTAGTTAGGGTAGTAGGTAGTTTTTTTGCGGTGATGAATTTAGTTTTGAACCCTAGCTAGGTATCAAATTTAGTTAGGAATTTAGCTAGGTATGAACCCTAGTTATGAATTTTGCGGTGATGAATTTACCAAATTTTGTTATGAACCCTAGGTATCAAATTTAGTTATGAATTTAGCTAGGTATCAAACTAGTAGGTTAATTTGGTATTTTGCTAGGTATCAAATTTTATTCAAGGAATTTTTATTGGTATTTAAAGAAAAATAGAATTGTTTCTATTTCATTTTTTAGTTAAAGCTATTGTTGCTATATGAATCCTATATGATATGTCGACATGTGATTTGGACATATTTGAAGTGGACATGTGATATTTGGAAAATGATGGTTATGTGCAAGGTAAATGATCCGAGTTGCCTATGTTTCGCCAGAATGTTGATTCATTTCCGTTCTGATGAATTTCAGGTGCTCAATATGTCCTCTTTTTAACAAAGGTCATGCCGAAATTTCCTGTGAATTTTGGCATGACTTGTGCCAGAAAGTAGGCATATCGAGTGCCGGGATTTGCTGCGATGGGAATGAAATGCCATTCTGGCAAACCATAGACCTTTTTTATGTTATTTCTCATTTTATTTATAGTTTTAGAATTAACAATGATACTTAATCATAAGAAACATGTCGAACAACTAAGAAACCGGGCCTTCTGACCAAAATGCAGACAAGATGGATTATGAGGGTGAACAACAGTACCTCGACTTTTTGTATGCTAAGCATAGTCAAGGTTTGCAGGGCAGCCTCGATGATGGTACTGACGCTGACATCGACACCGACGACACCGACAACGATGGTGGCGCCGTGACCGGCGGGGAAGGTACCGGCGGGGAAGATACCGGCAGGAAAGGTACCGGCGCCGGAGCCGCTACCGAAAAGAATAAGTAGAGGATACGAAAACCTAACAAGCTTGGCACCGAACGACTGGTGATCACAAAGATGGCCCCTGGCAACTTTGAGCCATTAGAGCCGAAAGAACCTCGCAAGTGCTATGGGAACCAAGTAGGATGCATCCTACGGGAATGCGTGAGCATCAATGATGATGACTTAAGGAGTAAACAACATTCCAGGCAGTTGCTCCTGATGAAGTTGCACAAGAGATTCAAGTTCGCCGACCGGGATGATAGCATAGAACAACCTGGGATGATCCGAAGATGAAAAAGATTAACAATCACGCCATGGGCATGTTCAACAATGATTTGGCCTCCTGGAAAGGGAGGATAAAACAAGCTATTGAGGCTGAGGAACCCCTGTCCAACATTCTGGAGGAAAATCCGACACTTACGGAAGAGGAGTTCCAAACGTTGAAGGACACTTGCGCTACCGAGGCAGCCAAGGCTAAGGCTGCGAAATTCAAGAGCCTTCAGCAAAGGAACACGGGGAACCAACACTTCATAAGCCGTGGCTACCTTGGCAAAATGCCCATATGGGATAAGGACGATGCGGAACGTGAAGCCGCGGGTTTCCCAGACCCCTTCGCGAAGTTCGCCAACCCCTTGGAGAGTGACTTCATCAGGGCCCGCTACAAGTGGGACAAGGAAAATAAGGTTTTTTTACACAGACCCGATCATGAGGAAATTGATTAGAATACTGGTAATTATTATTTTACCACCTTGCTTTTAGCTTCTGATCAAGTCGACTACACATTCGTAAACGGTTCACGTTCCTTCTGCAGGAGAAGCAACACCATCTTGCAGCCGAAAGCCAGTCTTCATCGATGAGGCCCAGTGGGACACCCCTCTCAACTGGGCATTGAAAGAACTTAAGGGACTCCCTTTGGACCAGCGGCAGCAATATGGACATGTGCACGACGCCGGAGACAGTGCCACGTGGAAGGTACTTTACAACGAGAGCCCGGAGGCCAAGAAGCAGAAAAAGAAGTTTAGTCAGGCGGACATCGACGAGAAGGTCAAGCTTGCGTTCGAGAAAAAAGCAACTGAGGACGCGGAAAAAGCAACTGAGAAGAAAAATGAGTTGCTACAGTAGGTAGTCGCTGCAGCTGTACATGCCTGCAAAAATGATTTCGCTACTAACTTGATCCCGGCTATCATCAACTGGACGAAGGAAAATCCAGACAAGATGGTAGATGATTTCCCCATGCCCAGTTTCGTTGGGAGCAACTTGGTGAACAACACCACCGCACCATCAACTGCTCACGCAACCACGCCTGCTCTCGCAACAGCACCCGCTCAACGTAGCCTGTCCTCAGTCTCTGGCGCGCTAGGCGGGCCTTCGTTTTTGGCTGAGCTCAACGCCCTCACGTTAATTACATGTCGCACCAACAAATATCTAGAATATTCCATTTTTGTTGCCTTTCGGATGTTTTACGCCGCAAACATGTGTTTGCAGGCCACGAAACCCCGCCGTACTCTACCTGATAAAAGGCTGCAAGGTAGATGTGCAAAAGGCGGTGATAAAGAAGCCACTGGAACTCACGTTGCACGGCCAGCCGATGCCCGATGGGCACTTCAGCGTTACCTTGTCGAGTGTGAAATTGGGCCACGAGGATTGGCCTCCAGTACGGCTAGGGGGAGAGGACGATGAGACCCCCCGCCGTGGATTGGAAACTGCAAGGGTTGGGTGCTGCTATGGCCGAAGAATCTTCTTCTTCTGGAGCCGGCCGAGAGCACAACAATAACCACACATCAACAAGCGAGCATGAACATGACCACCCCTCCTAAGAAATTACCTACACTTGTAGTGCCGGGTGAGAGCGGCGGACGACATGATGAAGGGGGCCAATAGTGGCTGATGTCATCACCCCCGTAGAACAAAGAATGGATGATGAGATGGACGAGGACCATCTTCCATTCCTGAATACAAACGCCTATGACAGTGACTTAGATATGTTGAGTCATCCATATGACGACTCGGGCTATCAGCATGCTGATGAGGATATGGATGATGTGCCCGGGCAGGAACGTCCTAGCAGATATTGCAAGAAGTTTCTCTTCATGCAATCCTCAGAGGGCATGCCTGAAGATGCCTCCTCAACACAGGCTCAACTAGGCGAGGGTCGTACAGTGTTAGCTTGACAACACTAGGGAAGGGGTTAAGGAAGGGTCTACAAGGTCAGCCCAAGAAAAAGGAGAGGAAGAGACCGGGGAAGAGAGGATCTGCTGCCCACAAACAAGCCAGAGCACATAGCAGCCAGAGTGCGGATTTTGAAGAGTGTGTAACTGTCAAAGGTGCGGCCATGTTCCATGTCACGGGCGAGCCGATGCTACCACCGAAACCGCTGGAGGCAATATCAGGGGATCTCAGGAGACTGCACGACCATGTGTTGTCGACTGAGAAAAGCCTACTCGCCTTGAAGGATCCAGGATATCCAACATACGCGGCTCGTGTGCCTGAGGGGAAGTGCTACATCGACACACGACCCGCGGAGGTGTTCTTCCTGCGGTTTGCGCATATATTCGAGATGTATTGCCATGTAACTTTCCATAGCCATTCCGAGATATATTGCCATGCAACTTTCCACTGTTCTGTTTATTATGACGCTCTTCATCATTGTCATATTGCTTTGCATGATCATGTAGTTGACATGGTATTTGTGGCAAATCCACCTTTCATAATTCTTTCATACATGTCACTCTTGATTCATTGCACATCCTGGTACACCGCCAGAGGCATTCATATAGAGTCATATTTTCTTCTAAGTATCGAGTTGTAATTCTTGAGTTGTAAGTAAATAAAAGTGTGATGATCTTCATTATTAGAGCACTGTCCCAGTGAGGAAAGGATGATGGAGACTATGATTACCCCACAAGTCGGGATGAGACTCCGGACGAAAAATAAAAATAAAATAAAATAAGAGGCCAAAAAAAGAGAAGGCCAAAAAATGAGAGAAAAAGAGAGAAGGGGCAATGCTACTATCCTTTTATCATACTTGTGCTTCAAAGTAGCACCATGTTCTTCATGATAGAGAGTCTCCTATTTTGTCAGTTTCATATACTAGTGGGAATTGTTCATTATAGAACTTGGCTTGTATATTCCAATGATGGGCTTCCTCAAATTACCCTATGTCTTTATGAGAAGGCAAGTTGGATGCACACCCACTTAGTTTCTTTTTGGGCTTTCATACACTTATAGCTCTAGTGCATCCGTTGCATGGCAATCCCTACTCACTCACATTGATACCTATTGATGGGAATCTCCATAGCCCGTTGATACGCCTAGTTGATGTGAGACTATCTCCTTCTTTTTGTCTTCTCCGCAACTACCATATTCTCTTTCACCATAGTGCTATGTCCATGGCTCACGCTCATGTATCGCGTGAAAGTTGAAAAAGTTTGAGGACATCAAAAGTATGAAACAATTGCTTGGCTTTTCATCGGGGTTGTGCGTGATTTGAATATTTTATGTGATGAAGATGGAGCATAGCCAGACTATATGATTTTGTAGTGATAGCTTGCTTTGGCCATGTTATTTTCAGAAGACATGATTGCTTTATTAGTATGCTTGAAGTATTATCACTTTGATGTCAATATTAAACTTTTTTGAATCTTATGGATCTGAAAATTCTTGCCACAAAAGAGAAATTACATGGATAAATATGTTAGGTAGCATTCCACATCAAAAATTCTATTTTTTATCATTTACCTACTTGAGGACGAGCAGGAATTAAGCTTGGGGATGCTTGATACGTCTCCAACATATCTATAATTTTTTATTGTTCATGCTATTATATTATCCATCTTGGATGTTTTATATGCATTTATATGCTATTTTATATGATTTTTGGGACTAACCTATTAACCTAGAGCCCAGTGCCAGTTTCTATTTTTTTCCTTGTTTTCGAGTATTGCAGAAAAAGGAATATCAAACGGAGTCCAATTGACATAAAATTTCGAAGATTGTTTTTGGAAGAGAAGAAGCCCACGGAGCATCAGAGATGGACCAGAAGAATCCAGAGGCGACCACGAGGGTGGAGGGCGCGCCCCCCTACCTCGTGGCTTCCTCGTGGACCCCCTGACTTGTTCCCAACGCCAACACCTCTTATATATCCCCAAACTTCCAGAACAGAACCAAGATCAGAAGTTCCGCCGCCGCAAGCCTCTGTAGCCACCAAAACCCAATTGGGAACCTGTTCCAGCACCCTGCCGGAGGGGGGAATCATCACCGGTGGCCATCTTCATCATCTCGACGCTCTCCATGACAAGGAGGGAGTAGTTCACCCTCGGGGCTAAGGGTATGTACCAGTAGCTATGTGTTTGATTTCTATCTCTCATGTTCTTGATATGGCACGATCTTGATGTACCACGAGCTTCGCTATTATAATTGGATCTTATGATGTTTCTCCCCCTCTACCTTATTGTAATGGATTGAGTTTTCCCTTTGAAGTTATCTTACCGGATTGAGTCTTTAAGAATTTGAGAACACTTAATGTATGTCTTGCATGTGCTTATCCGTGGTGACAACGGGATATTCACGTGATCTACTTGATGTATGTTTTGGTGCTCAACTTGCGGGTTTAGTGACCTTGTGAACTTATGCATAGGGGTTGGCACACGTTTTCATCTTGAGTCTCTGGTAGAAACTTTGGGGCACTGTTTGAAGTTCTTTGTGTTGGTTTGAATAGATGAATCTGAGATTGTGTGATGCATATCGTATAATGAAACCCATGGATACTTGTGGTGACATTGGAGTATCTAGGTGACATTAGGGTTTTGGTTGATTTGTGTCTTAAGGTGTTATTTTACTATGAACTCTGGGGTTGTTTGTGACACTTACAGGAATAGCCCAACGGATTGATCGGAAAGAATAACTTTGAGGTGGTTTCGTACCCTACAATAATCTCTTTGTTTGTTCTCTGCTATTAGTGACTTTGAAGTGACTCTTTGTTGCATGTTGAGGGATTGTTATATGATCTAATTATGTTATCATTGTTGGCAGAACTTGCACTAGTGAAAGTATGAACCATGGGCCTTGTTTCTAAGCATTGCAATACCGTTTTTGCTCACTTTTGTTACTTGCTACCTTGCTGTTTTTATATTTTCAGATTATAAAAACCTATATCTACCATCCATATTACACTTGTATCACCATCTCTTCGCCGAACTAGTGCACCTATACAATTTACCATTGTATTGGGTGTGTTGGGGACACAAGAGACTATTTGCTATTTTGTTGCAGGTTGTTTGAGAGAGACCATCTTCATCCAACACCTCCCACGGATTGATAAACCATAGGTCATCCACTTGAGGTAAATTTGCTACTGTCCAACAAACCTCTGCACTTGGAGGCCCAACACTGTCTACAAGAAGAAGGTTGCGTAGTTTACATATATATTGAAAGCCCATATATATTGTACTAGAATTATCATTCAGCTATTGCTCTTTTGACATACTCATTTTTTAGACCTTAACTGTTTTCAATCTTCATGTCTACGTAGGCACTAACACATGGAGAAAAACATATAACCAGTCGGTGGCGTAATAAGCACCGAGATTTTCTCCGTTGTCATGACATCCGTTTGAGGACATCAATGATGGAAGGTTATGCATCCAACCAGGCAAACATAAACTTTATCACATTCTTCCTGTTGAATGCGAGGTTATTATTGTCCATGAGGCTTATGTTTTTCAACAAGAATTTTCTCACAGATGGATATGTTGAACAACAAATAAACAAGTTTCGGGTGGACAAATGGGCTTCTGAACGTGCTCGACTTCCATTTACAACAACTTGTGGTCATATGCTAGTAAAAGAAATTGTCACGGGATGTTGATTTTATGGATCAGATCGGTCCATTTGTTTGTGACTGCCAAAAACAGTGGTTGGGTTAGATGTTATTGCCATGTTCAATTTGGGCTTTGTCTTAACCTGATGAATAATTAATCCTTGTGCTTTTGTACCTTTGTAAGCTTGAGTTAGATGTTGTTGCCCTTTTCAACTCGGCTATGACTGTCATTTTTTCATTGAAACTAGGAAAATGGCTTGCCATTTCCTTAACTAGGAGATAAATATTGTAACAAATCCCAGGGAAATAACATCACTCTCGCCGGCTGCTTGAGCTCATTGTGCATTGCAGAGCCCAGGTGTTTAGCGCCCGCCAACACCCACAAACTAATTTTGAGCTAGCACACCAAATAGGCCGTAATTCTTCAAAAGAAAGGTTGCATGGCCATGACATATTTGGATTCTGACATTTCGGACCCATGAGGAAAAAGCCTGTCCAAGGTGGTGTCAACTTAGTCAACAAATGATTCTTCCTGCCAGCCATTGGATTGACATCCAACATCTATCGTGTTTCTTCTATATCTTGTCTTCTTCCTCCAGCTGCCCAAACCACACCGTCGATCCCGCCTGCTCCCGCTTCTAGTGTCTACCTCCCACGGATGGATGCACCTCCGCCGCCCTACCGTACCCTCAAAGGTTGGCTATTCCATCCCTCTATTCCCCCTAGACATCCTATTATTCTCTGGCGAGTTTAGCCAAAACCCGAACCCGCACCTGAACTAGTAACCCTCGTACTCCCCTCCGCTTGTGACTAGACCGCCGGATCTTCCACAGCTCCTGTTCGTTCCCATCCGAGGCCTCACCATCGTGCCCCGCATTGGTTCGCTCGCCACACGTGGTGTGCCGCTGTCTGGCGTTGTCAACATGGTCAACAACCGAGAGGAATAAGGAGATGATTGTACATGTAGAGGATGACAGTAGGGACCCACCAGGTTCATGGTGGTACACAAGATGGTGCCTCATTATTAGTACAAGCCAAAAAATGCTTCCCCTAATGGTTTAACATCTATGTCCCACACCATTGTCAATGTAATCAATAAACGAGAGAGTTACACAGCAAGCGTCTAACACCAGGACTCAATAGGTCGCGCAGTTATTATTTAGTTTCAGAGATGAAGCAGGTATCAACGGGTTTGTGTAGGGGTTGTGGCCCGCCTATCCCAGGCTTTTATTTTATGTTTACCAGATGATGAGCCCAGTTGTTATTTTTTCTTTCTGAAAATGGCTAGACCAGTTCTATCTTCTTTTAAAGAATACTCAACGAAGGCCTACTTGCTTTTCTTAGCCCTGCTGGGCTACAAATCTTTCTAGATGAGAGGGATGTATTCGCTTGCCCAGAAAATGGGCTATAGGTAGTAAGAAATGGGCTGTAAATTTTAAAAATATAGCAAACCAACAATTAGTTTGAATAATAGTTTTTTAGGATTTCGAGATTTCAAATTAAATTTTTTTTGCGAGGAAAGTTATGTTGGATTTTAAATTGATATAAATTTGTTTTTTTTAATTCATTTGAATGTTAATAAAATTTTTGGGACTAAAAACAGTTTGGACCGCACCGAGATATGCAAAATTTCGTTATTTTTTTAACCGTGGCCAGAATATGGGCTGTAATGCTAACAAAAAGAATTTGTGCTTCAAAAAATCCTTAAGAATTAGCAAATGGGCTGTAAATTTATTAGAAATAATGGCAGATGGGTTGTATACTGTTTTCCACATATTTGAGGTGGACTTGTGGGCCTACTAGCTTTATGCGTACGCTTGGCTGTGCCAACTTAGTCGACACGAGAGAGTAGTGATTGTTGGATGTCCATCCAACAGCCGTCGTGTTCTTCAATCTTTGATCTTCCTGCTCCAGTTGCTCAAACCAACACTGGCGGGACTACCTGCTCGAGCCTCCTATGGACGACTGTGCTGCCACCCAAGCCTCACCACCCCACCCTACTCCCGTCATTGGCCTGGCCATCCCTATACTCACCTAGACCTCTGGTTATTCTTCGGTGATGGTAGCCTCACACTACAACAAACTAGTAAACCCTCATACTCCCCTCTGCATGGGAAACAACTGCCGAGTCTTCCTCAGCTCTGGATCATCCCCTTCCTAGGCCTCGCCGTCATCCACCGCCTTGGTGCTCTCGGCGCGTCGTGGTCAAGGTGGTCAAGGAACGACATCCATTGGAAGAGGACTGTACGTGGAGAGCTTGACAGTTGGGTCCATGGCCGCAGCAAGGAAGTGCCTCATTACGCGCAAAATAATGATTTCTCCACCTAACAGCAGGGACCCACCGGAAGGGCCTCTGTATTTTGTGAAAAATATCTCCCCCTGAAAACTGGGACCCACCAGCTACATCTTGGCATGCAAGGAAGTGTGTCCATATTAAGGGCAAAAAATGAATCTCCCCCCTGACAGCCTGGACCCACCAGCTATATCTTCGCTAGCAAGGAAGTGACTCCTTATCCTCCCTGACAGCTGGGACCCACCCGGTCGAACCGTACATAGGGTTGTCTATCTGGTCCTAAAAGTGTACTTACATACTAGTCGATCAGTCTCTTTGCAGTGATGAACCGTTGCCAAGTAAGGAGCGGCACGTGTCATAGTAGAGCCGCTGACGTAGCATGTCATGCAGTCTCGCCTATATCATGTACATGTACGTACAACCACACTGCAAAAAAGTAAATATGACTACATATGTACATATGGGCGGGGTCTCCAACGCGTACAACGACGGCGTCCTGTTCATTGGCAACCAACCGGCTGGGTCGGAATGGAGGAAACAACATCATCTTAATTGGGAGGCAACCGACTGGGTCAGAATATATCTTGTTCATCGGGAGCCAACTTGCTTGGATGGAACAGACGAAACGAGTTCTGGTGTACCACATAACGGAGGAAACGACCTTCTGTTCGACCACGTACAATCGAACTAGGGTTCCATTCATCATGTAGTGTCTGACATACCGTAAAACAAAGGAAATGGACTTCTGTTCGAGTGCCTATGGTTGAAATGGGGTCTTGTTGATCGGGAGGGGTGTTGTGTAACACAAAACGGAAGAAACTTGCTTCTTTTCGAGCCCCTACGATCGAAACAGGGTCATATTCATGCGCCGTCTACTGCCTCGCTCCAGCCTACACGGGCTACTGTTCATCCACCGTCGACTTCCTCCAACCTCCACCAGCTATTGTTCATCCACAGGCTACTATTCATCCAGCCTCCATCGGCTACTGTTCATCTAGCCTCCACGGGGTCCTGTTCATCCACACCAACCGGCTGGGGTGCGGCGGCCTCCTCGGGGTCCTGTTCATCCAGCGACAAGCACCTACTACAATAACGGGGTCCTGTTCTTCCACCCCCAACAGAAATTATTCATCCACAACCAACCAACCGGCTCGACTCACCACGTCTCGACTTGTTCTACATATGGCACGTGCGGTAGCTACTGTCACTGTTCATTGAGAGGCAACCCAACACATTGGCTGGTTGCGTCTCACATGGGGGCTCGATCGCCTTTAGTAAGCAGCAGCAGCCATCGATCGCTTGGGTTCATTTAGCAGCAGCAGCAAAGGAATCGCTCGAGTTCAGTCAACATGGAAGGAATCTTTCGGGTTCAGTTAAGAGTCAAGGGATTGATCGCTATGGTTCAGTAATGTAGCTAGTGCAATTGCTCGGGTTCAGTAAGCGAACGCCTCTCCCTCGGGTTTAGTTAGAGCCAACGCCTTGCACACACACGCGCCTACGTATGGAAGGAACAAGCAAACTGTAGTGCATCGCTCGGCCCCGACCACCCACCGTAACCAGGAACTCAACGAACATTTCCTCGCTCTCACTTCTACCCTGATTTTTTATATCATGGACGGCCCAAAGAATGTCATGCAGGTGCGTCCCCGGCCCGCCCAGGATGAAAAGCCCATTTTCTATCATGTTTTCCTGTCATAGAAGTAGGAGCCCACCACATCTATGATGATACATGTTTTTGTCACAATTATCATCATAGAAGTTCCATAACCATGATAGAAAACATTTTCGTTCAGGCCATAATGTCACGGATGTGTCTTTTTGGTAGTGAGAGATTGAGATTAGATTGAATAAATTCAATGCCTTATGTGATCTAGGGGCTAGTATTTCCACTATCCATATGCCTGTTTATGAGAGTATCAATATAGGTCCTTATGCTACTACTGAGATTATATTGAATACGGCTAATTCTACTTTTACTCAAGAAGTAGGCATTAAGCATGGAGTCTAGATCAAATTAATGATTGCTCTGTCATGATTGATCTTGTGATAGTAGATATGCATGAGGATCCAATTGCTCCTATAATTCTCGATAGACCTTTTCTAAGGACTATCAAATTTGTGATAAATGTGTAGGAAATGTAAGATTTGACTTGCCCGCTAAAGATCCATTTGTCAGTCATTTCCCTAGGAAAAGGAAAATGAATACCTACACAGGAGAAGGCATCATCGTGAATGCCAGAAGCTATGGTCTCGGCGTGTCTGCACCATCTCGATCACAACTATGGCCGAGCTAACCGACCAAAAACAAGTACTTTGTGGGACACAACCCATGCGAATAACATAGACAACTAAGGTTTTTACTTTTGTTTCAACAAAAAGAGTGATTGAAGTTCTATATGAAGAAGTTTGGAAGAATTGTTATAACAAAGGCTTTGTGATGTGCAAGATGAATTATATGTTGTCTTGATGTTTGGATGCCTGGAAATATGTCTAAGTATTGTTTTGGAACTAACCCAGTAGGAGAACAAAAGTAAAAGAAAAGTTTCAAAAGAAACATATCAAAAGACAGCCTTTAAAACGACCTGAGCGGTCGTATGGGCGGTCGTATGACCTGCTAGGGATTCCAACGCAAAACAACCAGAGACATCAGAGTGATCGATGGTGTTTCAAACGAGCGCAAGCACTCGTTTCAACAGTTGTTTGAAATCTCTACAGAAATGAAAAGAGTACAGAGCATTTGACGGCGTTCCAAACGGGCGCGGTCATTTGACATCCTTGTCTTGGATTAGAATGAAAAACGGCGCTCAAAACATATGCCGCCGCCTGTTTCAATGGTCGTTTCATATAAGCACAAACGCGGATAAGTCATTATAGAGAACAACAGTGTTCCATACAGGCATACGCACTCGTATGAGCGATCATTTTGACCCTTGGCGGCCGCAGTAGGCCCGGGGAAGAAGGTAAATCACCCCCATCTCTCTTTTCTTCTTATTCTTCCTCCAAACCTCTCCAAACCCAAGCAAAACTTTGCCTAATCTCTTTAATCGCCCAATTTCAGTTCAAATCCTTCTGTGTGATCGATCTACGGTATGTGTAACATCCCGATTCTTGGAATGTTTAAGAAAAAGTTTCCAAAAATCAGGGCGAGAAAATTTCGTTTGTTTTATTTGGTAACAAATCTTAAATTGAGCTTTCATAAATTCAAAGGATTTAATTTGAACTAGTGTGAACCTAATTAAAATTTGGGTTTTGTTCTTTTCTTTTAGTAAGCTCTTCTTCTGCATATTGAAATATGCGCCTTTGAATTTTCTTTGGTCTTCTCAATTCATTTGATTTTTCCTTGAGCTTCTTTTTCTTTTCTAGATTTTCTAGAGAGCAAATCAATTTATTTTCATTCTATCAAACCCTGTACATAATTTTCTTGAACCAACATCTTTCTTTCATTCCTAGGTTCAGCCTACTATTTTACTTTTCCTTTCTCAAGTCAAATGGGCCTAGCCCATCTATTATTTTCTTCTCTTCTTTTTCCCTACTCCCATTCTCCTCCCAGGGGCTTTGGCCTAATAGGCCCATCTCTTAGATTCACAGCCTGGAGCACTTCATGTACACTGAAGAGAAGAGAAAACGCGAACCAACCTGTGGTTGGATGGTTAGAGGGACTATGGTATCCCCAGCCCACCAGGGTTCAAATCATGTTGCTCGCATTTATTTCTGGATTTATTTCAGGATTTCCGGCGATGCGCATTCAGTGGGAGGAGACGTTCCCGTCGATGATGAGGCGCCTATGGTGACTTCATAAATCTCAAGATGATATGTCGGTTCAATCTTTCAGAGACGCTCATAGGGATAGGATGTGCGTGTGTGCATTCATAGGGGTGAGTGTATGCGCGTATATATGAGCGCTTGTGTATGTACAGATGTTAAGAAAAAGAGAAGAGAAAACGTGCACAGAAGAGGAAACATACATCCATGTTGGAAACCCCTCCTCTTTCTTCCTTTAATCGCTACAGTTTCACTTCTGGTGCCTATTCCCTCCCTCCTCTCTCCAATATGTCTTCCTGGATCTTTGAAGCTCCATCGTTGCTGCGCTAGAAGCTCATCCTCTATGCCACCACTCCATTCAGGGAAGAAGAAAGTCGTTGCGTCGACCACACACGAACAATTTTGCATGTCCGTTACACTGTTCTTCGAGTAATTCATGTCGTTCTGTCAAACTCCATGAGCTTCTATCCCTTAGACACCATCTTTCAACCTATCTATGTCGTTGCTTGCGCCGATGCATGAATGGATCCATCCGATGGCATCAAACATGTCCTCGTACTTTATGTTCCTCGGATGACTTTGTGCCTAATAGATTAAATGTTTACCATGGCCATAGTAACCCCATGGTAGAGTTCGATTATTTGTTTGGTCAACCGTGTTTAAGTATAGACTTTATCTTAATCATTTTTGTATAGAGTTCAAGTACGTTTTGTGTTTGGTAAAACTTTCCTGTTGCTATGTTATTTCCTTATGTATCGTTATGAAGTCACTCCTGTTTGTTATGGATAATTTTAGGAGCAACATGTTATGTATTAGATTTATTTCTAGGATTATTTAAATTATTATAATTTTGTATTACATGTCATGGCAAGTTAATAATATATTTTGTATTGTTTATTTTCTTGTGCTAGACACGTGTGTAGATTTTAATATAGTTTTGTAAGGTATCATGTTGATAAAGTTTTGATGCATCATGTAGACCCCTCTACTGCGTGCGTACAAATTTTGGTGATTGTTCGCCGTGCGCATAATTTCATAGAATTATTCAAGGCCTTGATTTGTTCATCTAATCGTGAAATGTTTCTTGTTTTGATTGTTTTTGTTTGGCACGAAGATATCTTAGATATGGTTTACATATTTATTTTTACGGATGTCTTATGTTTGTTCTAATGGTTTGAAATCATGCCATGTCTACTATAGAGGTTTATATATTTTTAGTACGTGAGGTTGCATAGTTTCTTTATGCTCGAAGTCAAATGGAATGCTCTGTTGTTTGAGAACAAATCCATTGTATTTCCATGTCGCATAATATATTTTCGCCTAGCTCTTAACACTATGTTGTAGATGATTGTTATCCAAGATTACATGCTTGATGCTTTATGTCATGGTTATATTTGTATTGCTTTATACAATTTATTCTTGTGACATAGAACTTAGTTTATTGCCTCTTGGTAATTATCATGTGTGTTTATTTACCTTAGTTTCTTGTCATGTTATCATAGCCATTGCTTAAGGTAGAATGCATGTTTTGGTTGTGTCCTATCACGTGTTATGGGATTGCTAATTGCTTCGTTGTTTCACACATGTGGTTGGCCTTTACTTATTAGAAAATGCATGCTAGTAGTTATGATTGCATGTGTTTTAAATGCATATGAGCCCTTCTTCCTTGATCAATATCATGCCCTAATGTTGTGATTGTATAACTTGATTGCATAATGTGTGTGTAGCAATCTGTGTGTTGTATGATGCTTACTTGTGTACCTTTTATATATTTGCAAGTGTAGGATGACAAAATAGAAATGCATGTCATCTTGTTATTCATTCTTCTATAACGCATGTTGATTTGGCTGATCAGAAGATCTAGTTGTTTAACTTCCTACATGCTTAGTATGCTTTCATGTGCTTATTTATCATAACTAGTATGGTAGTGTTGTATGCTAACGTCGTGCTTGATCTCCAGGTTAGTTGTTATCAACTAGGTTATCTCATGGTTACAAGTTTTATTCTATTAGTAGCATATTTTGGCATCTCATGTGATGATCACCCATGCTTAGCATCATATCGAGTTTATCCTACTATTGCGCTTGTTGTGTGCATGTCCTTTTTCATATCTATTATATCTAGTTGTTGCATTGTTGTATGTCTAGTCATCATCATGCAAGTGATCTTTCATGTCTTATGAAGTTCTATGTGTTATAGTTGCCTAGTTTAGTTCTTCCTTGTAGATGTTTAACTTCGTTACATCTTGGCCTTATGAGTGTTTTAATACTAGTTGGTATGACTCCTATACTTAGGACGAGTCATATGTCATGTCAGTAGAGTTGTGCTTTGATCGCACACTCAGTGTGTGTATCGTGCTTTATTATTGCAAGCATGTGGTGATAATATTGTTGCTGGCGATCATTGGTATTAGTTGTTCTTTATTATTAAGACCATTTCCTAGTTTAGTATCTTCTCATGATCACTCATATGTCTCATGCTTGTATTATTTGTTAATACCTCTAGTTATTCTCAATTCACATGCCTTGTATGATGTGCATCTTACTATTAATGGTTTGATTACCTTTCACCTTAGTGTTAGTTTGGCCTTTGTTGTGGAATGCTTGCTATTAGATGCTTGGTGGATTCATATCCTTTAGTTAATGTTTGATCATTATAAATATTTAGAGTTATCTAAATATTTATTTGTGGTTGATTATCACTCTTAATCATATCATGTCTAGTATAGTTGTTCATCCTTTTATTCCACGTGTTGTATAGTTTGTTGTTAATTGTTTGAAAAATGAAGTGGTTGATATAATGTAGTTGATCCTATTTTATTTTAATAATGTTCTAGGGCTATACCTAGATCATTTCAATCCATGTTGTTGAATGGTGTTTGATTGCTTAACTTGTATGGTTTATAATGTTGGTTTGGTTGTCTTATGCAACACTTGCTTTTCAACTATTATATAGTTGATGTATATGTTTGACTGTTGTTGACCATTATAAATATTTAGATTCTATCTATATTTATTTGTGGTTAACTTTTACCTTCATCATGTCATCTTGTGATTATGTAGTTAAATGCATACACTGGTTCCATTCCATCTGTGTTGTTGCCATTGTGTTGGTTATATAGTAGTTCCTTAGTCCTGATGTGTGGTGGGTACTACTAGGTCATATCAAAACTTTGGTCTTGATCGCAAAGCCTTCCTTACCTGTGTCAACCTAAACCATGTCACCTCATTGAATCCTTTCTCTTAGCTCCCTATCACATTATCTCCTTTTGGAATCTCCATTTGATCAATATCTTTCTATCCATCCACTCTTGTTGTTGTTTTGGATATTATTTGGATTTAGTATTGCTTTGGTATTTATTGTTTGTCCTTTGCTATCATTATGATGAGTAGGGAGTGATGACGATGTTAGACATGGGCAGAACCAGGTTATCGAAGGACTCAACAACAAAGGCATGCCACCTTCTTTGATCATACTTATCCTATGGTTTACAAAATTGCATTGAGTTTTATGGTTATTATATGCATGCTTTTTATCTCGTAGCTAGCGTGTCAATTGACACATTACCTTGATCTTCTTGTCACCTATTCACTTGACACCTGAGTAGAAATATATAGTATTCTAGTAGAGTATAAATGCTTAGCCCTGCTTATTACCCTGTAGGTGCTTTGTTGAATGACCTTTGACTCATTGACACTTGAAACTTATTGTTGAGCTTGCTGGGCTAGGCCAGTTTGGCCCTTGTGGATCTCCTCTACCATCTTCTACTCTGGGTGTAACTTACCATCTGAATACTGGCGTGGGGGACAGCTGAATCAAGGATTGAAGGAGCGATTAGCTACCCTTCATAAGTTGAAGGGGGCAATCAGTCGTCCGGGCCTCATGAGGCCTAATAACTCTTGGATTTGAAGATTATGATAACTGTACAGCCACATGCTATATGGGCATTGGCTTGGTTAATTAGTTAGTTCACTATTATTGTTGTCATCGTCGTACCGCAGATGGGATAGATGCCTTGCGAGGAGTATCCTCGGCACAAAATGAGGGCCTAGACTGTGAACTACGGTTACTTCCGTGTTGAAACCTAGTGGGCTTGGAACAGTAAGTTGGGTCTAATGAAAGACCTCGTCACAATCTCCCTGTTGGTATACCAAATGGTGTACTACGCTAGCGACGACTAGTGGCAACAAGTTGGGATTGTGTCATGTGGGTAAAGTGTACAACCTCTGTAGAGTGTAAAACTATTCGAATAGCTGTGTACATGGTCATGGATGACACATGAATCTTTCTTGACATACAGGACATGTCTTTCTTATTCCCTCTTTGCCCCTATTCTTGAAACCTATGAAGGACGTGAGTTGATCGAGGATCCTCACTTTGATGAAAGTTATTCTAGAGATAAAACATGTTTTCATCAAACTATTTTTTTATCAAACTGCTATATTTTTCTAACAAAATTAGCTTTTATGCAAATGAGCCATACAACCTTCCTTTGAAGCCACATGTAGCTAGTAGGTCCTTCCCCGTGGGAGGCATATTGAGTACGTAATGTACTCATGGCAATAATTTTGTTGAAAATAGAGTTCCACGAAGATGAAGGTGATTACGACTACTATGGCAATCCGTAGGAGTGAGATCACGTGGACTATATCGACTGCCTGTGGCTAACATGGAGTCGCTATGCATTGTACTTAAAACTTTTTTCTGATTGTAATAAATGCCATGAGACATTTCACTAGGTACGTCTTGTGACAAATATACTACTTATAATGCTTTTACGTATTCTACAATGATATCATTTTGCTGTGTTGTCAACAATGATCATGGGGTTGACAATTAAACACGGGAGGATCTGGAGGTTAATTCCGAGTTCCCACAGTATGTTTCTCCTCCGTTCCTTGATTTATTTTTCACGAATCCATTTTCTACATTCCTAGCATTGCCATGACAAGGAGATGCATCTTTTTTATCCAAATTTGAGTTTGGCTTCGATTCATTGATGTTTTTAGAGGAGTATGATGTTGTGACTACCATAGGATCAATATTTTTTAATTGTATTGGACTAAAAATTTGTTTTGTAGATGTTTACAAGGAGGTCTACTCGCGTACATTGTGCTTTGAGTTCATCCACCATACCGCCACAACAAGGTTTCACTTAGGAGATCATCTTCACCGACCGTGAAACAAGGAGGAAATTCTAAAAGCTCAGTACAAGGAAGATCAAAGCAACCAAATGGGCTTGTGAGACCACACTCGCCAATCTAGGTATTGCTAATGATTTCAATTTGCTTTCTCATAATGCCTATTGCATCATTTTGAATATCATTAATGTGAGACATATGAACACATGATGCTTGAGTTTCTTAGCACTCTCTTGCATAATGTTGGTTTGGTGCTAAATGCATATGAGGAGGAGAGGAACACTTTCCATCTCCTGTTCAAGACTTCAAAATAACTCTCGAAGAGTGGTGCAATTACTTTGGCTTCACCAACAATGATGATGATCTTAGGTATATTTATTATTTCACTGAACCGCACCCAAGGTAATCCTTTTACCGTATGAGTCGTCATGGCTCAAGGCAAATAGCTAGTTGCATTGAAAGTCCTGCTATATGTAATTTCATTATGTTATCACTAACTCATTGTGGGAATGAGGAAAAGTTTCTAAGGTGAATTATGAGAACCTGCTAGTTCTCGGGAAAGCATCAAACCTTGACATCAGTTACTCGCCCAACTTAGGGGCAATACTTTTGCTACAGCTCTCACATCAAGAAAACCATGCATAAGGAGATCTCCTGTGTGGAACAGTGATCACCATGTTGGCCAACTCCCTTGGTCTCAACTACAATCACCTTCACCCCATTGTCGGTAACACCCTTGTTAATATTCGTGTTCTTACAAGCGTTGGAATGGTAGTAGTTCATAATGCCCGACATTGCATCAGAATTCCTAGAGTGGCATACTTGTTGCCTACTCCTATGCCTAACCGTTTTCCCATAGAACATGGACAATTGCATTGTCTTGCATAGGCAGGAGATGCAGCTTTTGACCAAGAAGGCCCAAAACCAGGACAAGTAGATGAAGAAGACCTTGCCATCGACGAAGAAGAGGAGCAGCTCTTGAATAAATTATAGTGATGTTGTACTTAAGCTCGTGGAGCATCAAAACACTCATGTTGGTTTGTTCCAACACTTAGCTTTTATTTTATTTTTGCTTTTTATTTTCTTTTGCCTTTGCGGTTTTTTGTTTGCAAGTTAGTTTTCAAAAACTCAAAAAACCAAAAAAATAGAATAAGCTTGGCTTTTCTCTTGTTCTGTATCTAGCCTTTTGGAGTTCTTTTGCATTTTGTTTTTAGAGGAGTTGATCTATGCCGGACAACGAGGAATGCAAGAGTAAGGAACAGAAGTGTGCAAACTCACCACCGTGAAGGTATGTCCTACGACTCATATCTTTTGCACTTGAAATACTTCGAGTAGATGTAGTAATAGTATGCATGATATGTGCAAATGGGAGTAATTCTTGGTAATTAAGACAAATGTTTTGTTCTAGCATCTGAAATAATTTTGTAGCCTTTGTTCTATTTAGTTTAGACAACCAAGACTTGTTATGGGACTACTTTTAAATGAAATGATCTTAACTAAGAATAACCATGCACAAGAGAAAGTCTTCAAAGACTTGGGAGTTGAGAAAAATTGTAGTTGAAATGATGTTTGAAATGATCAACCCCATGTTGTTACTTTTAATATACTTGATAGAACTGGTGGATGAAATTATATAGAGGAACTTAATTGAAGGGTGAATGAGATTATGCCAAATATTTGTGTTTTATCTCTGACATGGTGCTTCAGCTTCTCGCAGGTGCCATGACCCCGCTACTCTATGCACATGTATGTGTGTAAATGTGGCTTCATCACCTTTCTTGATTTTATGTTGAGCACTCCACTAGTCAATGAACGATCCACCAAGAGTGATAGCTAGGATTTCGGCAATCAGTTTGTTATTGTAGGTAGTGGCAACACTACAAACACATATTATTTGGCTTTCTCTTGAATGGTGTGTATGTCGTAAATAAAGGGGATTGATCAGAAGAGCTTGAAAGAGACATATATCAAAGGTCCATAGTTCCCAAACATTAAGCCATAACGAAACTCTATGCATGATCACCTATTCGGCATAATCCCTTCATGTGACAACCGTAGTTCCAGCAAAAAATGTTTGAAATGAAGTGCTTAAGAGCCTTGAGGATGAAATAATTGTGGGTGTGCTTATGAGCACTAGAGCATCATATTTGTCTACATGATTTTCAATCGCTAACATATGTTTTTATAGGTCTATCAAAAGAAAACTCTTTCATTCATTCTCGGCAAGCAGGTATTGTCTACAATAAATAGAATAGCTAGAGTATTGCAAAGTTGTTTTATCTGGTAGATCAAGAACTTTGTGTTGATTATCTTTGCTTCACTAGAACTTGCACAATAACCATGCCACCTCTACTACTATGCCAAGTTTTCAGGTCAAGAAGCGGAGGTCTATCTAGGCATACCGATCATAAGTGAACCAAAACCTTCACGTTATTTCGGTTTAAACAACTGAGTTCCTTATGATTCAAATTTCTCTTTATGTTGCTTGAGGACGATCAAGTTTAAGCTTGGGGTAGTTAATGGGTGATATTTTAGACTCATTCACCCATGTTTAAACCGAGATATTTCATTTGAAAAGAGATATTCGCTTCGATATTTCTACTAATGATTAATGAATGCAAAGGATTCCACAAATCCTCTCTTTGGCGTGTTTCCACAGGAAATGGGCTAAAAAGGGAATAAATCACATGTGGTAATGGTAAGGAAGGAGAATGGAAGAAGAAGGAATCAACATGAGGCGTCTGTGCGAAAACAGGGCAAAAGACGGCGTTGACGCCCGTTTGGCATGGAGACTGAGGCAGATCGTCCACCTGTACAGCTTTTATAAAGGGGACCCCATCGAAATGTCAACAGAACAAGCACAGGGAGAGCGTCATCAGCAGCGAGAACACTTCTTAATCATCTTCATCCACAAACCCTACTCGGCGCCATTCCCATCGCCATAGCCGCCACCACCACTATATTCCTTCCTCATCTAGTTCATACTTGTAACCGTGCATCGCATAAGGCACCTGTTGTAAGACATATTTCAATCAATTAGTCTTCAAGATGTGTTCTTCAATGTTTTATTCTCACGACCTGATCTCCATGTGTGAGTAGTTCAGTAAGGTATGGGTTGAGGCATGAGCCTTGCAACCCTTTGTATTTGTTGTGGGATCAATGGAAGGGCTTTGACATAACATCCCGTACATGTGAAATAAAATTGTTCCGTAGATGTCTTTTGTCTTGTCCGAAATCTTCATCCCTATAGGTACCCAGGACCATGGAGATCGAGCATCGATGTGTCTAGGAGCAAGGAGACCGTGAAGTGTTATACCGAACACCGGTGACAGTAAGGTTTAGTAGGGTAACATGGATAATATCCTTGGGGATACATGGGTCATAGTTATTAAATGCCCAAAGCTCTTGTATGATTTTATTATATTAATTATCAAGGCAACCCCTCACGATGGATAGGGCTTGAGGTTGGAGAACTAATTCTTGATGCAGGACTCGTGTCGGCCAAGATGTTATTTGGACACATCCCCCACTTAGATCCATAACAAGCACATCTCGATGGGTGACTTCTAGCGCACAAATTAAGATCATATCTGGTCCCAACACAAATACATGGTTGTAAGCATAAAAACATCATACATGTACTTCTTTTTATTATAAGTGTTTGAATCCCTATTTGGTTGTTGATCCGGTCAAAGGCTGGATTTGACACTTTGATAAAAGCTTGCTAGAGACCATCGCTTTGAGGGAATCTTCCCCTCGTGGGTTTGATAACCTAGGGTCACCTCTAGGGAAATAGGTGTGGGATACACTTTTCTATTCTATTACCGGATCAATAAAATGAGGCATAAGATAGCCCCCATAGGTTTCTCCCATATGTTTGAGTCTTGGTACATCTTTCATGTGAAGCATGCCTGTCTTCCTTCTTTGCACCACATGCCTAGTGCCATGAATATCACCATTGTTACATCATATTCTTCATGCACATTTGCTTCTAATGGTCATGTGCAAGAGAAGAAAACCATCATTATGGTTGGTGCGTCTATCTACCATGCACATACATTATTGTTTGCCTTGTTGTGTGTATGTGTAGGATATCGACTTCGTGTCAACTTCAACTTCATGTGAATTGACCATGTAAGCTCTTGAGAGTGAGCCTCATACATTCTACCATGGCTCGCTTATATATGGCACTTGGTTGTACTTCGGCATTGTAAAGGACGCATAAGGACATGCTTTCAAGGTGATATCCTTCTATACTGAGGACCCCAATAATATGAGCATGAATATTATGAATCATACATCATATGTTGCTTGCACCATTCGCACACATGCTAAAGATCTTGCTTCAACTTGTCATTGCCACATTGCCATGCCTCATGACATATATGCCTTGTGTGTTGCATACAACTTGTCGATTACCTGCTCCTATCGTATGTTTGGTTGCAACAGTGTCAAGATGAACAAATTCCATGTCCCATTGATTGTTACATGCTTGACTTGATTGCCTCACAAGATGAACAAATTGCTCTTACCATTGTATTGACTGCCACACTGTTTTCATTAAACCCTATGCACGATATGCTTGGATTTTCTTGCACTTGACCCATGTGTTTAGACACTTCATTTTATTTGGTGTTGTGAATGTTTCCTGTATGCCTACCATAGACCATTTTTGAGCGCTTTGCGCATGCTTTCTATGACCCTGAGGTAGATGCTTGTTATCTTGTCACACATATTGACATCATCACCTCACAGTGGCATGTTTGGCCCCATAGACTCATATTGCTTCATGGCCATGATTATGACTCCTTCCATTGCGCTCGATTCATATGCTTACATGCCATGACACAATCCTTTGTACCATATGATATGCATGATCACGACACTTGTTGGGTGAATCACCACTTGAATGCTTGGTTTTGTTGGGGAACGTAGCAGAAATTCAAAAAAATTCCTACGTATCACCAAGATCTATCTATGGAGAGACCAGCAACGAGTAGAAAGAAGAGTGCATCTACATACCCTTGTAGATCGCTAAGCGGAAGCGTTCAAGTGAACGGGGTTGATGGAGTCGTACTCGTCGTGATTCAGATCACCGATGATCCTAGTGCCGAACGGACGGCACCTCCGCGTTCAACACACGTACAGCTCGACGATGTCTCCCATGCCTTGATCCAGCAAGGAGAGAGGGAGAGGTTGAGGAAGACTCCATCCAGCAGCAGCACAACGGCGTGGTGGTGATGGAGGAGCGTGGCAATCCTGCAGGGCTTCGCCAAGCACCTACGGGAGAGGAGGAGGTGTTACGGGAGGGAGGGAGGCGCCAAGGGCTCAGGTGTGGATGCCCTCCCTCCCCTCCACTATATATAGGGGCAGGGGAGAGGGGGGAGGCGCAGCCTTGCCCCTTCCTCCAAGGAAGGGGTGCGGCTAAGAGGGGGGGAGGAGTCCATCCTCCCCAAGGCACCTCGGAGGTGACTTCCCCCTTTAGGACTCTCCCCTTTTTCCTATATCTTGGCGCATGGGCCTCTAGGGGCTGGTGCCCTTGGCCCATGTAGGCCAAGGCGCACCCCCTACAGCCCATGTGGCCCCCCGGGGCAGGTGGCCCCACCCGGTGGGCCCCCGGGACCCTTCCGGTGGTCCCGGTACAATACCGATGACCCCGAAACTTGTCCCGATGGCCGAAACAGGACTTCCTATATATAAATCTTTACCTCCGGACCATTCCGGAACTCCTTGTGACGTCCGGGATCTCATCCGGGACTCCGAACAACATTCGGTAACCACATACAAGCTTCCTTTATAACCCTAGCGTCATCGAACCTTAAGTGTGTAGACCCTACGGGTTCGGGAGACATGCAGACATGACCGAGATGTTCTCCGGTCAATAACCAACAGCGGGATCTGGATACCCATGTTGGCTCCCACATGTTCCACGATGATCTCATCGGATGAACCACGATGTCAAGGACTCAATCAATCCCGTATACAATTCCCTTTGTCTAGCGGTATGGTACTTGCCCGAGATTCGATCGTCGGTATACCGATACCTTGTTCAATCTCGTTACCGGCAAGTCTCTTTACTCGTTCCGTAACACATCACCCCGTGATCAACCCCTTGGTCACATTGTGCACATTATGATGATGTCCTACCGAGTGGGCCCAGAGATACCTCTCCGTTTACACGGAGTGACAAAATCCCAATCTCGATTCGTGCCAACCCAACAGACACTTTCAGAGATACCCGTAGTGTACCTTTATAGCCACCCAGTTACGTTGTGACGTTTCGCACACCCAAAGCACTCCTACGGTATCCGGGAGTTGCACAATCTCATGGTCTAAGGAAATGATACTTGACATTAGAAAAGCTTTAGCATACGAACTACATGATCTTGTGCTAGGCTTAGGATTGGGTCTTGTCCATCACATCATTCTCCTAATGATGTGATCCCGTTATCAACGACATCCAATGTCCATGGTCAGGAAACCGTAACCATCTATTGATTAACGAGCTAGTCAACTAGAGGCTTACTAGGGACATGGTGTTGTCTATGTATCCACACATGTATCTGAGTTTCCTATCAATACAATTCTAGCATGGATAATAAACGATTATCATGAACAAGGAAATATAATAATAATCAATTTATTATTGCCTCTAGGGCATATTTCCAACAGTCTCCCACTTGCACTAGAGTCAATAATCTAGTTCACATCGATATGTGATTAACACTCAAGGTCACATCCCCATGTGACTAACACCCAAAGAGTTTGCTAGAGTCAATAATCTAGTTCACATTTACCATGTGATTAACACTCGATGAGTTCTGGGTTTGATCATGTTATGCTTGTGAGAGAGGTTATAGTCAACGGGTCTGAACCTTTCAGATCCATGTGTGCTTTACAAATCTCTATGTCATCTCCTAGATGCAGCTACCACGTTCTATTTGGAGCTATTCCAAATAACTGTTCTACTTGGGGCTATTCTAAATCGTTGCTCCATTATACGTATCCGGTATCTCCACTCAGAGCTATCCGGATAGGTGTTAAGCTTGCATCGACGTAACCCTTTACGACGAACTCTTTTACCACCTCCATAATCGAGAAAATTCCTTAGTCCACTAGTTACTAAGGATAACTTTGACCGCTGTCCTGTGATCCATTCTTGGATCACTCTTGTACCCCTTGACTAACTCATGGTAAAGCACACTTCAGGTGCGGTACACAGCATAGCATACTGTAGAGCCTATGTCTTAAGCATAGGGGACGACCTTCGTTCCTTTCTCTCTATTCTGCCATGGTCGAGCTTTAAGTCTTAACTTCATACCTTACAACTCAGGCAAGAACTCCTTCTTTGACTGATCCATCTTGAACACCTTCAAGATCACGTCAAGGCATGTGCTCATTTGAAAGTACTATTAAGCGTTTTGATCTATCCTTATAGATCTTGATGCTCAATGTTCAAGTAGCTTAATCCAGGTTTTCCATTGAAAACACTTTCCAAATAACCCTATATGCTTTCCAGAAATTCTACGTCATTTCTGATCATTAATATGTCAACAACATATACTCATCAGAAATTCTATAGTGCTCCCACTCACTTCTTTGGAAATACAAGTTTCTCATAAACTTTGTATACACCCAAAATCTTTGATCATCATCAAAGCATACATTCCAACTCCGAGATGCTCACTCCAGTCCTCAGAAGGATTGCTGGAGCTTTGCATACTTATTAGCATATTTCAGGATAGAAAAAACCTTCCGGTTGTATCACATACAACCTTTCCTCAAGAATCGTCGAGGAAACAATGTTTTGACATCCTATCTGCAAGATTTCATAAATAATGCAGTAATTGCTAATATAATTCCAACAGACTCTTAGCATCGCTACGAGTGAGAAAGTCTCATCGTAGTCAACTCCTTGAACTTGTCGAAAAACATCTTAACGACAAGTCGAGCTTTCTCAATGGTGACACTTACCATCATTGTCTGTCTTCCTTTCAAAATCCATATGTACCTAACAGCCTTACGACCATCAAGTAGTTCTTCCAAAGTCTACACTTTGTTTTCATACATGGATCCTCTCTCGGGTTTTATGGCCTTGAGCCATTTATCGGAATCCGGGCCCACCATCGCTTCTCCATAGCTCGTAGGTTCATTGTTGTCTAGCAACATGACTTCCAAGACAGGATTATGTACCACTCCGAAGTAGTATGCATCCTTGTCATCCCACGAGGTTTGGTAGTGACTCGATCCGAAGTTTCATGATCACTATCATAAGCTTCCACTTCAGTTGGTGTACGTGCCACAGGAACAACTTCCTATGCCCTGCTACACACTTGTTGAAGTGACGGTTCAATAACCTCATCAAGTCTCCACCATCCTCCCACTCAACTTTTCGAGAGAAACCTTTCCTCGAAAAAGGACCCGATTCAAGAAACAATTCATATTGCTTTCGGATCTGAATTAGGAGGTATACCCAACTGTTTTTGGGTGTCCTATGAAGATGCATTTTATCTGCTTTGGGTTCGAGCTTATCAACCTGAAACCTTTTCACATAAGCGTCGCAGCCCCAAACTTTCAAGAAACGGCAACTTAGGTTTCTCCAAACCATAGTTCATACGGTGTCGTCTCAACGAAATTATGTGGTGCCCTATTTAAAGTGAATGTGGTTGTCTCTAATGCCTAACCCATGAACGATAGTGGTAACTCGATAAGAGACATCATGGTATGCATCATATCCAATAGGGTGCAGTTATGATGTTCGGGCACACCATCACACTATGGTGTTCCAGGCTGTATTAGTTGTGAAACTATTTCCACAATGTCTTAATTCTGTGCCAAACTCGTAATTCAGATATTCATCTCTATGATCATATCATAGATATTTTATCCTCTTGTCACGACGATCTTTCAACTTCACCCTGAAATTACTTGAACCTTTCAATAATTCAGACTCGTGATTCATCAAGTAAATATACTCAACATCTACTCGAATCATCTGTGAAGTAAGAACATAACGATATTCACTGCATGCCTCAGCACTCATTGGACTGCACACATCAAAATGTGTTACTTCCAACAAGTTGCTATCTTGTTCCATCTTACTGAAAACGAGGCTTTTCAGTCATCTTGCCCATGTGGTATGATTTGCATGTCCCAAGTGATTCAAAATCAAGTGAGTCAAAACGGTCCATTTGCGTGGAGTTTCTTCATGCATATACACCAATAGACATGGTTCGCATGTCTCAAACTTTTCAAAAACGAGTGAGCCCAAAGATCCATCAACATGGAGCTTCTTCATGCGTTTTATACCATTATGACTTACATGGCAGTGCCACAAGTAAGTGGTACTATCATTACTATCTTATATCTTTTGGCATGAAAATGTGTATCACTACGATCGAGATTCAATAAACCATTCAGGTTTAATACTAATCTTGATGGTAGAGGGAGCGTGCGATGTTTGATTATATCAAACTTGGAAATACTTCCAACACATATCGTCAGCTCACCTTTAGCCAGTCTCCGTTTATTCCGTAGCCTTTTGTTTCGAGTTACTAACACTTAGCAACCGAACCGGTATCTTAATACCCTGGTGCTACTAGGAGTACTAGTAAAGTACACATCAACATAATGTATATCCAATATACTTCTATCGACCTTGCCAGCCTTCTCATCTACCAAGTATCTAGGGTAATTCTGCTCCAGTGGTTGTTCCCCTTATTACAGAAGCACTTAGTCTCGGGTTTGGGTTCAACCTTGGGTTTCTTCACTAGAGCAGCAGCTGAATTGCCGTTTCATGAAGTATCCCTTTGTTCCCTTGCCCTTCTTGAAACTAGTGGTTTCACCAACCATCAACAATTAATGCTCCTTCTTGATTTCTACTTTCGCGGTGTCAAACATCGCGAATACCTCAAGGATCATCATATCTATCCCTGATATGTTATAGTTCATCACGAAGCTCTAACAGCTTGGTGGCAATGACTTTGGAGAACCATCACTGTCTTATCTGGAAGATCAACTCCCACTCGATTCAAATGATTGTTGTACTCAGACAATCTGAGCACAAGCTCAACAATTGAGCTTTTCTCCTTAGTTTGCAGGTTAAGAAAGTCATCGGAGGTCTTATACCTCTTGACATGGGCACGAGCCTGAAATCCCAATTTCAGCCCTCAAAACATCTCATATGTTTTGCGACTTTCGAAAACGTCTTTGGTGCCTCTACTTAAACCATTTAACTGAACTATCACGTAGTTATCAAAACGTGTATGTTCGATGTTCGAAACATCCACAAACGACGTTTGGGGTTCAGCACACTGAGCAGTGCATTAAGGACATAAGCTTTCTACTGTCCGCATAATTGCTACTATCAACTTTCAACTAATTTTTCTCTAGGATCATATCTAAACAGTAGAACTATAGCGTGAGCTACGACATAATTTGCAAAATCCTTTTGACTATGTTCAGGATAATTAAGTTCATCTTATGAACTCCCACTCAGATAGACATCCCTCTAGTCATCTAAGTGATTACATGATCCGAGTCAAACTAGGCCGTGTCCGATCATCACGTGAGACGGACTAGTCATCATCGGTGAACATCTTCATGTTGATCGTATCTTCTATACGACTCATGTTCGACCTTTCGGTCTCCGTGTTCCGAGGCCATGTCTGTACATGCTAGGCTCGTCAAGTCAACCTAAGTGTTTGCATGTGTTCCGAGGCCATGTCTGTACATGCTAGGCTCGTCAACACCCGTTGTATGTGAACGTCTGAATAAAACACCCGATCATCACGTGGTGTTTTGAAACAGCGAACTGTCGCAACGGTGCACAGTTAGGGGAGAACACTTCTTGAAATTGTTGTAAGGGATCATTTTATTTACTACCGTCGTTCTAAGCAAATAAGATGTATAAACATGATAAACATCACATGCAATCAAATAGTGACATGATATGGCCATCATCACTTTGCTCCTTTTGATCTCCATCTTCGGGGCTCCATGATCATCATCTTCACCGGCATGACACCATGATCTCCATCATCATGATCTCCATCATCGTGTCTTCATGAAGTTGCCTCGCCAACTATTACTTCTACTACTATGGCTAACGGTTAGCAATAAAGTAAAGTAATTACATGACGTTTAAGTTGACACGCAGGTCACAAATAAATAAAGACAACTCCTATGGCTCCTGCCGGTTGTCATACTCATCGACATGCAAGTCGTGATTCCTATTACAAGAACATGATCAATCTCATACATCACATATATCATTCATCACATCCTCTTTGGCCATATCACATCACATAGCATACCCTGCAAAAACAAGTTAGACGTCCTCTAATTGTTGTTTGCATGTTTTACGTGGCTGCTATGGGTTTCTAGCAAGAACGTTTCTTACCTACGCATGAACCACAACGTGATATGCCAATTGCTATTTACCCTTCATAAGGACCCTTTTCATCGAATCCGATCCGACTAAAGTGGGAGAGACAGACACCCGCCAGCCACCTTATGCAACTAGTGCATGTTTGTCGGTGGAACCGGTCTCACGTAAGCGTACGTGTAAGGTTGGTCCGGGCCGTTTCATCCCACGATGCCGCCGAATCAAGATAAGACTAGTAACGGCAAGCATATTGAACAATATCGACGCCCACAACTACTTTGTGTTCTACTCGTGCAAAGAATCTACGCAATAGACCTAGCTCATGATGCCACTGTTGGGGAACGTAGCAGAAATTCAAAAAATTTCCTACGTATCACCAAGATCTATCTATGGAGAGACCGGCAACGAGTAGAAAGAAGAGTGCATCTACATACCCTTGTAGATCGCTAAGCGGAAGCGTTCAAGTGAATGGGGTTGATGGAGTCGTACTCGTCGTGATTCAGATCACCGATGATTCTAGTGCCGAACGGACGGCACCTCCGCGTTCAACACACGTACAGCTCGACGATGTCTCCCACGCCTTGATCCAGCAAGGAGAGAGGGAGAGGTTGAGGAAGACTCCATCCAGCAGCAGCACAACGGCGTGGTGGTGATGGAGGAGCGTGGCAATCCTGCAGGGCTTCGCCAAGCACCTACGGGAGAGGAGGAGGTGTTACGGGGGGGAGGGAGGCGCCAAGGGCTCAGGTGTGGATGCCCTCCCTCCCCTCCACTATATATAGGGGCAGGGGAGAGGGGGGAGGCGCAGCCTTGCCCCTTCCTCCAAGGAAGGGGTGCGGCTAAGAGGGGGGGAGGAGTCCATCCTCCCCAAGGCACCTCGGAGGTGCCTTCCCCCTTTAGGACTCTCCCCTTTTTCCAATATCTTGGCGCATGGGCCTCTAGGGGCTGGTGCCCTTGGCCCATGTAGGCCAAGGCGCACCCCCTACCGCCCATGTGGCCCCCCGGGGCAGGTGGCCCCACCCGGTGGGCCCCTAGGACCCTTCCGGTGGTCCCGGTACAATACCGATGACCCCGAAACTTGTCCCGATGGCCGAAACAGGACTTCCTATATATAAATCTTTACCTCCGGACCATTCCGGAACTCCTCGTGACGTCCGGGATCTCATCCGGGACTCCGAACAATATTCGGTAACCACATACAAGCTTCCTTTATAACCCTAGCGTCATCGAACCTTAAGTGTGTAGACCCTACGGGTTCGGGAGACATGCAGACATGACCGAGATGTTCTCCGGTCAATAACCAACAGCGGGATCTGGATACCCATGTTGGCTCCCACATGTTCCACGATGATCTCATCGGATGAACCACGATGTCAAGGACTCAATCGATCCCGTATACAATTCCCTTTGTCTAGCGGTATGGTACTTGCCCGAGATTCGATCGTCGGTATACCGATACCTTGTTCAATCTTGTTACCGGCAAGTCTCTTTACTCGTTCCGTAACACATCATCCCGTGATCAACCCCTTGGTCACATTGTGCACATTATGATGATGTCCTACCGAGTGGGCCCAGAGATACCTCTCCGTTTACACGGAGTGACAAAATCCCAATCTCGATTCGTGCCAACCCAACAGACACTTTCAGAGATACCCGTAGTGTACCTTTATAGCCACCCAGTTACGTTGTGACGTTTGGCACACCCAAAGCACTCCTACGGTATCCGGGAGTTGCACAATCTCATGGTCTAAGGAAATGATACTTGACATTAGAAAAGCTTTAGCATACGAACTACATGATCTTGTGCTAGGCTTAGGATTGGGTCTTGTCCATCACATCATTCTCCTAATGATGTGATCCCGTTATCAAAGACATCCAATGTCCATGGTCAGGAAACCGTAACCATCTATTGATTAACGAGCTAGTCAACTAGAGGCTTACTAGGGACATGGTGTTGTCTATGTATCCACACATGTATCTGAGTTTCCTATCAATACAATTCTAGCATGGATAATAAACGATTATCATGAACAAGGAAATATAATAATAATCAATTTATTATTGCCTCTAGGGCATATTTCCAACAGGTTTTACACTAATGCTAACCATATTTTTTCCAAGTGTTTGTTGTCCTTGCTCCTTTTGAAGGAATCACAAGACGGTGCTACATTGCAGAGTGCCCATTTCGAACTTGAAGATGATGAGTGTCTGGTGACCGTCCACTTCTACATGGTGCCGCCATCTCTTTCCCATGGTGATTTGGTTTTCGATCCGAGGTCGGATCTTTTCAAGTGGGGAGATGATGTGCAGCATCGTACGGACATCACCATGACAAGAGTCCATTTGGCAAGTGGCACATGTGACATCTACTTCACATACATAAAGGTGAATCATCTCCTTTACACATGTTCACTTGACCCCTTGAGGATGGCATACTACTAATACCTCTCTCATGTGCATGCATAGGTATTGTCGAAACTCATAGATGACGAGGAGGAGTGCAAGCACCAAGGAACGCCTACACCAACCGCGAGGAAAGCATGTAAGTGAAGATGGAACAAAATAGACCTGGAGCAAGCTACAGCCACCGGACATTCGGTACCTGATGCTACCGAGCGCAGAAGCCCCACGAGGAATCGGCCAAAGAAAAATACTACAGCGACCGGACGACCGACGACCACTAGCCGTCCGACGGGTCCATCCATCGGACGTCTGCCATCCACCGGAAATCTGGTACCAAGGCAACCGAGAGTAATTGCTGGAAATCCGGTGCGTACCGGACCTCCGGTGCCTCGCGAGCCACCAGACGTCTAGCACCTGCCTGTGTGCATGTGGGCCTTTGGCCTTGTACCTCTCTCCCACTTACCATTCGGTGACTATGAATATAAATAGAACTCCCCTTCCTCATTTCTAGGTCTAGATATGAATAGATCTCATATCATAGAGCTTAGCTCATGTACCTCACCTTTTGGGATTCCTCTTGAGAGTGGGACACTTTATTGGAGTTCAAGACCTCCATTGGAGAAGATCCTTTGGGATTCAAGAACTCTTTTAGGGAAGGTCCACCCATGGATCCAAGACCCATCTCTCCATGATATTTGTATAAATTCTATTTCCCTTCTTGTTCTTCGGTCTTCATTCACCTCTTGTATTGCTTGTGATTTGAGGAGTACTCAGAGTGAATCTTGTCCAATAGACTGTTTTGCCCTGTGATTTCTCCATGTTTTCCCCTTGTGTTCCTCCTCGAATCCACCTCCAATTCTTGAACATCAGGAAACAATATACTGATTAGGGTTTTGCCTTGCATGATCCATGTTGGGAATGCAAAAACTTGAAGATGCACAAAATTTGAAATATGAGACTTGCAACGGACCTACTGGATGGGGTTTCATGGTTGGTTATATGTGATGGAGAAGTAACGGTAAGGAGGATGGGGTTTCTGTAGACTATTACATGATGACACATGACATGAAGAGTTGGAATCATAAGAGGTGGATTACGAAGATGTTGTCCATCAACAATCCAAAGCGAATACGCGAGGCAGGGGAACAATTTGGAAGGAATGGTCCCGGACTCTCATATCCAAGAGGGGTTGTGATAGAGACAAATAAGGATAGGGCGGCTCATATGAAGGATGTGAAGTAGGAGACATGATCATACATTGTGATAGGGTCACTGCCAAACTACTAGAGTTTATTTGATTGCTAGTTTGTGGCGTGATATATGCATTTTGCATCATGTTTGATAGGACTAGAATCATGTTGGTATACATGGTTTTTTTCAAATCAGTCCAAATTGTTGATTTGATGTTTGCCACTTGGATATGATGAGAACACTGAAGGATTTTCCCTAGTCTCTATCTATGCTACTCTCATCAAAACTTGATGCATAGGCATGATCATTTGATCTACAATCCCTAGAAGCACAAAAGGATTCATACTCGATAAAGGCAGACAAGGTTGCATCTTAAATGATTCTCTCATGTATATTGAACTCCCGGACAAAAAATCCGAAACTACATGATGCATACACTACAATTTTTTCTCTAATTCAGTGACAAAAAAACCTCGTGACGAAACACGAAATGTCGCCTAAAATCATTTTCTGTGACGGTCTACCGTCACGAGGTGTTATCCTCCCGGGGTAGTGCCCTCAGCAACTTTGGCAATGTTCTGACTTGATTTTGGGTGACGGTATTAGGCATCACTAGGCATGTCCATTTTCAGGGACCGTATGTATTGTCACGGAAAATGTTTGGTGTCACAAAAAAGTTAGGCACGTTAGAAAAATGGTTAACAAAATGGCGTGTTGGTGTTCAGAATGTAGTACCTTATTAATTCTGCCATGGTACAGTTTATAACATATTAGAATCAAATTTTCAGTGTTTAGGGTTCAGATGATCGTATCGTAGTCCATTGATTATTTTTCCGTGCATTCCATCAGTACTAAAAAAGGTCATAATTTCTTAATACAACTTAATAGGACATACATGTTCATCATCATCACATCAGTATCAAAAGTGGCATAAAAAAATTACCTATAGAGATAGATGATCACTGAGGCAACACGACAGAGAGTCAGAACTACTCCTCATCTGGTTCAGCGGCAATGAAACTGAGGAAGAGAATGGTCCCTGCACTTCCATGGTATAGCATGAACATCATCCTGTCTCCAATATCGATGTCATACACGTCGACTACTTTGCTCCACCCATTAAGGACGATGCTTCCATCTTCTTGTCTGAAGCCGAGTGTGAAATTGAACTAATGTTGACTCTAGGATGGAGAACAGTGCTTATCTCTCCATTTGCATCCATCTCCTTAGGAATAACACGTTGCAGGAGTATCTAGTGGAATGACCAAATTTAAACACTTTAAGCAATCTACATAAGTTCTAAAGATAATGAGATGTATCTAACATAAGTTTGTCGACAATGTTCGTCTGGTTCAAAGTGTGCAGCATGGGCACGTAGGAATGATTGCTTGGTATATCATTGTAACCGTCCGCGAGCATCCAAATTTGATCAACAAAGCCGATGACAAATCACATCTCTTCCCAGCTTAGTCTGCTCCCTTCAGTAACCTCCATGTTGTCTATAAATTGTGTTGTTACAATATCCACTTCGTAATAGGCTATTAAAATATGTGTAGATAAGATTTGTTAAATATAGCAGTTGGATGAAATGTTGTTAGTTAAAATTGCTCAATATTTGCAAGAATACTTACACAGGTGAGTTATTGGATCGATGCTAAAACGTACCCGGAGGTAACATTTAGGTTTTCCACCTAGTCTGAGGGACATTTCCATACCTACTTCCAACTAGTACACTTTAGCAAATTCTTTCCAAGTACGTCCTATAAAAAAGTTCCTATCTTCTTTGATTCCTGATCCTGCATAGAAAACAAAAGCCCTCTCTTGTCTCCGGGTAGACATGCACATTCACTATTGGAATCAGGGATTTTGCCATCTGCCAGTTCTTTGTCGTCTGCTAGCAGACAGGAAAGAAGCTCTTTGCAATCAGCTACCAAACAACATGATAAAGAAGTTCTTTGCCATCTATCATTTCTTTGTTGTTTGCTGGTAGGTGGCAAAGAATCTTTGCCATCTGCCAGCGGACGGCAAAGAGGTGTTGGTGGGGTCCACTGGATGCCAGTACACTGCAATGGTCCACCCCCCCCCCCACCCCCCTCTTTGCCGTCTGCTGGTAGACGACAAAGAGGTGGGGCTATCTTTTTTTGCGGGTAAAAAAATTGTTGCCCCCACCTCCTCTATCTCTATCCCATCTCTCTTCGCCCCACCCCTCTCTCTCTCTCCCACTCGTCTCTCCCTCTCCCTTGCATGAGCAGCTACGGCGGCCGATTCCGGCGGGATTCGACGGCGCCCAGCACACCCACGTGACCCCCTCGCCCTGCTCCTTCATCCCCTCTGACTAGATCCGACATGCGCTTCCTCCTAAGACCACACATGACCCTCCCATGCAGGTAGGGTTTCGGCCACCACGTCGCCGATGTGGCCCTCTACCGCTTTCTCTCGACAAGCTCTATCGATTCCTCTGCATCAATCTGCTTTCCCCCGCCTCCTGTGGTCGTCCCCTTCGGTTTCTCCCCGTTTGGATTTTAGTGTTGGTGGTGGTTCAGCCATGGTGCTCCGATGATGGTCCGGTCGCCGTGAGGATCCTCTGTCTGTGCTGGATGTGTCGTGGCACGGTGGAGCCCCTCGGTGGTGCCTCCATGTTGCGGTGCCCCTGGGTGGTCGCCTCCGTGCCCGTGCTCTCACTGGCACCGCCGTTGGGGTACTCTCTGGTGAGCTCCGGCGTGCTGTGGTGGTGTTGGTTGTGCTCCTGGTCACACCATAGTGATGGTGTGGATACATCCTACTTCGGCTACAACTCCTCTTGGTGAGCTTCTCCTTGCTCCCCTCCTCTGATATCTCTAATGCATAGCTCTAGCTCTTGATCTTGTTGGATGTGAGGCTCTATTAGCTGTGGTTAGCTGCCATAGATGAGCATCAACTTGTGTTGGAACTCTCTCTGATGGATTCTTGCTGTGTCAGGGTTCTGGTCAGTGGCCATCTATGTGTATTTGTGAAGTATATATGCTCATGTACTGCTCTGTTATGTGCTGCTATTACTTGCAGTAGCAATTTATAATGATACTAGCCCCCTGTGCTTGTGGGTGCAGTGCCCTAATTGCAGAAAAATACCAGGCGCAAGTGTGGTGCTTTGTTCTGCAAAAGCAGATAATCATTTAGGTTGCTACCCTACTACTTCTTCTATGCTATAGTTACTTTACTCATGAACAGATACTCACTTGTTCTTAGTTGTTTTACTTCTAATGCTGATATGAACATATACCACTTGGTTTGGCTATTCCTATTGATCTCTCCCTAATAGCCTATGAACAAATGCTATACTTGGTTTTGGCTGTTGCTTTCCTAGTTTTCTACTGATAAGATAGATAATACATCTGATTTGGGCAGTGATGCTGGTCTGATCCCCCCTCTCTTAGGCTTAATTTACATGTGGCTATCTATGTGTTGTGATGAACTAGCCCTGGCACTTCCAGGCTGTTTGAGCACATAATCCCTCAAGTATACCTTGAGGTCTTCTGTAGCTTGGTCTTGTGGATTCTGGTAAACCTACTTCTTGTGGACAGCCTGCTCCTCCTAGCTGCTTCACACTATCTCATAGATATGGTTTTGGGCCCAGTCTTGTTTGATGTTTTGGACACCAAGTGTCTAACAGACCCTACTCTACGGTTGGCTGCCCTATTTATACTGACTTGAATGGTGTGACTAAGTTGTATGTGTGTTTGTGCTATCCTCACGGGTGGCTTTGGTGATTGTGGTGTTAACAGCACCTGCTTGTTGTGGCAAGCTCTCCTTGATAGTTATCTCTTCTAAGCTGCTGGTGGCTGGATGTGTTGGGACTTGGTCTGGTCGGCTGGTTGTGATGTATAACTCCTTCTGGAGCTTTGTTTTTGGCGTTGCACAGTGACATGTACCTATTGTCACTCGACAAAACTGATTGGGGTGATGAAGTCTAATCCTTGGCTTTAATCACTAGTTTTTAGTTGGCTTAATTCCTGGAGCTAGTACTGAAAGTGGTATTTGTGTTGGCATTTAACTTACTACTAATTGCGGTGGCTTCTTGATTGGGTCCTTGGCTGGTTCTCTGCTTTGGCTCTTTGATATTGGTTTACCCTATTTGGCTTTCTAATTAAGATCACTTTGAAAATCAAGATCTTAACTAAGATTGTCTTGATCTCAAGTGTTGGCTCCTACAACATTGCATTTCACCAAGTGAAATGCTACATTTCTACTCCTAACCCATCCTCTCTTTCTTAGTTTTTTTGTTATCCAGGTTGGAAGAAAAGAAGAAGATCCAGAGAAGATCTTAGTAATAAGACAGTTTTTAGGAAAATAGATATTTAGTTTTAGGTCATTTTTTGTAATTTCAGATATGGAGTGCTTGTCTTTAGTTTTTGTTTTGGCTTTGTGAAACTTGCTACCTATTGGTAACATGTGTTAGATATGTGTTCATGATTATTGGTAATATGTGTTGGATATACTATATTGGTCATATTATATTTATATATATATATATATATATATGTGTGTGTGTGTGTGTGTGTGTGTGTGTGTGTGTTTGTGTGTGTGTGTTTCATTTTCTATGAAAATGAATTGATATAAGAAAAAACAGAATTAAATGGGGCAATATAGGCACTTTGCCATCTGCTGGCAGATGGCAAAGAGGCCACGTGGCAGCTCCCTGTGCAACCTGGGAAGCACTAGGTTGTCCTATTTGGTCTCTTTGCCATCTGCCAGCATATGGCAAAGAGCATGCAACCTTTGTCGTCTGCCAGCAGATGGCAAAGAGCCATGCCCTTTGCCGTCTGCTGGCTGAAGGCAAAGGCCTTTCCATCTTTGCTGTCTGGCAGCAGACGGCAAAGTGCCCTTTATTGTAGCTCGTTCAGCCGAACGTTTTGTCGTCTGCTAGCTGATGGCAAAGGCATTTGCCGTCCGCCAGGCATGCCTTTGTCGTCATCCATGGCAGATGGCAAAGTCCATGATTCCTGTACTGATTGGTCCTGGCAGATCTGTTTATGCTCAGCTTCTTCAGAAGTTCGTCTCTGTTGGATTCAGGGCTCCGCCGACCCAAGAAAGGTTCGAACTCTGGGGCGTGTGCGAAGAACTCAACCTCTCCAGCCAACCAACTCGATGCTCCCACGGCCTGCTTGATGGACAAAAAAGGAAATCGACACAGCAGTTTACCTAGGTTCGGGCCACCTTGCGGTGTAAAACCCTACTCCTGCTTTGTGGTGGATTAGCCTCGCGGGGGGCTGAGGATGAACTAGTACAAGGAAGAACAGTCTCCGAAGGTCTGCTCTGGGGATGGACATGAGCTCAAGGGATTCGACCTCCCTCCTATGGTGGTGGCTAGGCTATACTTATAGTGGCCTCGGTCCTCTTCCCCCAAAACATAGGCGAGAAGGGATCCCATAGTGGCCAATTTTGAAGGGGCACAAGTAGTACATCTTATCCTAACGAAAGGTGGTCTTCGCCTGCAAAGCTTATGGTCATGACGTCGTGGTGGGCTCGGTGATGACATCCGTCCTGCCGTCCTGGCGGTCTTGGTCTTGTTGCACGTAAATGGTAACCTTTGGTTGATTCCTCGGGACTCTGAGCCTGCGCTTGCCTCCTTAGCACCAAAGGGGAAACCTGCCGCTCTTCACCCGCTGGCGTGCGCCTGGCCTCGATCGTCATGGCTGGCGTCACCTCAACCTCATGAGGCGAGCACTCACATACGAGTCTCCACTCCTCAGGAGGCCACCTGGGGAGGCCACTCCTTCCGGAGGTCTTGGTGTCGCCCGCCTCGGGAGGCTTGGCCCCTCGCGAGTGTTGGATTACGGGTTCCGCAAACCCTTGAAAGGTTCAAACTCTAGGGTGTGTGCGAAGATCTCAACCTACCCAGCCTGCCTACTCGCAATCCTTCTAAGCCTAGCGCATCGGGCTCGAAGAGACAAAGAGACACAACAGTTTATCTTGGTTCGGGCCACCTTGCGGTGTAATACCCTACTCCAGCGTTTTGGTGGATTGCCTCGAAGGGCTAAGGATGAACTAGTACAGTGGATGAACTGGCCTCAGGAGGTGAGGTGTTCTTGAGCTCAAGAGAGATGGTGAAGTGGTCGGGTGATAATGGATCCCCCTCCCATATGGTGGTGGCTAAGTCCTATTTATAGTGGCCTTGGTCCTCTTCCCAAATGTTGGCGGGAAGGGATCCCACAACGGCCAGATTTGAAAGGGGACAAGTAGTACATCCTATCCTGACTAAAGTGGTCTTTGGCTGCGAAAAGCCTCTGGTCATGACGCTGTGCTGGGCTCGGTGATGACCTCCGTCCTGCCGTCCTGGTGGTCTTGATTTTGTTGCGCCAGAATGGAAACCTTTGGTTGATTCCTCGGGACTCCGTGCATGCGGCTTGCCTCCCTTGCACCGAAGAGGAAACTGGCGCTCTGTGCCCGTTGGTGCCCGCCTGGACTTGGTCATCATGGCTGAAGGAAATATGCCCTAGAGGCAATAATAAAGTTATTATTTGTTTCCTTAATTCATGATGAATGTTTATTATTCATGCTAGAATTGTATTAATCGGAAACTTAGTGCATGTGTGAATACATAGACAAAACATATAGTCCCTAGTATGCCTCTACTTGACTAGCTCGTTAATCAAAGATGGTTATGTTTCCTAACCATAGACATGTGTTGTCATTTCATGAATGGGATCAAATCATTAGGAGAATGGTGTGATGGACATGAACCATCCCTTAGCTTAGCATTATGATTGTGTCAGTTTCATTGCTACTGCTTTCTTCATGACTTATACAAGTTACTCAGACTATGAGATTATGCAACTCCCGAATACCGGAGGAACACTTTGTGTGCTACCAAACGTCACAACGTAAAAGGGTGATAATAAAGGTGCTCTATAGGTGTCTCCGAAGGTGTTTGTTGGGATGGCATATATCAAGATTAGGATTTGTCGCTCTGTGTTTCGGAGAGGTATCTCTGGGCCCTCTCGGTAATACTCATCACTATAAGCCTTGCAAGCATTGTAACTAATGAGTTAGTTGTGGGATGAAGTGTTACATAACGAGTAAAGAGACTTGCCGGTAAGGAGATTGAACTAGGTATGATGATACCGATGATCGAATCTCGGGCAAGTAACATACCGATGACAAAGGGAACAACGTATGTTGTTATGCGGTTTGATCGATAAAGATCTTTGTAGAATATGTAGGAACCAACATGAGCATCCAGGTTCTGCTATTGGTTATTGACCGGTGACATGTCTCGGTCATGTCTACATAGTTCTCGAACCCGTAGGGTCCGCATGCTTAATGTTCGATGATGATTGGTATTATGAGTTTATGTGTTTTGATGTACCGAAGATTGTTCGGAGTCCCGGATGAGATCATGGACATGACAAGGAGTCTTGAAATGGTCTAGGCGTAAAGATCGATATATTGGAAGGCTATATTCAGACATCAGAAAGGTTCCGAGTGATTCATGAATTTTTTGGAGTACCGGGGATTTACGGGAATTCGTATTGGGCCTTAATGGGCCATACGAGAAAGGAGAGAAAGGCCTCAAGGGTGGCCGCGCCCCCTCCCCATGGACTGGTCCGAATTGAACTAGGGAAGGTGGGCGCCCCCTTCCTTCCTTCTCCTGTTCCCTTCCCTTTTTCCTATTCCATGTGGGAGGTGGAATCCTACTAGGACTAGGGAGTCATAGTAGGACTCCACACTTTGGGTGCGCCCTATGAGGGCCGGCCTCCTCCTCCCTCCATCCTTTATATATGTGGCCAGGGGGCACCCCATAGACACACAAGTTGACATTGTTTAGCCGTGTGCTTAGGCGAAGCCTTGCGCCGGTAACTTCATCATCACCGTCACCACGGTGTCGTGCAGACGAAACTCTCCCTCGGCCTCAATTGGATCAAGAGTACGAGGGACGTCCCCGAGCTGAATGTGTGCTGATCATGGAGGTGTCGTACGTTCGGTGCTAAGATCGGTTGGATCGTGAAAACATATGACTACATCAATCGCGTTGTCATAACGCTTCCGCTTTCGGTCTACCAGGGTTCGTGGACACACTCTTCCCTCTCGTTGCTATGCATCACATTGATAGATCTTGCGTGATCGTAGGAAAATTTTGAAATTACTGTGTTCCCCAACAGTGGCATCCAAGCCAGGTCTATGCGTAGATGTTATATGCACGAGTAGAACACAAAGAGTTGTGGGCGATAATAGTCATATTGTTTACCAGCATGTCATACTTTGATTCGGCAGTATTGTTGGATGAAGCGGCTTAGACCAACATTACGCGTACACTTACGCGAGACTGGTTCTACCAACGTGCTTTGCACATAGGTGGCTGGTGATTGTCTGTTTCTCCAACTTTAGTTGAATCGAGTGTGGCTACGCCCGGTCCTTGTTGAAGGTTAAAACAACACACTTGACAAAAAATTGTTGTGGTTTGATGCGTAGGTAAGAATGGTTCTTGCTAGAAGCCCGTAGCAGCTGTCGTGGTACTAAGTCTAAGTGTAAGTATAGGGGGTACGTATGAGGAGGCAAGGTCTTAGCTATGGTGAGATTGTACGCAAGTGTTTACGAGTTCAGGCCCCTCTTGGAGGAGGTAAAAGCCCTACGTCTTGGTGCCTGAGGCGGTCGACTGGAATATGAGAGTGTGTGTTACAGGGGGGTACGAACCCTTGTCCCAGAGGAGGGGTGGCTTATATAGAGTGCGCCAGGACCCTGGCCTGCCTCCGTTACAGGGGTTCAATGTACATAAAGATAGGGCGTTACTGATAATGCCAGTTATAAAGTGCTATTAATGATCTTTAAGACTATGGAGTGAATGCCTGATCGTTGCTGTCCTGTGAGACTCCTGGTCTTCTGTACATCGAATGGTTTCTCATATGGTCGAATGGCTTCGTCTTGGTCAAGTGGTACCAGGAGGGAGGGATACCTGAGTGACATGACTGGTCGAGTGGATTGCACTCGACGACTTCAGTTGGTACTCCCTATTGTCCCTTGGATGTCTTTGCTTCTAGGGTAGTGACCTTGGGTAGGACATATAGGTCAGGCCTATGACCCTACCCTAGGTCTATATCATCATCATTAGCCCCCGAATGGATTGAGGACAGAGTGAAAGGAAGGTTGAAGTTAGACTTGCCTTGGTTCTTGTGTTTCACAAGTACCCATGTTGGACTGGAGGCCCATGCTGGAACTTTGGCTTCGTTTTAGTCGCCTTGATTGATTCAGAAGTTGTCGAGTGGATTTATACCGCCACTCGTCGAGTGTTACTTTTGACGCGAAATCTTTGGTGCAATTGGTTACGGCGTATCCCGGATCTTGCGGGATTCGAAATTTTGGGGAAGCGCATAAGGCGGAGCACGCCGTAGTAAGCGGAATGGATAGATAGGAGCGCCTCGATTTCCGCGCCACCTTTTTTGCCACGTACCCAACGTGCGACTGTTGCCGGATTTGACAGGATTTCTCGGGCCCACGCGTCAGCCACTCGGAAGTGGGTCCTTAAAAGGCATCGGGGCCGAGGCGTCTGCACTGTGCACATCCATTCTTCCTCTTCCTTCTCCGCTTCTCCTTTGCACCCTTTTCCTCCGCCCTAGACGCCGCCGCCCCGCCACCATGGTGAAGGACAAGACAGCGGTGCTGGAGTGCGCTAAGAAGGCGATGGGGCGGTGAAAGGGAAGAAGATGAATTGGGGGTCATCATTGAGGTCCGCGCTGCCGCCGGGTTGGATCCAGGGCAATTGGATCCGATCTTCGCTCCGGCCAGAAGATTGGAGGAGCTGGCCGACTCCGGTTTGATCGTTGACGGAGCTGCGAGGCTGCTATAGGGGGAGACGGAGCCTCAACCGCGACCGGGTGAGTGCGTCCTCCTTGCAACCCACATCGACCGTGGTTTCTCCCTTCCTCCGCATCCTTTTTTTGGGGCTTCTTGAACTTTTTCGGAGCTCAGCTCCATCACTTCTCTCCCAACACCATTACGTACCTTGCCGCGTTTGTGTCCATGTGTGAAAACTTCCTGGGTTGCCGACCGCACTGGGGTCTTTTCAAGCACATCATCACAATCCGCTCTTAGTCTATGAAGAAAGCGAATTCGACTGACGAGAGGATGCACGTGATCCAAATGTGTGGGGGTTTGGGGATCTAGAAGAGGAAAAGGAGCTCTTTCCCTTCCATGACACTTCCTGAGTCGGTCAGGGGCTGGCAATCGACCTGGTTCTACTGCCAGGATATTGTGACTCCCGATCAATCGACCGATCTTCCCCCTTTCTCTTTAGATCGCGCCCAGCAACCTTCTTCGCTGAAAGTGACCGCTGCGCAGATGGTGGAAACGAACATGTTGGTCGAGAGAGTGGTCCAGTTGATCAGTCAGGGTGTAACCGGCATGGACTTGTTGGAGGTGTTTCTTAGTCGATGCATCAAGCCGCTCCAGGCTCGTGAGCACTCGATGTGGATGTACTCTGGAGCCAACGACACCGCTCGGGTTCATCCAGAGGAGGTTACGGCCGAGACGGTGCCCTGTGGGTAAAGGGCATTACAGAAAACAAGGATAACCCCAGGGGAGCCAGGAGAGTCGACCCATTCAGCGCCAACAACCAGCCAGACAAGGTCTGATCTTTGCTACCGACTGTACGTCAATATGTCTTGCAACTGTCTTTGAATCTGACTGATATTTGTTTGAATTCTTGTATTGTAGGTTTATACTGAGATGTACTCGATGCCCAACGGTGAACAAGATCTGGAGTAAGACGAGGAGGGAGAGGACAACGCGAAAGAAAGTGGCAACTGGCAATCTCCAGAAGACGACGACGAGGAGGAAATTGATGAGTCGGATGACGACGAGATAGTAGACTCACCACCTCTCATAGAGCGTCGATCCAAGCAACTCCAAGATCCAGCAAGTGGGTGTGGCAATACCGTGGCTCCAAGTACTCAAGCACAGAAGCGCACTCGGACTTCGACTCCGGAGCCGACGGAGAAGGTCGCCAAGCAACCCAAGGTCGGCCCTTCGATGGCTCGGAAGACCTTGCCCAAGTGGATTATGAACTTTTTGTGTGACTGCTCTATCAAGATGGACGTTCCTTGTCACATCCCTAGCTTCTGTCATTGCACTAGTACTAGCCTTTGGTGATGCATCATGTTTACTTTTACAGAAAGTTGAAATGGGGATTGTCCAAACCCTAGCATTTTAAGAATTCACCAGGTTCACCTAAAATATTTTCAGTCAATCCAAGTGGCTTTCAAAAATGTTCATCATCTTTGGAAAAATGCTGGAAACAGTAACCAGAGATGATGCACATTTTTCCATGTCATTTTGGATCTTTGAACTAATATATATTGTATTTGAGTTGGAGCAAATATATGTTATATATATTTTTAATGCTTCAATAATTCTGATATTTTGTGAGGGGCTCTAGAATATTATTTTCAGTCCCTGCAAAAATTATTGGAAGAGACAAAAATGATTTAGTGTTTGAACTAAATCAAAACAGATTGAAACAAATAGAAAACAATGATTAAAAAAATAAAACAGAGCAAAAATAAAAAGGGAGACGGCCACCTGGGCCACTTACCTGCTTACCTGCCCGGCCCAGCTCCTCCCGCTGGCCCAGCCCGCCACCGCTACCCCCCCTGTCGTCTTCTTCCCTCGCCAGAAGGAGGCGGGCACGCGCCCGGCGCGCGCGGCCACGCGCCCCGGCCACCTCCTCCCTGCCTGGCTGCCTCCTCCTCCCCTGGTTCCCTCCCGCGACGCCATGCAGCCCCCTCGGACCCCTCTCACTCTTCCTCGAGGCCCCGCCCCTCTGCTCTTTCTCTCTCGCCCGAACCCGAACACAGCCGTCGCCACCGACGCCGTTCGCCGCGGCCACCATCCCCCTCTCGCCTCCCCGACGCCTCCCAGAGCTCCGCAAGTCCTCCCTCGTCCTCCTCGTCGTCTCACGCGACCAGAAGAGCCCCGGAACGCCGCCCCCGACGTTTTCCCCCTCGCCGGCCGCCGAGGATCTTCTCCGTCGAATTCGGCCACTCCGGCGCGCCCCCGAGCTCGCTGACCCTCCCTGCACGATCCCCGTGAGTCCCTGCTCCGTTTCCCCCTACCCCCAAGCTCGATTTCGAGCTCTAGCCGCCCCCTCTACCGGAGCCGAGACGCTCCGCCGCACGGGCTCGTCGCCGGTGAAGCTCCGGTGACCTTTTGGTCCCACGCCTGCGTCCGTTGCACTCATTGCGTTCCGTAGAGTAAAACTAGCGCGACCACCGTCTTGTTTGCACACCGCAGCGCCGGTCCCGCGAACACCCGAGCTCCGGCAGCCGCAAAAGAGGTCGCCGCCGGCAGCTCCGGCCACCCCAGCCTCCGCCACCGCCACCGTTGGATGCGCCACTCCACCCTCTCCCCGTAGCTGCTCCCTGCGCGCCAAAAGAGCCCCTGTAGTGGGTTTCCGACGCGCACCACCGCGTCTGGCCTCGCCGGCGTCAAGCCGCCGGTGGGTCTGACCACGTTGACCACGGCGGGACACCCCCCCCCTCTGGGTCGATGACAGGTGGGGCCAGCCCCCCCTGTTAATTAGTTTAGTTATTTTATTTTAACTACCCCCCTCTGCTGACACTGACAGGTGGGCCCCCGCCATCAGGTGATTAGCTTAAGCTAATCACCACCTAATCTAACCCCAGAGCCACTGACATGTGGGCCCTAGTGCCCTAATCCTTAATTAAACTAAAATAAACCCCCCTGTTAACCTGTGACGCTGACTAATGGGACCCCCTGGTCAGGTTTGACCCGGGGCAGCCCTGTTGACTTGCTGATGCAAGCATGACGCACTGCTGATGTCATAAAGTATTTTCTGGATTTAATTATATTCAGGAAATTCCAGAAAATGCCTAAAACTTCTAAAAATCATAGAAAATTAACCGTAACTCCAAATTAAATAATTTATATATGAAAAATTATCAGAAAAATTCAAGGAATCCATCTGTACCATTTTCATGCATGTTAGAACAACTTATAGCTGCTGTTTAGCACAAATCAACTAAAAGGCATTTGAATATTCACATATGGAGTTTGAATTTGAATTTTATATTCAAACCAACTTCATTTAATCTGGTTTTAGGTGCATTAGCCCAAAACACATTCATATTGCCATGTCATAGCATGCATCATATTGTGCATAGCATTGATCGTGTCTTTTCTGTATTGCCGGTATTTGTCCCCTCTCGATAGACGCGATACCGATGATACGATCGTTGACACTGATGAAGACTCAATGTTATCTTCAGAAGTGCCAGGCAAGCAAAACCCCCTTGTTCATTCCGATAAAATCCCACTCTCTCGCTCCTGCTCTCTTTTACTGCATTAGGACAACATCGATTCATCTGTTACTTGCTGCGGTAGCTGAACCCTTTTATCCTTTGCATGACCTGTCATTCCACAGTAAATAGATGAAACCCACTAGCATGAGTAGGAGTTGTTTGAGCCCTGTGTGCCTACTCATTCATGTTTGTTTGTCATGCCTGCTACTGCTTAGAGTTGAGTCAGGTCTGATTCATCGGGGATGAATCAGAGGTGTGTGAACATGTCCTACTGTGTGTGAGCTAAGTGTGTGAACACGATTTGGTAAAGGTAGCGGTGAGAGGCCATGTAGGAGTACATGGTGGGTTGTCTCATTGCAGCCGTCCTCAGGAACTGAGTTCTGTGTTTGTGATCCATGATTCAGCTACTACCACGCATTGGGCCCGAAACCAATGGACCCTCTCGGCTTCTTAATCACCCTAGTCCTCTGTCCAGGAGTTGCAAGTAGTTTCTGGTGTTTGTAGCTTGCTGGAGGCCGTGGACAGCGCTGACCGTAGGGGTGGGCTGTGATGCGGTAGGCACGTGGCCGGGTAAACCGGGCACCCGTTTGGTGTCACGGAACCTTGTACACATCGTTTGGGGCTGTGAGCGAAACTCCGGCCGGATCTCCTCATGGATGGAACCCGAATAGGCGATAAACCTGGACTAGAGACTTGAGTGTTTAGGCAGGCCGTGGCCGACACCCACGTTGGGCTTCCGCTTGAAGGTTGCCGAGTACATGTCGTGTAAACGGCGGTAAGTGGTGAGAGCGTGTGTGAAGAAGTACACCCCTGCAGGGTTAACCTAATCTATTCGAATAGCCGTGTCCGCGGAAAAGGACTTCTGGGTTGCTTATATCAGTTCATAGACAAGTGAAAGTGGATACTCTAAAATACGCAAGATAAGCGTGAGTGCTATGGATGGCGTTCTCGTAGGGAGACGGGAGCGGTTCCATAGTGGTGTATTGATATGGTGAATATGTGGACTCGTGTGCGCCACCTCAAAGAGTTACATTGCAGTCGTAGTTTAGGATAGCCACCGAGTCAAAGCTGGCCTGCTGCAGTTAAACCCCACCATCCCTTTGTTGATAATGATGCATATGTAGATAGTTCTGATGTAAGTCTTGCTGGGTACATTTGTACTCACGTTTGCCTATTTTATGTTTTTGTAGAGAGACTTCAGTCTCACTAGTATTTCCGCGTGGTCTTCGACGTTTAGCTTGATACCTCAGCTACGATCTTGTGCCCTCGGCAGGATCTGATATATAGTCAGGCTTCTCAGCCTTTTTCATTTATAGATGTCTGTACTCAGACATGATAGCTTCCGCTTGTGTTTTGACTTGTACGCTCTGATTGTTGGGTCATGAGACCCATGTTTGTAATGTCTCGCTCCTCGGAGCCTATTGAATAAACTACTTGAGTCGTAGAGTCATGTTGTGATGCCATGTTGTATTTGCACATATTGAGCATATTGTGTGTATGTTATTGAAATGCTTGGTATGTGTGGGATCTGACCATCTAGTTGTTTATCTTTAGTAGCCTCTCTTACGGGGAAATGTCTCCTAGTGTTTCCACCGAGCCATGGTAGCTTGCTACTGCTCCGGAACACTTAGGCTGGCCGGCATGTGTCCTTCTTCGTTCCTGTGTCTGTCCCTTCGGGGAAATGTCACGCGATGAATACCGGAGTCCTGTTAGCCCGCTACAGCCCGGTTCACCAGAGTCCTGCTAGCCCAGTGCTACAGCCTGGATTCACTCGCTGATGACCGACACGTTCGATGCTGGGTCATGGATGCCTGTCCCTGTAAGTCTGTGCCACTTTGGGTTTACGACTAGTCATGTCAGCCCGGGCTCTTTATCATATGGATGCTAGCGACACTATCATATACGTGAGCCAAAAGGCGCAAACGGTCCCGGGCAAAGGTAAGGCGACACCCGTGGGGATACCGTGCGTGAGGCCGCAAAGTGATATGAGGTGTTACCGGCTAGATCGATGTGACATCGAGTCGGGGTCCTGACAGCGTTGGTATCAGAGCTTGACTGCCTGTAGGATTACCAAGCCAATCTGGTCGAAGTCGAGTCTAGAAATTCTTTAGTTATATAAGGGAATTGATTGTGGGATGGAACGTAAGGCTCTTTTTACTCCTTATACCTCATGCCCTTCTGATCTGAGTCATCTTATCTTTCCTGCGGGGATTAAGAGCTAGGCTATCTCTTCTTTCTATTAGGATCACGTGTTACTAATCAGTAGACTTATAAGATTGTTGGATTTAAGTCTCAGTTCAGTTCCTACTACTTCCGTATGTTAATTGTTGATCTCGGAACCTTGATATTGTGCTTCTGAGTGGTTATGCCACCATTTTTGTGGATGTCTCAAATCTTTTCCGAGCATTTACAGCCGTTATGCTGTCCGAGTCATCCCAGGTTTCTAAAGAGTCGGATGCATTTGCATATCCTTTTCTTCCCGTTTCAATGTTCCTTTGGGCCAGATTAACCACACTAATTAGTGAGTTGAGGTACTCCGTTACCTTGACATATATGTTGGAGTTATTATTATGACCCTAGGTGTCTCAGGGGATCATCTAGTAGTCTAGCCATGATTTATGTTCCAGTGTGATGACTCTGGCCGTCATTATCGAAAGCATCCCGTGATGCCATTTAGTAGTAGGTATTCTATCCCTGGGTTTTGAACCCGAGATTCACCCTACTTGCTTCATGTTGATAGTTTTGCTCGTTCCTTTAGGTTATTAGTACCCTTTGCATTAGTCCTCGATGTTCGTGGTATTCCTTTCTTCCAAATACTATGAACCGCTTATGGCAGATGTTCCTCGCTGATCGAAAGATCACAATCAGAGTGCTCTTGATGGGTTCTCGATTCTACATTGTGACTCTGCCAGTTCTACCTTTCTGCATGGGTTATCCGGAAGAAATATGTGGAATTCGTTCGACATGCTAAACCATGCATCCACAACTCAGAAAATCGTATGTTCCTTTGAGTTGTCCCTCTTTAGTTGTCTTCTGACCCTCGTCTATCAATTGATAGTCAAGAGTATGCGTGCGTTCGTTCATCGATGCCTATGACTCTTGTGGTCCGTCAAGCCATTCCGTCCTGAATGACTAGGAGAAACAAACTCCAGTACCTCATCCATATTTAGGATTGGGTCAAAGTGTTCCGCAGATCAAGTTACAATTCAGCTTCTGGTCTGCTCTACCCTGAAGTATTACCTTCCTTATGACAGGAATTTCATGAGAATTGCACCACCTTTTGTGAATTCTTGACATAGTGATACTTCTCGCCATCCTTTTTCATTCCTCGGTTCCGTGTTGTTGCAGCCGGAGTGCCGACAAGTGAATCATGGTGTGTGAAATCAATACCCCCAGCAACCTCGTTGCTTGGTAGCTAAAGGATAATAATTTCATTCTTAGCGTGTTGGTTTTTGAATCATCCTTCTAAGACTGATCGTGCTACCTAGTCCTTATTTCGGTGCACCCTTTGATTGATGAGTTAGGATCTTATCAAGTCCTCACTCATTTGATCATATCGTCTTGCCCTCAAAAGCGAGATTGTTCTCGAGCTTAGTAACATACCGGTGGTTCGTGATTTTCCAAAGATCTTCTCGGAAGTACTACCAGGTCGTCACCTGACCGTTATGTTGAGCCCGTGATCAAGTTGGTTTCTTGTGAACCACCTTCTCTCCAAGAATCGGTGTTAGATATCCCTGAGCTAGTTGGTTAAGCTAGACAACAACTTGGAGAGTTGGAGGATAAAAGCTTGCCTGACTTAGTTCGTTCCAAAGGGATAATCTTGTGTAGTGTGTGTTGAAGAAAGATGATATCTTCATCGATTGGTCCCTGTGATCAGTTGCTGGACCTATTGTCTTATCAATCCCTTGATTTGAGTGTGGGCTATCGTGAAATCAAATCAGTACCAACGATGCTCGTAATGTTGTCCTACTCGTGGTTGATCCCTCGAGCATACACCATTACATCTTTGGTCTGACCAATGCTATCACCGTGTTCACATGATGGTGGAAGTCCAGTGATATGGAAATTCCGATGAGTTGCTGTTGAGCCCATCAGTAGCATTTTGTCTCCCCCCATGAATCATGTTGAACATCAACCTAGTGTTGGAAACTTGTGTAAGCATTTCTTCGTGTTTCGTTCATGAAGCATATGTTTGAATGAAGGTAGTGACTTCCTCTTATACACGTGCATTTGGTGAAAGTTGCCGCCGTGAATTTGAGAAAGTTAGTTTTACTTCCTCTGGAATCATCCCAAATCAGTCATGCATACGTGCGAAGTATTCTGTGGTCTGGAGACTTGCAACCTTCATTCCATATGTGTCCCGAGCACACCAAGCCACTGATTGATTTGTTCAAGGGGAAGAAGTTCCTTCATAAGAGCTAATCATATGACTTATGCAAGGACTTCATTATCCACGGTGATGGTTCCCAACCAGAACTCGGTAGTGTTTTATTGTAAGACTACCACGTGGTCATGCTTGTCCGGGACAACGTGTTCACATGTTTGTAGCAGAACCAGCTCTTGTTTTGGAGCTTACTATCGTAGTTCATTTCCCGAGAATCTCGCAACGTCATCTCGTCGATTTGTGTTGCAAACTTTCATTTTCTTTCTAGACTTGATGAGTCTGGGATATCCTGACACCAACCAGATCTGAATCTCAGGCAGATATGATGGTTGGAACATTCTCCAAGAACTATAATATTGGTCCCTCGATAACCGGTAAAGTGGATGTCGTGGCCAACACACCCAGCCGGAAGACCTGTTATTATAATATCTTGATTGAGGAAGTTGGCCACCTCCCCATAGGGATTTCGTAGGATTTACTCCCTAGTTGTTCCTTATGGATTCTTGTGCTCCCGAAGTCCGACCTTTACTTGATGTTCTAGATACCAGACCGTTTCTATGAATGGGTTACACTAGCACATCAAGGAGAACATTTGAAGCGGAGTGCTAAATGTCTCTCGGTCGATCATCCAGATTTTGTTCCTTGGCTTCGCTAAGGTGAAATCTGAGAAGGTGTTATCTTCCTTTGCATCTGCATCTTCCATCACCATTCATCATGGTAGTGAGTTGTGTTACCGGACCCTTGACACGGATGTTGGTAAAACCTTGATGATTGTGGAAATGCTCAAGTTCTTGAGAGCACGCACAAGCGCTACGTGTTATCCTCGGCACTAGCTGGGTTTGCTCTCAGTTTCCTCGGTTATGCTATAACCACTCCAACAGTGAATTCACTCTTCATTGTTGGGTTCTTCCCCAGTTACCAGAATCATTCCCAGCATTTGCATTTTGTTCCCAGCTTGTACCGCTAATGTGCCATTCTACCATGGGTCTCTTCCATCTCCGGTGATAAGCAAATTCATCCATTACGTTGTCTTCAACAAGGTAATCCACATCATCCAAGTTCGAGTATGCCATTCTACCGACCCCCTCCAAATGATCGTTTGTGATTACCTTATGCTGGTATGAAGAGTTTCAATGATCTCTGAATCAAAAGTAATTCTTTTTGCCACTTAAGGTAATACTCTACGATCACCTTCCTCCAGGATATTTCGTCGTGGTATCATGGCAACTCAACTCTTCGCTACGTTGGCAATCGTTTACCACCTTCTTAAGTGTGGAATTATTGTCCACCTAGTGAACCTTCGTCATCTGTTCCACTCCATTTCTTCAAATCTGTGCTTCGTCTCCCAGCTCAAGAGATGTTGCTATGTCTCATTCCGTGAGTTGTTCGATCTTCGAGAAGATCGACCCTTCTAGAGTCTCTTTTCCTCCAGGTCATGTTGACAGGATTTCTCAGAACAAGACATCAAGACAAAATGGTGTTCAAACCAACGTTCATTTGAAGTGCACCCTGGATCGTGAAGATTGGGCTAGTTTGCGTTCCCCTTTCACCCTGCCCTACGCTTGAATCTCGAGACGAGATTCTTGTTTAGTGGGGGTGAGTTGTCACATCCCTAGCTTCTGTCATTGCACTAGTACTAGCCTTTGGTGATGCATCATGTTTACTTTTACAGAAAGTTGAAATGGGGATTGTCCAAACCCTAGCATTTTAAGAATTCACCAGGTTCACCTAAAATATTTTCAGTCAATCCAAGTGGCTTTCAAAAATGTTCATCATCTTTGGAAAAATGCTGGAAACAGTAACCAGAGATGATGCACATTTTTCCATGTCATTTTGGATCTTTGAACTAATATATATTGTATTTGAGTTGGAGCAAATATATGTTATATATATTTTTAATGCTTCAATAATTCTGATATTTTGTGAGGGGCTCTAGAATATTACTTTCAGTCCCTGCAAAAATTATTGGAAGAAACAAAAATGATTTAGTGTTTGAACTAAATCAAAACAGATTGAAACAAATAGAAAACAATGATTAAAAAAATAAAACAGAGCAAAAATAAAAAAGGGAGACGGCCACCTGGGCCACTTACCTGCTTACCTGCCCGGCCCAGCTCCTCCCGCTGGCCCAGCCCGCCACCGCTACCCCCCCTGTCGTCTTCTTCCCTCGCCAGAAGGACGCGGGCACGCGCCCGGCGCGCGCGGCCATGCGCCCCGGCCACCTCCTCCCTGCCTGGCTGCCTCCTCCTCCCCTGGTTCCCTCCCGCGACGCCACGCAGCCCCCTCGGACCCCTCTCACTCTTCCTCGAGGCCCCGCCCCTCTGCTCTTTCTCTCTCGCCCGAACCCGAACACAGCCGTCGCCACCGACGCCGTTCGCCGCGGCCACCATCCCCCTCTCGCCTCCCCGACGCCTCCCAGAGCTCCGCAAGTCCTCCCTCGTCCTCCTCGTCGTCTCACGCGACCAGAAGAGCCCCGGAACGCCGCCCCCGACGTTTTCCCCCTCGCCGGCCGCCGAGGATCTTCTCCGTCGAATTCGGCCACTCCGGCGCGCCCCCGAGCTCGCTGACCCTCCCTGCACGATCCCCGTGAGTCCCTGCTCCGTTTCCCCCTAACCCCAAGCTCGATTTCGAGCTCTAGCCGCCCCCTCTACCAGAGCCGAGACGCTCCGCCGCACGGGCTCGTCGCCGGTGAAGCTCCGGTGACCTTTTGGTCCCACGCCTGCGTCCGTTGCACTCGTTGCGTCCCGTAGAGTAAAACTAGCGCGACCACCGTCTTGTTTGCACACCGCAGCGCCGGTCCCGCGAACACCCGAGCTCCGGCAGCCGCAAAAGAGGTCGCCGCCGGCAGCTCCGGCCACCCCAGCCTCCGCCACCGCCACCGTTGGATGCGCCACTCCACCCTCTCCCCGTAGCTGCTCCCTGCGCGCCAAAAGAGCCCCTGTAGTGGGTTTCCGACGCGCACCACCGCGTCTGGCCTCGCCGGCGTCAAGCCGCCGGTGGGTCTGACCACGTTGACCACGGCGGGACACACCCCCCCCTCTGGGTCGATGACAGGTGGGGCCAGCCCCCCCTGTTAATTAGTTTAGTTATTTTATTTTAACTACCCCCCCTCTGCTGACACTGACAGGTGGGCCCCCGCCATCAGGTGATTAGCTTAAGCTAATCACCACCTAATCTAACCCCAGAGCCACTGACATGTGGGCCCTAGTGCCCTAATCCTTAATTAAACTAAAATAAACCCCCCCTGTTAACCTGTGACGCTGACTAATGGGACCCCCTGGTCAGGTTTGACCCGGGGCAGCCCTGTTGACTTGCTGATGCAAGCATGACGCACTGCTGATGTCATAAAGTATTTTCTGGATTTAATTATATTCAGGAAATTCCAGAAAATGCCTAAAACTTCTAAAAATCATAGAAAATTAACCGTAACTCCAAATTAAATAATTTATATATGAAAAATTATCAGAAAAATTCAAGGAATCCATCTGTACCATTTTCATGCATGTTAGAACAACTTATAGCTGCTGTTTAGCACAAATCAACTAAAAGGCATTTGAATATTCACATATGGAGTTTGAATTTGAATTTTATATTCAAACCAACTTCATTTAATCTGGTTTTAGGTGCATTAGCCCAAAACACATTCATATTGCCATGTCATAGCATGCATCATATTGTGCATAGCATTGATCGTGTCTTTTCTGTATTGCCGGTATTTGTCCCCTCTCGATAGACGCGATACCGATGATACGATCGTTGACACTGATGAAGACTCAATGTTATCTTCAGAAGTGCCAGGCAAGCAAAACCCCCTTGTTCATTCCGATAAAATCCCACTCTCTCGCTCCTGCTCTCTTTTACTGCATTAGGACAACATCGATTCATCTGTTACTTGCTGCGGTAGCTGAACCCTTTTATCCTTTGCATGACCTGTCATTCCACAGTAAATAGATGAAACCCACTAGCATGAGTAGGAGTTGTTTGAGCCCTGTGTGCCTACTCATTCATGTTTGTTTGTCATGCCTGCTACTGCTTAGAGTTGAGTCAGGTCTGATTCATCGGGGATGAATCAGAGGTGTGTGAACATGTCCTACTGTGTGTGAGCTAAGTGTGTGAACACGATTTGGTAAAGGTAGCGGTGAGAGGCCATGTAGGAGTACATGGTGGGTTGTCTCATTGCAGCCGTCCTCAGGAACTGAGTTCTGTGTTTGTGATCCATGATTCAGCTACTACCACGCATTGGGCCCGAAACCAATGGACCCTCTCGGCTTCTTAATCACCCTAGTCCTCTGTCCAGGAGTTGCAAGTAGTTTCTGGTGTTTGTAGCTTGCTGGAGGCCGTGGACAGCGCTGACCGTAGGGGTGGGCTGTGATGCGGTAGGCACGTGGCCGGGTAAACCGGGCACCCGTTTGGTGTCACGGAACCTTGTACACATCGTTTGGGGCTGTGAGCGAAACTCCGGCCGGATCTCCTCATGGATGGAACCCGAATAGGCGATAAACCTGGACTAGAGACTTGAGTGTTTAGGCAGGCCGTGGCCGACACCCACGTTGGGCTTCCGCTTGAAGGTTGCCGAGTACATGTCGTGTAAACGGCGGTAAGTGGTGAGAGCGTGTGTGAAGAAGTACACCCCTGCAGGGTTAACCTAATCTATTCGAATAGCCGTGTCCGCGAAAAAGGACTTCTGGGTTGCTTATATCAGTTCATAGACAAGTGAAAGTGGATACTCTAAAATACGCAAGATAAGCGTGAGTGCTATGGATGGCGTTCTCGTAGGGAGACGGGAGCGGTTCCATAGTGGTGTATTGATATGGTGAATATGTGGACTCGTGTGCGCCACCTCAAAGAGTTACATTGCAGTCGTAGTTTAGGATAGCCACCGAGTCAAAGCTGGCCTGCTGCAGTTAAACCCCACCATCCCTTTGTTGATAATGATGCATATGTAGATAGTTCTGATGTAAGTCTTGCTGGGTACATTTGTACTCACGTTTGCCTATTTTATGTTTTTGCAGAGAGACTTCAGTCTCACTAGTATTTCCGCGTGGTCTTCGACGTTTAGCTTGATACCTCAGCTACGATCTTGTGCCCTCGGCAGGATCTGATATATAGTCAGGCTTCTCAGCCTTTTTCATTTATAGATGTCTGTACTCAGACATGATAGCTTCCGCTTGTGTTTTGACTTGTACGCTCTGATTGTTGGGTCATGAGACCCATGTTTGTAATGTCTCGCTCCTCGGAGCCTATTGAATAAACTACTTGAGTCATAGAGTCATGTTGTGATGCCATGTTGTATTTGCACATATCGAGCATATTGTGTGTATGTTATTGAAATGTTTGGTATGTGTGGGATCTGACCATCTAGTTGTTTATCTTTAGTAGCCTCTCTTACGGGGAAATGTCTCCTAGTGTTTCCACCGAGCCATGGTAGCTTGCTACTGCTCCGGAACACTTAGGCTGGCCGGCATGTGTCCTTCTTCGTTCCTGTGTCTGTCCCTTCGGGGAAATGTCACGCGATGAATACCGGAGTCCTGTTAGCCCGCTACAGCCCGGTTCACCGGAGTCCTGCTAGCCCAGTGCTACAGCCTGGATTCACTCGCTGATGACCGACACGTTCGATGCTGGGTCATGGATGCCTGTCCCTGTAAGTCTGTGCCACTTTGGGTTTACGACTAGTCATGTCAGCCCGGGCTCTTTATCATATGGATGCTAGCGACACTATCATATACGTGAGCCAAAAGGCGCAAACGGTCCCGGGCAAAGGTAAGGCGACACCCGTGGGGATACCGTGCGTGAGGCCGCAAAGTGATATGAGGTGTTACCGGCTAGATCGATGTGACATCGAGTCGGGGTCCTGACATTCCTGTTGCCTCTGGGTGATTGCTCTATCTTTCTGTGTTTTCTTCTATCGACTGATACTTCTGCTTTGACCAAGTGGATTATGAACTTTTTCAGCGCTGCAACTTATGCGACTCATATGGACATTGATAAGGCCCCGGGTGATGAGGAGGCCGATGACGCGGCCACTTCCAAAGCTGGTACGCCCTTTCCAACTTGAATTTATTTTGCTAACTGGATTGTTGGTCGATTGAACTCTTAAGGTTACTTTTTGTTGTAGCTCCGCGGGACGTCATTGAGCTTTTGAATGATGAAGAAGAAGTGCCTCTGAGGGAGAGAAGAAGGAGGGGAAGAGCCTCAAGCGGGAAGACGGCCAAGGGTCAGGTGCCTCAATCGACATCGGTGCCTGAGATAGTGGTCCAGCGATCCGGAGATCCGGCTCGGACCAATGTTACTTTTGCCAATCCATTGTCGACTAACCGTCCTTCGGGGTTGACTGCTCAGGCCTCTGCCGCTCCAGTACAACTCCATGCTTCCGAACCTGTGGCTGCTCCGACTGTACTGCCATCATCGCTCTTTGCTGCATACTAGACTCCAGACGACCCGCCGAGTGCCGCCAGGGAGGCTAATCTCCAAGTGAACCTCGTGATGGAGCAGATGAAGGTGGTGCATGAGGCCAGTCAGGTTGCCTACAACGCCACTACTGCTCTACAAGCCAACGTCAACGTTAGTTGCGACTGTTGCTTCACTGTCCATACGTGTCCTTGGATGAGCGTTTTGGAACCTATTATATGCATCTATCATGGGTCTGCATTTCGCATCCAATCACCCGCTGGGGTACTTCTAACTTAGAGATAAACAATTCTTCCACTTGAATCGACTAGGTTGAGTCGAGTGTTTTTCTGAACTAGTGGGGGCACGCAGAGTGCACCCACTGGGTGTAGTCCCCGAGACCGCGGACGACTGCTGGTAGTCGACTGGGGTCTGAGAATCTCTCTTTTTTTACTCATGCTGGGCAGACCATGCCGAGTGTAAAACCAAACCAGTGGGGGCATGCCAAGTGCACCCACTGGGTGTAGTCCCCGAGACTACTGTTGAATGTTTGATTCAGCGGTAGTCTTAGAGCAACTTTCACTGTGATTGACTTTTTTTCCGTCGACTGACATATCTTATTTGCCGACTGCAAAAGTCTTGTGATCTTGGAGCCCAACTTTCTGAACTAGATAAGAAGTAGATCAGCCTCAACCTTGATCTGGAACTGGCCAAGAAGAACCTCAAGAATGCTCAGAACAAATCAGCTACCATGGGAGGTTACCACTCGTCGACTATCCACCTTATGACTCTCTCTCCCTTTCTTAGTCTCTTTGAACCAAGTGATTTCACTCGAACAGATGTGCGTAGTGAAAACCGTCAACTTCAAGCTCTTCTAAAGAATGTCATTTCTTTAGAGAAAATGAAGCAGGCTCTGGAGAGAAGGGTCAGGATCTTGCCACGGCCCAGAAGGAGGCGCGAGAGAAAACAGCACTTGCAGACAAGAAGTTGGCCTCAGTCAGCAAGTTGGAAGAGGAGAACTGTAAGTTGAAGACTGCTATTTCTGAAGCTAACCAGGAGGTTGCGCGATTGAAGGAAGACAAGGAAAGCTTGATCGACGAAGTTGGGAGCCTCAAGGCCAAGAAGGGCGAATTAGAGTCTTATCTGGGGCAGCTTGCTGCGAAGTTGGTCTTGAAGCTTGAAGGTATTTTCTCTTGTTCAACTGATTTGTTGATGCCGACTGACATGTCTTGCTAAACTGTTGACTCACTGCTTTTCTGATTGTGCAGAACTTTGTCAAGATTTCAAAGCAGAAACTGGGCGGGTCAAGATAGGTCTCGACCCCATAAACTCTCTTGTCAAAGATGACATTGCAATGAATGTGCTGTGGTCGGAGTCACGCCTGGACAGTGCTGTGGATTATCTCGGTTGACTGAAGGCGGCAATGACGCGGATTGATGCTGAACTCTGGCCTCACGCGGAACTCTCACATGATCTCGAGTCTCTGATGACTCGACTGAATCAAATCCCTGGTCGAGTGCAGGAACGGAAGAAGTCATCTGCTCATTGTGGCACTGACGTCGCCCTGTCCTTGGTCTGAGTGCATTGCAAGGATGTCAGAGAAGACAAGCTCGCGGCCCTCAAGGTTGCGAACACCAAAAAGCTCAGTTTACAGTCCTTTATGTACACCTTCCTTGACGTCGCCACTCGCATCGCAGACAACATCGACCTTGGCAGCTTCTGTGATCCAGCAAGTCCTTTTCCTGGCGAGTGAACAAAACATTATGCCCCACCTTTATTTGCCTCGGAATGCCGAGTGACTATGTAACCATTAAACTCTTTCAGGCTTGATGCCTGAGTACTTCTGCCCGTTGCAGTTCTAAACTTTTGCGGGATTTATCTGAACTTGGTTTTCCTTGAATATCATGGCTTTTGCTTTTATTGCTTCTGAATGTCTTTTGATTCTGAGTGAACTTAATCTTTTCAAATTTCGTCGAGTGGGTCTGACAATGTGATCAGTCAACACCTGGTCGCCCTCGTGGATCGGGATGGAGCGTACATTGTACTTGTGACTCAGCTTAGACGCGGTGTTCAGTCGACACCTCGTCGTCCTTGCGGATCGGGATGGAGCGTACGTTGTACTTGTGACGCAGCTCAGACATGGTGCTCACTCGACACTTCGTCGTCCTTGTGGATCTGGATGGATGGTGCTCACTCGACACCTCGTCGTCCTTGTGGATCTGGATGGAGCGTATGTTGTACTTGTGATGTAGCTTAAAGGATATTTGTGACTTTAGGCGAGTACGGGGTCGCAGCTAAGCCCCCCGAGTGGGAGGATTTCTCTCCACTCGGAATGTTTTTAACTTAGGCGAGTACGGGGTCGTAGCTAAGCCCCCGAGTGGGAGGATTGCTCTCCACTCAGAAATGTTTTTAACTTAGGCGAGTACGGGGTCGCAGCTAAGCCCCCGAGTGGGAGGATTGCTCTCCACTCGGAATGTTTTTGTATTAGGCGAGTATGGGGTCGCGGCTAAGCCCCCGAGTGGGAGGATTGCTCTCCACTCAGAATGTTTTTTGAACTTAGGCGAATCACAAGGGGATTCAGACACAAATGATTACGGGGAATCAATCACTAAGATACTGTAAAATTCTTGTCTTTGGAAAGCAAGCTGAAGTACTTCCATTACAACTCGTCGGGTCAAGTGATTTTAGGTATAGAAAGGACGAAGCAGCTCTGCGTTCCATGCGCGTGGCTCGTCCATGTTCTTGGCTACATTGTAGATGTGGTATGCTCCATTGTGAAGCACCTTGGTGATGCTGAAGGGACCTTCCCAGGCTAGAGCAAGCTTGTGAGGCCGTTTCTAATCCACTCGGAGCACAAGGTCTCCTTCCTGAAATGCTCGACCTCTGACATTGCGAGCATGGAATCGACGCAAATCTTTCTGATAGATGGTCGACCAAATCAAGGCCAACTCGTGTTCTTCCTCCAGGAGATCGACTGCGTCTTCGCGTGCCTGCTTTGCTTCAGCTTTTGAGAAGAGTTCCTCTCGGGGGGCTATGTGCAGCAAGTCACTCGGTAGTACAGCCTCGGCGCCGTACACCAGGAAGAAAGGGGTTCGGTCAGTCGACCAATTTGGCGTCGTTCTCAGCCCGCATAGGACGGATGGTAATTCAGTCACCCAAGCTCCAGCAGCGTTCTTAAGGTCGCACATCAATCAGGGTTTTAACCCTTAAAGGATCAAACCATTCGCCCTTTCTACTTGTTCATTCGACTGCGGGTGTGCACCAGATGCATAGTTGACCCGAGTGCCTTGGGATGCACAAAACACCTTGAACTCATCAGAATCAAAGTTGGAGCCGTTATCTATGATAATGTTGTGAGGAACTCCATATCTGACTATCAACTACTTGATGAAACTGACGGCAATGCCTGCACCAAGGTTTTTGATGGGCTTGGCTTCGATCCACATGGTGAACTTGTCGACTGTTACAAGCAAATGGGTGAAACCACTTGTGTCGGTCTTGAAGGTTCCAACCATATCCAATCCCCAGACTGCAAACGGCCAGACGAGTGGAATAGTCTTCAGGGCAGACGCGGGCTTGTGGGACATGTTCGAGTAGAACTGGCAACCTGCGCACTTGTCAACTATATCTTTCGCCATCTCATTTGCCGAGGCCAATAGAATCCCGCTCGGTATGCTTTGGCCACGATGGTCCGAGAGGACGCATGGTGATCACAAGTCCCTGAGTGGATATCTTTTAGGATCATTCAACCTTTTTCCAGGGAGATGCAGCATTGAGCCACTCCTGTGACACTTTCTCTGTAAAGCTGCCCTTTCATCACGGTGAAAACTTTCAATCAACGGATTATTTGGCGAGCCTCATCTTCATCCTCTGGGATCTCCTTCCTAAGAATGTATGCGATGTACGGTACTGTCCAGTCGGGTGTGATCGTCAAGACTTCCATGATCAAGTCGACCACGGCTGGAACCTCGACCTCAGTCGGGTCAGTTGAACTTATTGGTTGTGGGGGCTCTTTCTTGAAGGGATCTTCTTGCACTGACGGGGTATGGAGATGCTCCAAGAACACGTTGCTGGGGATAGGCTTCCGAGTGGAACCTATCTTCGCCAGATCATCAGCAGCTTGATTCTTGATTCGTGGTATGTGGTGGAGCTCTAACCCCTCAAACTTCTTCTCTAGCATTCTTACTGCATTGCAATAACTGGTCAATGCGGGACTCCTGACGTCCCATTCCTTCATTACCTGGTTAACCACTAAGTCTGAGTCGCCATATACCATCAAGCACCGGACGCCGAGTGAAATGGCCATACGCAACCCATACAATAGTGCCTCATACTCAGCTTCATTGTTTGAAGAATCAAAGTGAATCTAGAGGACATAACTAAGCTTGTCTCCTCGTGGGGACACTAAAACCACTCCAGCGATAGAGCCATTCAACATCTTGGATCCATCAAAGAACATGGTCCAATGTTCCGACTGAATCTGAGTCGGCTGCTGTTGTTCTGTCTACTCTGCGAGCAAATTTGCAATTGCTTGAGACTTGATGGCCTTCTTTGCCTCAAACTTGATATCTAAGGGAAGAAGTTCAACCGCCGACTTTGCTAGTCGACCAGTTGAATCTTTGTTATTCAGAATTTCTGACAATGGAGCATCGCTGACAACTGAAACTGAGTGATCAGATAAATAGTGTGCAACCTTCTTCGTGGTCAGGTAAATCCCATAAACAAGCTTCTGATAGTGAGGGTATCTCTGCTTGGATGGGGTTAAGACTTCTGAAATGTAATACACGGGGCGCTAAACTTTGAAGGCCTTGCCTTCTTCTTCCCACTCGACTATGAGCACTGTGCTAACAACTTGTCTCGTGGCTGCGATGTAAAGCAGTAGAGGCTCCTTGCTAACTAGAGCAGCAAGAACCGACTGGGTGGAAAGCAGGGCTTTGAGCTCTTCAAACCCTGCTTCAGCTTCGTCATTCCACTTGAACTTGTCAGAGTTCTTCATCAGTCGGTAAAGAGGCAGTGCCTTTTCACCGAGGCGTGAGATGAATCGGCTCAATGCAGCCAAACAACTAGTAAGCTTTTGAACATCATGCACATGCACTGGGCGCTTCATTCGGAGGATTGTGCCAATCTTCTCTGGATTTGCGTCGATTCCTCGTTTGGAAACGAGAAAAACGAGCAACTTTCTGTCGGGGACTCCGAATGTGCACTTTCATGGATTGAGATTGATATCATACCTTCTTAAGTTCGCAAAGGTTTCAGCAAGGTCAGTCAGTAGGTCGGAACCTTTGCGTGACTTAACCACTATATCATCCATGTATGCTTCCACATTCCGACTGATTTGAGTGAGCAGGCACTTCTGAATCATGTGCATGAATGTGGCACCAGCATTCTTGAGGCCAAAGGGCATAATAACATAGCAAAAACACTTGAACAGGGTAATGAAAGCTGTCTTTAACTCATCAGGTCCATACAGTCGGATCTGATGGTACCCGGAATAAGTGTCCAGGAAGGACAGTCGCTCACATCCCGCAGTTGAGTCGACTATCTGGTCTATGCGGGGCAGAGGAAAATGATCTTTCGGGCAGGCCCGATTGATGTGTTTGAAGTCAATACACATTCGGAGTGATTTATCTTTCTTGGGAACCATAACGACGTTGGCGAGCCACTCGGAGTGGTATATCTTGCGGATGAACTCAGCGGCCAGAAGCCGAGCCACCTCCTTGCCAATTGCCTTTCTCTTCTCTGCGGCGGACCGACGGAGATGCTCCTTAACGGGTTTTGCCTTTGGGTCGACTCACAAACGGTGCTCGGTGAGTCCCCTGGGTACACCTGGCATGTCAGACGGCTTCCATGCAAAGATGTCCCAGTTCTCACGGAGGAACTGGATGAGTGCTTCTTCATATTTGTTGTCGAGTGTCGTTGAGATATGGGTCAGAGCAGCATTGGGGTCGGTCGGTTGAACGTGGATTGGCTTGGTTTCGCCGGCCGACTGAAATGCAGACTCCGAGGTAGGCCTCTTGGCACGCAGCAAATCACTTGGATCTGCAGTTTTCTGGTACTCTTGAAACTCTACTGCTGCCTGATATGTCTTCAACGTATCTATAATTTATGAAGAATTCATGCTATTATAGTATCCATCTTGGATGTTTATATGCATTTATATGCTATTTTATATGATTTTTGGGACTAACCTATTAACCTAGAGCCCAGTGCCAGTTTCTGTTTTTCCTTGTTTTTCAATATCGCAGGAAAGGAAAACCAAACGGAGTCCAATTGACCTGAACATTGACGGAGATTATTTTTGGACCAGAAGAAGCCCATGAAGCATCGGAGATGGGCCAGAAGAGTCCCGAGGCACCCACGAGGGTGGTGGGCGCGCCCTACCCCCTGGGAGAGCCCCCTACCTCGTGGCCGCCTCGAGGACCACCCCTGACTTGTCCCCAACGCCAAAACCTCTTCTATATATAGAAACCCCCAGAACATAACCTATATTTGGAGTTCCGCCGCCACAAGCCTCTGTAGCCACCAAAAACCAATTGGGAGCCGTTCCGGCACCCTGCTGGAGGGGGAATCCATCACCGGTGGCCATCTTCATCATCTCGGTGCTCTCCATGACGAGGAGGGAGTAGTTCACCCTCGGGGTTGAGGGTATGTACAAGTAGCTATGTGTTTGATCTCTCTCTCTCTCTCTCATGTTCCTGATGTGGCACGATCTTGATGTATCGCGAGCTTTGCTATTATAGTTGGATGTTATGATGTTTCTCCCCCTCTACCTCTTGTAATGGATTGAGTTTTCCCTTTGAAGTTATATTATTGGATTGAGTCTTTAAGGATCTGAGAACACTTGATGTATGTCTTGCATGGGCTTTTCTGTGGTGACAATGGGATATTCACATGATTCACTTGAAGTATGTTTTGGTGATCAACTTGTGGGTTCAGTGACCTTGTGAACTTATGCATAGGGGTTGGCACACGTTTTCGTCTTGACTCTCTGGTAGAAACTTTGGGGAACCCTTTGAAGTTCTTTGTGTTGGTTGAATAGATGAATCTGAGATTGTGTGATGCATATCGTATAATCATACCCACGGATACTTGAGGTGACATTGGAGTATCTAGGTGACATTAGGGTTTTGGTTGATTTGTGTCTTATGGTGTTATTCTAGTACGAACTCTAGGATAGATCGAACAAAAAGAATAGCTTAGTGTTATTTCACTACGGACTCTTGAATAGATCGATCAGAAAGGATAACTTTGATGTGGTTTCGTACCCTACAATAATCTCTTTGTTTGTTCTCCGCTATTAGTGACTTTTGAGTGACTCTTTGTTGCATGTTGAGGGATAGTTATATGATCCAATTATGTTATTATTGTTGAGAGAACTTGCACTACTGATATTTCTTTTGAATTTTTTGGAGTTATAGAAGTTTACTAAATTTCCAGATTACTACAGATTGTCCTGTTTTTGATAGATTCTGTTTTCTATGTGTTGTTCGCTTATTTTGATGAATCCATGGGTAGTATCGGGGTGTATGAACCATGGTGAAGTTGGAATACACTAGATAAAGTGCTAATATGAAATTGGAATGAGTTTGCAACAGTACCTAATGTTAGTGATTTGCTTTATTATACTAACGGATCTCACAATGTTTTGGTTAAGTTTTTGTGTGGATGAAGTGTTCGAAGAACAAGGAGTTACCTATGTGAGAAGAATAAAGAGAGGAAAGAGTTCAAGCTTGGGGATGCCAAGGCACCCCAAGTAAATATTTCAAGGATACTCAAGAATCTAAGCTTGGGCATGCCCTGTTTGGCATCCCATCTTTCTTCTTCAAGAATTATCGGTATACCTTGGTTTTTGTTTTCTTCGCATGATTTGTGTCCTTTGTGTTTTTATTTTTCTTTAGGAAACATGCTAGTATGAGATAGCCCTTAAATGATCTTATAGAATGCTCTTTGTGCTTCACTTAAATCATTTGAGTGTGGTTTTATAGAATGCTTCGTGTGCTTCACTTATATATTTTGAGCTTGGATATTGGTTAGTCTATATTAATTGTAGAATGCTCCATGAACTTCACTTATATCTTTTGGAGTATGAATAATAATATCATCTAAAGTGGGTTTGGAAGAGTGTCAACTTTAGGAATTAGTGATCCCATTATTTTGGAGGGTGTTGAATCTTAGTGTGATATTTATGAAAGTGGATTTGGAAGAGTGTCATCTTTAGTTAGTAATGATTCCACTATTTCGAAAGAGGTTCCAATTGATTATGAGAACGAAGTTGATATCTATGATGACTATTGTGATGAAATGTATGCTATAAAGAATAATGTTAACCATGAAACTTGTCATCATGATTTTAATTTTCAATTGGATTATGCCTCACATGACAGTTATTTTGTTGAGTTTGCTCCCACTATTCTGAATGAGAAGAATCTTGCTTATGTGGAGAGTAGAAAAATTTCTATGCTGGTAGATCATGAAAAGAATTCTTTATGTGATGGTTATATTGTTGAACTCATTCATGATTCTACTGAAAATTATTATGAGGGAGGAATACATGCTTGTAGGAGTTGCAATAATATCAAGTTTCCTCTCTATGTGCTTAAAGTTTTGAAGTTATACTTGTTTTGCCTTCCTATGCTAGCTGATTCTTGTTCCTATAAATTGTGTGCTAACAAAATCCCTAGGCATAGGAAGTGGGTTAGGTTAAAATTTGCTAGTCATATTCTTCATGATGCTCTCTTTATGTTTCAATTCTTATCTTTTATGTGAGCATCATTGAAATCATCATGCCTAGCTAAAAGGCATTAAAGAAAAGCGCTTGTTGGGAGACAAACCAATATCTACCTTTACTGTTTTTGTGTGTCCACATGATTAAGCTACTGTAGTAATCATGTTTTATAGCTTTTGTTTCAATAAAGTGCCAAGTGAGACCTTTGGGAAGACTTGGGTGAAAGTTAATGTGATCTTACTATAAAAAAACAGAAACTTTGCACTCACGAGATTAGCTGTCATATTTTACAGAAGAGTGCTTTAGAGTTGATTCTTTCTGCAGAAGATTAATAGACAAATTCCTCACGTCAACCAATTTATTTCATAATTTCTAGAGTAGCATAAGTATAGTTTCTGTTCAGATCATTACAGACTGTTCTGTTTCTGACAGAATCTATTTTCATTGCTTAGTTTGCTTGTTTTCTAGTTTCTATGGCTTTAATTTCTCAATAAAAATTGTAGAAATGATATGGTACAGTAGGCATTGTGTGAGAACAATTATGAACCTTGTATTTGGTAGTACCAAAGTGAATGGTTTACTCTTTATCATACTAACCCATCTCACGAAGTTCCGTTAAGTTTTATGTGATTGAAGTTTTCAAGCTTTGGGTGAGATATCGATATGAGGAGAATAAGGAGTGGAAAGACCCTAAGCATGGGGATGCCCAAGGCACCCCAAGGTAATATTCAAGTAAGACTCAAGCGCCTAAGCTTGGGGATGCCCCGGAAGGCATCCCCTCTTTCATCTTCAAAACTATCGGTATACCTTACTCGGAGCTATATTTTTATTCGTCACATGATATGTGTTTTTCTTGGAGCGTATTTTCAGTTTTACTTGCTTTTTGAATAAAATCATTGGATCTGAAATCTTGAATGAAAAATAATCCTCCCATGGCTAGTTAATTATTTGACTACTGATTGTTCTTCACTTATATCTTTCTGGAGTAGTTTGTCATTTACTCACGTGCTTCACGTATATCCTATGAGTAAATGGTTGAATGAATTGAATATCATAAATCTGAATTTATATACATTTCATATGCTTATAACATGGGGAGTAATGACTTCACACATAATAAGTATAGGTAGTAAACTTATTGAAAGTTGGCAAACGCAGAATTGGTCACTTGAACAATTCATGAAAGAATATTGAAGGAAGAGAGATTTCACATATAAATATACTATCTTGGACATCTTTTGTAACTGTGAGCACTCATTAAAATATGACATGCTAAAAAGTTGATGTTGGACAAGGAAGACAGCTTAATGGGTTATGTTTTCCTATATTCGAAAAGTTATATTGTCTTGGATCATCCAACATGGTGAGCTTGCCTTTCCCTCTCATGCTAGCCAAATTCTTTGCACCAAGTAGAAATACTACTTGTGCTTCCAACATCCCTTAAACCAGTTTTGCTATGAGATTCCACCATACCTACCTATGGATTGAGTAAGATCCTTCAAGTAAGTTATCGTTGATGCATGCAATAAAAATTGCTCTCTAAATATGTATGATCTATTAGTGCGAAGAAAATAAGCATTATATGAACTTGTGATAGAGAAGAAATAAAAGCAACATACTGCATAATAAAGGTCTTTATCACAAGCGGCAATATAAAGTGACGTTCTTTTGCATTAAGATTTTGTGCATCCAACCATAAAATCGCATGACAACCTCTGCTTCCCTCTGCGAAGGGCCTATCTTTTACATTTATCTTCTACCCTTATACAAGAGTCATGGTGATCATCACCTTTCCTTCTTATACTTTTTTTCCTTTGGCAAGCACTTTGTGTTGGAGTGATCCGGATATATATATCCACTTGGATGTAGGTTTTCATAAAGTATTATTGTTGACATTACCCTTGAGGTAAAAGGTTGGGAGGCGAAACTATAAGCCCCTATCTTTCTCTGTGTCCGATTAAAACTTCGAACCCATAAATATCACGTGAGTGTGAGCAATTGTGAAAGATTAAATGATACTTGAATATGTGGAGTTTGCAAAACCAAAGCTCTTACATAGACCCTTCCTGAAAATAAGATGAATTGCAATTTTTTGATGACTAAGAGCATGGTTTGTTAGTTTTCAAGAAAGTTTATGATCTATACTTTAACATGTGAATAGCTTGATCATGAGAAGTTTTATGAGTTGAGCTACTGTTATGATATATAATGATGCTAGAAAAGGTGATTGAAATTATCATTGATCAAATTTGTGCCCCTTCTAGCATTCACACTTCATAAATTATTATTTTTATCATTTACCTACTCGAGGACGAGAAGGAATTAAGCTTGGGGATGCTTGATACATCTCCAACGTATCTATAATTTATGAAGTATTCATGCTATTATATTATCCATCTTAGATGTTTTATATGCATTTATATGCTATTTTATATCATTTTTGGGACTAACCTATTAACCTAGAGCCCAGTGCCAATTTCTGTTTTTTCCTTGTTTTTGAGTTTTACAGAAAAGGAATACCAAACGGAGTCCAATTGACGTGCCAATTTTTGACGATTTTTTATGGACCTGAATAAGCCCATAGAGCATCGGAGATGGACCAGAAGAGTCCCAAGCCATCCACGAGAGTGGAGGGCATGCCCTACCCCCCTAGGCGCACCCCCCTATCTCATGGATGACTCGGAGACCCCCCCCTGACGTGAAACCGACGCCAAAAATTCCTATAAATACAGAAACCCCTAGAAAGAAACCTAGATCGGAAGTTCTGCCGTCGCAAGCCTCTGTAGCCACGAGAAATCAATCTAGGACCTCTTTGGCACCCTGCCGGAGGGGGCCATCATCACCGGAGGCCATGGGGAAGGATCTCGGAGGGTCCATCATCGCCATGAAGGCCAAGGACCAGAGGGGGAACCTCTCCCCATCCAGGGGGAGGCCATGGAGGAGGAAGCACAGGGGGGAGAACCTCTCCTCCTCTCTCTAGGTGGCGCCGGAGTGCCATCAGGGGGGAGGGGTAATCATCACCGTGGTGATCGTCTTCATCAACAACACCATCATCATCACCATCCTCGTCTCTTTTACATGGTCCACTCTCCCGCACCCCGCTGTAATCCCTACTTGAACATGGTGCTTTATGCCACATATTATGATCCAATGATGTGTTGCCATCTTATGATGTTTTGAGTAGATATCCTTTGTCTTTGGGTTGATTGATGATCTAGATTGGTATGAGTTGTATGTTTTATTTTGATGTTGTCCTATGGTGCCCTCCGTGTCGCGCAAGCGTGAGGGATTCCCGTTGTAGGGTGTTTCAATATGTTCATGATTCGCTTATAGTGGGTTGCTTGAGTGACAGAGGCATAAACCCCGAGTAAGGGGGTTGTTGCGTATGGGATAAAGGGGACTTGATATGCTAATGCTATGGTTGGGTTTTACCTTAATGATCTTTAGTAGTTGCGGATGCTTGGTAGAGTTCCAATCATAAGTGCATATGATCCAAGAAGAGAAAGTATGTTAGCTTATGCTTCTCCCTCATAAGAAATTGCAATGACGACCACCGGTCTTGTTAACAATTGCCTAGGACAATTCCGCACACCGACCCATCATTATTCCACACACACTATTTATAATATTTAGAAATATATTATAACTTTATGATAACAGCACCTACTTTTATATTTTACCTCTTCGATATCATTCAAAGTTATCCTCTTCATACCCACAATGTAGTTTTATTTCTCGTTTCTAGTTAGAAGCAACCGTTCGGTGTACGTAGAGTCGTATCAGTGGCAGATAGGACTTGAGAGAATATTGATCTCACCTTTAGCTCCTTGTGGGTTCTACACTCCATACTTATCACTTCCACCTTTGGGAATTGCTATGATGATTCCCTGCACTTGGGGATTATCACTGACATCTGCTCATCTGCTATCTTTGCACCATCCTGCTACCTCTTGAGCATTGCGTTGGATTTCCCTGAAGAGGAGAGGATGATGCAGTAAAGTAGCGCAAGTATTTCCCTAAGTTTTTGAGAACCAAGGTATCAATCCAGTAGGAGACCACGCACAACTCGCAACCAACGCTTAGGGGTTGTCAATCCCTTCACGGTCACTTACGAGAGTGAGATCTGATAGAGATAATATTTTGGGTATTTTTGATAAATAGATGCATAGTAAAAAGTAAAGGCAAAGTAAAAACAAAGCAAGTAAATAAAGTGATATAGATTGATAAGATGAGAATAGACCCGGGGGCCATAGGTTTCACTAGTGGCTTCTCTCGAGAGCATAAGTATTCTACGGTGGGTGAACAAATTACTATTGAGCAATTGACAGAATTGAGCATAGTTATGAGTATATCTAGGCGATGATCATGTATATAGGCATCACGTCCAAAACAAGTAGATCGAAATGATTCTGCATCTACTACTATTACTCCACTCATCGACCGCTATCCAGCATGCATCTAGAGTATTAAGTAAAAACAGAGTAACGTTGTAAGCAAGATGACATGATGTAGAGGGATAAATTCATGCAATATGATAAAAAAAACCATCTTGTTATCCTCGATGGCAACAATACAATACGTGTCTTGCAACTCTTTCTGTCACTGAGTAAGGACACCGCAAGATTGAACCAAGGCTAAGCACTTCTCCCATTGCAAGAACTACCAATCTAGTTGGCCAAACCAAAAAGATAATTCGAAGAGACTTGCAAAGATAACTCAATCATACATAAAAGAATTCAGAGAAGAATCAAATATTTTCCATAGATAATACTGGATCATAAACCCACAATTCATCGGTCTCAACAAACACACCGCAGAAAGAAGATTACATCAAATAGATCTCCACGAGAGAGGGAGAGAACATTGTATTGAGATCCAAAAAGAGAGAAGAAGCCATCTAGCTACTAGCTATGGACCCGAAGGTCTGAAGTAAACTACTCACACTTCATCGAAGGGGCTATGGTGATGATGTAGAAGCCCTCCATGGTGGATGCCCCCTCCGGTGGAGCTCCGGAACAGGCCCCAAGATGGGATTTCGTGGATATAGAAAGTTGCGGCGGTGGAATTAGGTTTTTGGCTCCTGTTCTGATTGTTCGGGGATATGTAGGTATATATAGGAGGAAGGAGTACGTCGGTGGAGCTCCGAGGGGCCCACGAGGTAGGGGGGCGCTCCCTCCACCCTCGTGACCGCCTCTGGCGCTTCTTGGAGTAGGGTCCAAGTCTCCTGGGTCACGTTCGGTTGGAAAATCACGATCCCGAAGGTTTCATTCCGTTTGGACTCCGTTTGATATTCTGTTTCTTCGAAATACTGAAAAAGGCAAAAAAACAGCAATTCTGGGTTGGCCCTCCGGTTAATAGGTTAGTCCCAAAAGTAATATAATAGTGAAAAATAAAGCCCAATATAGTCCAAAACAGTAGATAAAGTAGCATGGAGCAATCAAAAATTATAGATACGTTGGAGACGTATCAAGCATCCCCAAGCTTAATTCCTGCTCGTCCTCGAGTAGGTAAATGATAAAAAAGAATTTTTGATGCGGAGTGATACTTTGGCATAATTTCAATGTAAATCTTCTTAATTGTGATATGAATATTCAGATCTGAAAGATTCAAGACAAAAGTTCATATTGACACAAAAATAATAATACTTCAAGCGTACTAATCAAAGCAATCATGTCTTCTCAAAATAACATGGCAAAAGAAAGTTCATCCCTACAAAATCATATAGTTAGGCTATGCTTCATTTTCGTCACACAAAGATGTTCCCAACTTCTATACCCCCGATGACAAGCCAAGCAATTGTTTCATACTTAAATAATCTCAAACTTTTTCAACCTTCACGCAATACATGAGCGTGAGCCATGGATATATCACTATGGGTGGAATAGAATATGATGATGGGGATTGTGTTTAGAAGACAAAAAAGGAGAAAGTCTCATGTTGACGAGGCTAATAAATGGGCTATGGAGATGCCCATCAATTGATGTCAACATGAGGAGTAGGGATTGCCATGCAACGGATGCACTAGAGCTATGAATGCTCAACAAAAGAAAACTAGTGGGTGTGCATCCAACTTGCTTGCTCACAAAGACCTAGGGCATTTTGAGGAAGCCCGTCGTAGGAATATACAAGCCAAGTTCTATAATGAAAAATTCCCACTATTATATGAAAATGATAACACATGAGACTCACTACATGAGAAAACAAGGTGCTACTTTGAAGCACAATATATGAGGCTCACTACATGAAGAACAAAGTGCTACTTTGAAGCACAAGTGTGGAAAAAGAGACAGTAGCATTGCCCTTTTTATATATATTTTCTGGGCCTTTCTTTTTTTTATTTTTAGCCTTTCTCTTTTTTTTATTTGGCATTGATCCAATAATGATGATCATCACACTTCTATCAATTACAACACAAGGATTACAACTCGAAACTTAGAACAAGATATGACTCTATATGAATGCCTCCGGCGGTGTACCGGGATGGTGCAATGAATCAAGAGTGACATGTATAAAAATAATGCATGGTGGCTTTGCCACAAATACGATGTCAACTACAAGATCATGCAATGGCAATATGACAAAAGTAATGCATGTCATGATGATTATGGTGGAAGTTGCATGGCAATATATCTTGGAATGGCTATGGAAATGCTATAATAGGTAGGTATGGTGGCTGTTTTGAGGAAGATATAAGGAGGTTTATGTGTGATAGAGCGTATCGTATCACGGGGTTTGGATGCACCGGTGAAGTTTGCACCAACTCTCAAGGTGAGAAAAGGCAATGCACGGTACCGAAGAGGCTAGCAAAGGCGGAAAGGTGAGAGTGCGTATAATCCATGGACTCAACATTAGTCAAAAGAACTCATACGCTTATTGCAAAAATTTAGAAGTCATCAAAAATTCAAGTACTACGTGCATGCTCCTAGGGGGATAGATTGGTAGGAAAAGACCATCGCTCATCCCCGACCGCCACTCATAAGGATGCACAAGCCAGGTACACTTCATGTTTCAAATTTGTTACATAACTTTAACCATACGTGCATGCTACGGGATTTGCAAACTTCAACACAAGTATTTCTCAAATTCATAATCACCCAACTAGCACGACTATGATATTATCACCTCCATATCTCAAAACAATTATGCATCAAACTTATCTTAGTATTCAATTCACTCAAAAGAAAGTTTCACATATCTTGAACACCAAGTATATTAACATTAAGCAAATTACCATGCAATTAAAGACTCTCAAAATAATCTAAGTGAAGCATGAGAGATCAAATAGTTTCTTTATAACAAATCCACCACCGTGCTCTAAAAGATCTAAGTGAAGTACTAGAGCAAAAATTATCACTCTCAAAAGATATAAGTGAAGCACTATGAGCAAAACTATCAAGCTCAAAAGATATAAGCGAAGCACATAGAGTATTCTAACAAATTCCAAAACATGTATGGCTCTCTCAAAAGATGTGTACAGAAAGGATGATTGTGGTAAACTAACAAGAAAAGACACAAATAATACAATACCCTCCAAGCAAAACACATATCATGTTGGTGAATAAAAATATAGCTCCAAGTAAATTACCGATGGAAGTGGACGAAAGAGGGGATGTCTTCCGGGGCATCCCCAAGCTTTGACTTTTTGGTGTCCTTGCATTATCTTGGGGGTTCCATGGGCATCCCCAAGCTTAGGCTCTTGCCACTCCTTGTTCCATAATCCATCAAAAGAATTCACCCAAAACTTGAAAACTTCACAACACAAAACTCAACAGAAATCTCGTGAGCTCCGTTAGAGAAAGAAAACAAAATACTACTTCTAGGTACTATAATGAACTTATTATTTATTTATATTGGTGTTAAACCTACTGTATTCCAACTTCTCTATGGTTTATAAACTAATTTACTATCCATAGATTCATCAAAATAAGCAAACAACACACGAAAAACAGAATCTGTCAAAAACAGAACAGTCTGTAGCAATCTGTAACTAACGCAAACTTATATAACTCTAAAAGTTCTACCAAAATAGGAAGTCCTGGAAAATGTGTTTATTGATCAGCAGCAAAACGAATCAACACAAAAGAACGTTCATGTGATTTATCATAATTATATTCGTGTGTGCAAAGTTTCTGTTTTTCAGCAGAATCAAATCAACTATCATCGTAGGTTATCCTATAGGTCCTACTTGGCACAAACACTAATTAAAACATAAAACCACATCCAAACAGAAGGTAAATGGATTATTTATTCCTAAACATAAGCAAAAACAAAAAACACAAAATAAAATTGGGTTGCCTCCTAACAAGCGATATCGTTTAACGCCCCAAGCCAGGCATAAAAGCGAGGATAGAACTAGGTATTGCCATCTTTGGTAGGCAATCCATAAGTGTCTCTCATGATAGATTCATAAGGTAATTTTATTTTATTTATAGGGAAGTGTTCCATACCCTTCTTTAAGGGAAATTGGAATCTAATATTCCCTTCCTTCATATCAATAATTGCACCAATCGTTCTAAGGAAAGGTCTACCAAGAATAATAGGACACGAAGGATTTCAATCTATATCAAGAACGATAAAATCTACGGGCACATAATTCCTATTTGCAACAATAAGAACATCATTAATTCTTCCCATAGGTTTTTTAATAGTGGAATCCGCAAGATGCAAGTTTAGAGAGCAATCATCAAAATCACGGAAATCTAGCAAATCACATAAAGTTTTGGGAATAGTAGAGACACTAGCACACAAATCACATAAAGCATGAAACTCATAATCTTTAATTTTAATTTTAATAGTAGGTTCCCACTCATCATAGAGTTTTCTAGGGATAGAAACTTTCAACTCAAGTTTTTCTTCATACGATTGCATCAAGGCATCAACAATGTGTTCGGTAAAGGCTTTATTTTGACTATAAGCATGAGGAGATTCTAGCACGGATTGCAACAAGGAAATACAACCAATCAAAGAGGAATTTTCATAATTAAATTCCTTGAGATCCAAAATAGTGGGTTTATCAACATCACGGTTTTTATTTATTTCAATCCCACTTTCATCAATTTCATCATCAAGATCTAGAAACTCTGAATTCTTAGAACGCCTTCTAGGTAAAGGAAGATAATCTCCAGATTCATCAAGATTCATATTGCAAAACAAAGATTTAATGGGGGACACATCAATAACTTTTAGATCTTCATCTTGATTTTCATAGGGATTGGAAGAACATGCTTTAATAAAGGCATCTTTGGAAGCACGCATCCTAGCGGTTCTTTCCTTGCACTCATCAATGGAAATACTCATGGCTTTGAGAGACTCATTGATATCATGTTTAGGAGGAATAGATCTAAGCTTTAAAGAATCAATTTCAAGAGAAATTCTATCAACGTTCCTAGCCAAATCATCAACTTTAAGCAATTTCTCTTCAAGCAAAGCATTAAAATTCTTTTGTGAATTCATAAACTCTTTAACACATTCTCAAATTCAGAGGGCATCTTATTAAAATTTCCATAAGAGTTATTGTAGGAATTTCCATAATTATTAGAAGGATTACTAGGAAAAGGCCAAGGATTAAAATTCCCTCTATAAGCGTTGTTTCCAAAACTATTCCTACCAACAAAATTCACATCCATAGATTCATTATTATTCTCAAGCAAGGTAGATAAAGGCATATCATTGGGATCAAGAGGAGTATTTTTAGGAGCAAACATCTTCACAAGTTCATCCATCTTTTCACACAAAACATTGATTTCTTCTATAGCATGCACTTTCTTACTAGAAGATCTTTTGGTGTGCCATTGAGAATAATTAGCCATAATATTATCAAGAAATTCGGTAGCATCCCCTAACGTAATTTCCATAAAAGTACCTCCCGCGGCCGAATCTAAAACATTTCTAGAAGCAAAATTCAATCCGGCATAAAATTTTTGTATGATCATCCATAAATTCAAACCATGAGTAGGGCAATTGCGAAGCATTAATTTCATTCTTTCCCAAGATTGGGCAACATGCTCATGATCAAGTTGTTTAAAATTCATGATGTCGTTCCTAAGAGTGATAATCTTAGCGGGAGGAAAATACTTAGAGATAAAAGCATCTTTGCACTTGTTCCAAGAATCAATACTATTTTTATGCAAAGATGAAAACCAAACTTTAGCACGATCTCTAAGTGAAAACGGAAATAACTTAAATTTGACAATATTGTTATCCGTATCTTTCTTCTTTTGCATATCACACAAATCAACAAAATTGTTTAGATGAGTAGCGGCATCTTCACTAGGAAGGCCAGCGAATTGATCTTTCGTAACAAGATTCAACAAAGCGGTATTGATTTCACAAGACTCATCATTATTAAGAGGAGCAATCGGAGTACTAAGGAAATCATTATTATTGGTATTCGAGAAATCACACAATTTGGTATTATCTTGTGCCATGGCAACAAGTAATCCAACACACAAGCAAACAAAAAGGCAAAGGAAAAAAGGCAAACGGAAAGAGAGGAGGAGATTGGGAAAGAGAGGGCGAATAAAACGGCAAGGGTAAAGTGGGGGAGAGGAAAACGAGAGGCAAATGGCAAATAATGTAATGCGAGAGATAGGGATTGCGATGGGTACTTGGTATGGTTGACTTGCTTGCGTGAGCCTCCCCGGCAACGGCGCCAAAAATTCTTCTTGCTACCTCTTGAGCACTGCGTTGGATTTCCCCGAAGAGGAGAGGATGATGCAGTAAAGTAGCGTAAGTATTTCCCTCGGTTTTTGAGAACCAAGGTATCAATCCAGTAGGAGACCACGCACAAGTCCCTCGTACCTACACAAAACGATAGCAACTGGCAACCAACACTTAGGGGTTGTCAATCCCTTCACGGTCACTTACGAGAGTGAGATCTGATAGAGATAATATTTTTGGTATTTTTGATAGATAGATGCAAAGTAAAAAGTAAAGGCAAAGTAAAAACAAAGAAAGTAAATAAAGTGATATAGATTGATATGATGAGAATAGACCTGGGGGCCGTAGGTTTTACTAGTGGCTTCTCTCGAGAGCATAAGTATTCTACGGTGGGTGAACAAATTACTATTGAGCAATTGACAGAATTGAGCATAGTTATGAGTATATCTAGGCGATGATCATGTATATAGGCATCACGTCCAAAACAAGTAGATCGAAACGATTCTGCATCTACTACTATTACTCCACTCATCGACCGATATCCAGCATGCATCTAGAGTATTAAGTAAAAATAGAGTAAGGATGTAATCAAGATGACATGATGTAGAGGGATAAATTCATGCAATATGATAAAAAAAACAATCTTGTTATCCTCGATGGCAACAATACAATACGTGCCTTGCAACTCTTTATGTCACTGAGTAAGGACACCGCAAGATTGAACCCAAAGCTAAGCACTTCTCCCATTGCAAGAACTACCAATCTAGTTGGCCAAACCAAAAAGATAATTCGAAGAGACTTGCAAAGATAACTCAATCATACATACAGTAATTCAGAGAAGAATCAAATATTTTCCATAGATAATACTGGATCATAAACCCACAATTCATCGGTCTCAACAAACACACCACAAAAAGAAGATTACATCAAATAGATGTCCACGAGAGAGGGGGAGAACATTGTATTGAGATCCAAAAAGAGAGAAGAATCCATCTAGCTACTAGCTATGGACCTGAAGGTCTGAAGTAAACTACTCACACTTCATCGGAGGGGCTATGGTGATGATGTAGAAGCCCTTCATGGTGGATGCCCCCTCCGGCGGAGCTCCGGAACAAGCCCCAAGATGGGATCTCATGGATAAAGAAAGTTGCGGCGGTGGAATTAGGTTTTTGGCTCCTGTTCTGATCGTTCGGGGATACGTATGTATATACAGGAGGAAGGAGTATGTCGGTGGAGCTCCGAGGGGCCCACGAGGTAGGGGGCGCGCCTAGGGGGGCGCCCTCCACCCTCGTGACCGCCTCTGGCGCTTCTTGGAGTAGGGTCCAAGTCTCCCGGGTCACGTTCGGTTGGAAAATCACGATCCCAAAGGTTTCATTCCGTTTGGACTCCGTTTGATATGCTGTTTCTTCGAAATACTGAAAAAGGCAAAAAACAACAATTCTGGGCTGGGCCTCCGGTTAATAGGTTAGTCCCAAAAGTAATATAATAGTGAAAAATAAAGCCCAATATAGTCCAAAACAGCAGATAAAGTAGCATGGAGCAATCAAAAATTATTGATACGTTGGAGACATATCACATCCTAAAGACAGTCTTCTGCTCTTTGACGGTTACCGGAAACCGTTATCACGCCTCTGGGGCCAGGCATCTTCATCTTGAGGTACACATAACACGGTCGAGCCATAAAGCTAGCATAGGCAGGTCTGCCCAGAATGGCATGGTAGGCACTCCGAAAATCCACAAGCTCAAACGTCAACTTTTCTTTGCGGTAATTCTTCTCATCGCCGAAAACCACATCAAGAGTGATCTGACCAAGTGAGTCAGCTTTCTTCCCTAGGATGATTCCGTCGAAACGCTTGTTGCCCCCGCTGAGTTTGGACATCGGAATGCCCATTCCTTTGAGGGCCTTAGCATACAGGATATTCAGGCCACTGCCACCATCCATCAGAACCTTGGTCAGTCGGGTGCCCCCCACGACTGGGTCGACGACCAGCGCTTGCCGCCCAGGGGTAGCAACGCGTGACGGGTGATCGGATTGGTCGAATGTAATGGGGTTTTTTGATCACTTCAAATACTTTGGTGTTGTCGGAGAAACCATGTTCACCTCTATCTTAATGACCTTCAGTCGACTTTTGCTCTCGAGATCAGCATAAATCACCAAGGTGACATTGACATTGGGGTAACCACCATCATCATCTTTGTCTTCCTCCTTATCGGACTCTTTGTCCTTTTCGCTGGGTTGGCTTTCTCGAAAGCTCTGGATTAGGAGTCGACATTGTCGAGTCGTATGCTTGGGGAGAATCAGGTTCCCCTCCTCATCCTTCTTGGTGTGAATATGACACGGCAAATCCATCACATCATTTCCCGCTTGGTCCTTCACCTTCTTGGGGATCCAAGGCCCTTTGGGCTTCCCCTTGAACTTTCCTTGATTCAACACTGCTGCATCGGCAGGGCCTGCTGCATCAGCCTTTCGCTTCTGCTTCCGACTAGAATTTCCTCCTCCCGTGTCCTGGGCGACAGGTATGTTCTTACCACTCTGAAGTCGGTCTTCTTCTTCGTCATTAGCGTACTTGGTGGCAATCTCCATCATCCGAGTCAGAGACATATCTCCTGTCCGACCGAACTTTAGATTGAGCTCTCTGTAGCGAACGCCTTCCTTGAAGGCACAGACTGCTTAGTGATCTGACACATTCTCCACTGTATGGTGCAGAGTGATGCATCTCTGGATATAGTCTCTCAAGGTTTCATTCAGTTTTTGCATGCAATGCTGCAACTCCGATAGACCAGCAGGTCTCTTGCAGGTGTCCTCAATTGGTCTGGTAAACACTCGGGCCAGCTCATCCCAACTCAAAATGCTCCCAGGAGCCAACTGATTCAGCCAGGCTCTGGCAGAACCTTCAAGCATCAAAGGGAGGTGCTTCATAGCCACCTCATCGCTATCGCCACCAATGTGCACAGCCACTCGGTAATCCTCAAGTTAAGTGTCGGGCTTTGACTCCCCTGTGAACTTACTAATGCCCGTCGCCAACCTGAAGTTATGAGGGATCTCAGCGGCCCTGATGGCTCTTCCAAAACACTCTGGGCCGGAAACATGCACCCTGCTTCCACTGGGCCTGTCTGTATCCAGCCCTTCTTTGTATGCTCTATTCCTGTCGACCAAACCCTGCACAAGTACTGACCTTGCATCGAAGCTAGGCTCTCTGGGGTCGACTGGAACTCTACGGTCATTTCCATACGGACGCCTATCATCATACCGCTGGGGCGTGTTTGATTCGTCCCTCGGAAGGGGCGAAGGCACTTGACGGAGGTTGTCGCAGGCGTACTCACAATCATAATCTCCATGAGCTCTTCCCAGGTGCCGATCTTGGCGATGATCACAATCTCCTTGCCGCAAAGGCGACCTAGGACTGTGTGCTGACTGAACGGTGTCTGCCCTTACTGATCGGTGTGAATTCTGTTCCGCGACTGGGACACGACGGAGTTCTAGTCTCCTGCTGCTCGGAACGGCGCCCTGATCTGTTCCAAGCCCCTTCCAGCCTCTGAACGAGATGGCTGAATGGACTCTGCAATACGTGCACCAGCTTCAAGATTCTGAATTGGTGTGCGGAATACCTGAGTTTTCGGTGGAAACAATTGCCGTGGACACCGACTACACTCGGGGATCGGTCAACAGGCACGCTCGTCGAGAGAATGTTGGAGATTCTCCAAACGAGTGCGCTCAGCCAGCGTGGCCAGACGCACTGCCTCCAAGGCCCGAGCCTGCGTGGTTTCCCCTATGATGGGGGTCTGGAGAGCCTCCATGTTGCGGCGATGCAGCTCCTCCCTCTGCTACGAGCTGAGAGGTTGGGGCTGATACTCCTCATGGCAGAACGATGTACCATCGCCGTCGCTGTCACCGTCGCCGCAGCTACGGCGAAAACCAAGTGGGCCACGATGGGAGTCGACCATGAGGACTTCTATCGTGGGGTCACAACTCCCTCCTTCGAAAAAGGTGTCTGCGAAATCAGCCGACAGGTCGACTGAACCGCAGAGAAATACGTCGGGCTCGATCACCGTGACTTGGGGGTGAACACCTGACGAGCCATCGTGTGTTTCACCCACCGCTGGAGCCGCGATCGACCAGACCGCTTGCGGCGGCATTAAGCAGAGTGAGATGACGACGCGAGGACCGACTGATATGGGGTCGATGGCTGCAGAAGGAGGACGCCGCAGGCACTCACACGGAAGTGCGACGAACCACGGATGGGAAGGGCCTCTATGTTGAGGGGGGATTCTTGGACCAGGTGGAGTCGTCGGCGATGAAAGTGAGCACGCCGAGTTGGAACTCGCGGCCCATGACCAAACTGCCGCCAGAAACCATGTTGATGAAGATCGAAGAAAATGCAACCTCGCCAGAAGTCGCTAAGACGCTATGCCCCATGGTGGGCGCCAACTGTTGTGGTACTAAGTCTGACAGTAAGTATAGGGGGTACATATGAGGAGGCAAGGTCTTATCTACGGTGAGATTTTACGCAAGTGTTTACGAGTTCAGGCCCCTCTTGGAGGAGGTAAAAGCCCTACGTCTCGGTGCCCTGAGGCGGTTGACTGGAAGATGGGAGTGTGTGTTACAGGGGGTGCGAACCCTTGTCCAAGAGGAGGGGGTGGCTTATATAAAGTGTGCGAGGACCCCGGCCCATCTCCGTTACAGGGGTTCAATGTACATAAAGATAGGCATTACTGATAACGCCAGCTATAAAGTGTTATTAATGATCTTTAAGACTACGGAGTGAATGCCTGACCGTTGCTGTCTTGTGAGACTCCTGGTCTTCTGTAGGTCAAATGGTTTCTCGTATGGTCAAATGGCTTTGCCTTGGTCGAGTGGTACCAGGAGGGAGGGATACCCGAGTGACATGACTGGTCAAGTGGATTGCACTCGACGACTTCAATTGGTACTCCGCATTGTCCCTTGGATGTTTTTGCTTCTAGGGTAGCGACCTTGGGTTGGGCATATAGGTCAGGCCTATGACCCTACCCTAGGTCCATATCATCATCAGCAGCCACGTAAAACTTGGAACAACAAAGTAGAGGACGTCTAACTTGTTTTTGCAGGGCTTGCTGTGATGTGATATGGTCAAGCATGATGTGATATAAATTGTTTTATGAGATGATCATGTTTTGTAACAAAGTTATCGGCAACTGGCAGGAGCCATATGGTTGTCGCTTTATTGTATGCAATGCAATCGGCATGTAATTGTTTTACTTTATCACTAAGCGATAGCGATAGTCGTAGTAACAATAGTTGGCGAGACGACAACGATGCTACGATGGAGATCAAGGTGTCGCTCCGGTGACGATGGAGATCATGACAATGCTTCGGTGATGGAGATCATGAGCACAAGACGATGATGGCCATATCATGTCACATATTTTGATTGCATGTGATGTTTATCCTTTATGCGTCTTATTTTTCTTAGTACGGTGGTAGCATTATAAGATGATCCCTTACTAAATTTCAAGGTACTAGTGTTCTCCCTGAGTATGCACCGTTGCGACAGTTCTTCGTGTTAAGACACCACATGTTGATCGGGTGTGATAGGCTCTACATTCACATACAATGGATGCAAGCCAGTTTTGCACACGCAGAATACTCGGGTTAAACTTAACGAGCCTAGCATATGCAGATATGGCCTTAGTACACTGGAGACCAAAAGGTCGAGCGTGAATCATATAGTAGATATATATGATCAACATAGTGATGTTCACCATTGAAAACTACTCCATCTCACGTGATGATCGGACATGGTTTAGTTGATTTGGATCACGTGATCACTTAGATGATTAGAGGGATGTCTATCTAAGTGGGAGTTCTTCAGTAATATAGTTAATTGAACTTTAATTGAACTTTAATTTATCATGAACTTAGTCCTGATAGTATTTTGCAAATTATGTTGTAGATCAATAGCTCGCATTGTAGCTTTCCTATGTTTTTATATGTTCCTAGAGAAAACTAAGTTGAAAGATGATAGTAGCAATGATGCGGACTAAGTCCGTGATCTGAGGTTTATCCTCATTGCTGCACAGAAGAATTATGTCCTTGATGCACCATTAGGTGACAAAACTATTGCAGGACCAGATGCAGATGTTATGAAGGTTTGGCTAGCTTAATATGATGACTACTTGATAGTTTAGTGTACCATGCTTTACGGCTTAGAATCGGGACTTCAAAGACGTTTTGAACGTCATGGACCATATGAGATGTTCCAGGAGTTGAAGTTAATATTTCAAGCAAATACCCGAGTTGAGAGATATTAAGTCTCCAACAAGTTCTATAGCTAAAAGATGGAGGATAATAGATCAAGCAGTGAGCATGTGCTCAGATTGTCTAGGTACTACAATTGCTTGAATCAAGTGGGAGTTAATCTTCTAGATAAAATAATGATTGACAGAGTTCTCTAGTCACCATCACCAAGTTACTGGAACTTCATGATGAACTATAGTATGCAAGGGATGACGAAAACGATTCCCGAGCACTTCGTGATGCTGAAATCGACGAAGATAGAAATCAAGAAAGAGCATCAAGTGTTGATGATTGACAAGACCACTAGTTTCAAGAAAAGGGCAAAGGGAAAGAAAGGGAACTTCAAGTAGAATGGCAAGCAAGTTATCACTCCCGTGAAGAATCCCAAAGATGTACCAAAGCCAGAAACTGAGTGATTCTTTTGTAAAGGAAATGGTCACTGGAAGCGGAAATGCCCTGAATATTTGGTGGATAAGAAGGATGGCAAAAGTGAACAATGGTATATTTGATATACAGGTTATTGATGTGTACCTTACTAGTGTTTATAGTAGCCCCTGGATATTTGATACTTGTTCGATTGCTAAGATTAGTAACTCGAAACAGGAGTTATAGAATAAACAGAGACTAGTTGAGGGTGAAGTCACGATGTGTGTTGGAAGTGGTTCCAAGATTGATATGATCATCATCGCACACTCCCTATACTTTCAAGATTAGTGTTGAACATAAATAAATGTTATTTGGTGTTTGCGTTGAGCATAAATATGATTAGATCATGTTTATTGCAATACGATTATTCATCTAAAAAAGAGAATAAATTGTTATTCTATTTACATGAATAAAACCTTCTATGGTCATACACCCAATGTTGATGGTTTATTGAATCTTGATCATAGTGATACACATATTCATAATATTGATGCCAAAAGATGCAAAGTTGATAATGATAGTGCAACATATTTGTGGCACTGCCATTTGGGTCATATTGGTGTAAAGCGCATGAAGAAACTCCATAAAAATGGACTTTTGGAATCACTTGATTATGAATCATTTGATGCTTGCGAACCGTGCCTTATGGGCAAGATGACTAAAACTCCGTTCTCCGGAACAATGGAATGAGCTAGTGACTTATTGGAAATAATGCATACCGATGTATGCGGTCCAATGAGTGTTAATGCTCGGGGCGGGTATCGTTATTTTCTGACCTTCACAGATGATTTTAGCAGATATGGGTATATCTACTTAATGAAGCACAAGTCTGAAACATTTGAAAAGTTCAAAGAATTTCAGAGTGAAGTGGAGAATCATCGTAACAAGAAAATAAAGTTTCTATGATCTGACCGTAGAGGAGAATATTTTAGTTGCCAGTTTGGCCTTCATTTAAAACAATGTGGAATAGTTTCATAGCTCACACCACATGGAACACCATAGCGTAATGGTGTGTCCGAACGTCGTAACCGCACTTTATTGGATATGGTGTGATCTATGATGTCTCTTACTAGGTTACCACTATGGTTTTGGGGTTATGAATTAGAGACAGCTGCATTCACTTTAAATAGGGCACCATCAAAATTCTTTGAGACGACGCCTTATGAACTATGGTTTAGCAAGAAACCAAAGTTGTCGTTTCCTAAAATTTGGGGCAGTGATGCTTATGTGAAAAAGCTTCAACCTGATAAGCTCGAACCCAAATCGGAGAAATGCGTCTTCATAGGATACCCAAAGGAAACTATTGGGTACACCTTCTATCACAGATCCGAAGGCAAGATCGTTGCTAAGAATGGATCCTTTCTAGAGAAGGAGTTTCTCTCGAAAGAAGTGAGTGGGAGGAAAGTAGAACTTGATGAGGTAATTATACCTTCTCCTGAATTGGAAAGTAATTTATCACAGAAATTAGTTCTAGTGATTCCTACACCAATTAGTGAGGATGCTAATGATGATGATCATGAAGTTTCAGATAAAGTTACTACCGAACTTCATAGATCTTCCAGATTAAAATCCGCACTAGAGTGGTATGGTAATCCTATTCTGGAAGTCATGTTACTAGACCATGATGAACCTATGAACTATGAGGAAGCGATGATGAGCCCAGATTCCGTGAAATGGCTTGAGGCCATGAAATCTGAGATGGGATCCATTTATGATAACAAAGTGTGGACTTTGGTGGACTTGCCCGATGATCGGCAATCCATAAAAAATAAATGGATCTTCAAAAGGAAGACGGACACTTATAGTAGTGTTACTATCTACAAAGTTGATTTGTTGCAAAAGGTTTTCGACAAGTTCAAGGTGTGGACTACAATGAGATTTTCTCAACTGTAGTGATGCTTAAATCCGTCCAAATCATGTTAGCAGTTGCCATATTTTATCAAATCTGGTATATGGATGTAAAAACTAAATTTCTGAATAGATTTCTGGAAGAAGAGTTGTATATGATACAACTAGAATGGTTTGTTGATCCAAAGGGTGCTAACAAAGTGTGCAAGCTCCAGTGATCCATTTATGGACTCGTGTTTTGATAGTGTGATCAAAGCATATGGTTTTATATAGACTTTTGGAGAAGCATGTATTACAAGAAAGTGAGTGGGAGCTCTATGGCATTTCTAATATTATATGTGGATGACATATTGTTGATTGGAAATGATATAGAATTTCTGGATAGCATAAAGGGATACTTGAATAAGAGTTTTTCAATGAAAGACCTCGGTGAAGCTGCTTACATATTGGGCATCAAGATCTATAGACATAGATCAAGATGCTTAATTAGACTTTCTCAAAAACATATACCTTGATAAAGTTTTGAAAAGTTCAAAAATGGATCAGTCAAAGAAAGGGTTCTTGCCTGTATTACAAGGTGTAAAGGTGAGTAAGACTCAAAGCCCGACCATGGCAGAAAATAGAAAGAGAATAAAAGTCATTCCCTATGCCACAGCCATACGTTCTATAAAGTATGTTGTGTTGTGTATCATACCTATTGTGTACCTTGCCATGAGTTTTGGCAAGGGGGTACAATAGTGATCTAAGAGTAGATCACTGGACAGCGGTCAATGTTATCCTTAGTGAGGACTAAGGAAATATTTCTCGATTATGGAGGTGATAAAAGAGCTCTTCGTAAAGAGTTACGTCGATGCAAGATTTTACACCAATCCAGATGACTCCAAGTCTCAATCTAGATACATATTGAAAGTGGGAGCAATTAGCTAGAGTAGCTCCGTGCAGAGCATTATAGACATAGAATATTTGCAAAATACATACGGCTCTGAATGTGACAGACCCGTTGACTAAACTTCTCTCTGGAACAAAACATGATCACACCTTAGTACTCTTTGGGTGTTAATCACATAGCAATGTGAACTAGATTGTTGACTCTAGTAGACCCTTTGGGTGTTGGTCACATGACAATGTGAGCTATGGGTGTTAATCACATATAGATGTTAATATTTGTGTTAAATCACATGGTGATGTGAACTAGCTTATTGACTCTAGTGCAAGTGGGAGACTAAAGAAATATGCCCTAGAGGCAATAATAAAGTTATTATTTATTTCCTTAATTCATGATAAATGTTTATTATTCATGCTAAAATTGTATTAACAGGAAACTTAGTATATGTGTGAATACATAGACAAAACATATAGTCCCTAGTATGCCTCTACTTGACTAGCTCGTTAATCAAAGATGGTTATGTTTCCTAACCATAGACATGTGTTGCATTTGATGAACGGGATCACATCATTAGGAGAATGATGTGATGGACATGACCTATCCGTTAGCTTAGCATTATGATCGTGTCAGTTTCATTGCTACTTCTTTCTTCATGACTTATACAAGTTCCTCAGACTATGAGGTTATGCCACTCCCGAATACCGGAGGAACACTTTGTGTGCTATCAAACATCATAACGTAAAAGGGTGATTATAAAGGTGCTCTACAGATGTCTCCGAAGGTGTTTGTTGGGTTGGCATATATCGAGATTAGGATTTGTCAGTCCGTGTTTCGGAGAGGTATCTTTGGGCCCTCTCGGTAATACTCATCACTATAAGCCTTGCATGCATTGTAACTAATGAGTTAGTTGCAGGATGAAGTATTATAGAACGAGTAAAGAGACTTTCCAGTAACGAGATTGAACTAGGTATGATGATACTGACGACCGAATCTCGAGCAAGTAACATACCGATGACAAAGGGAACAACGTATGTTGTTATGCGGTTTGACCGATAAAGATCTTCGTAGAATATGTAGGAACCAATATGAGCATCCAGGTTCCTCTATTGGTTATTGACCGGAGACGTGTCTCGGTCATGTCTACATAGTTCTCGAACCGGTAGGGTCCGCACGCTTAACGTTCGATGACGATTGGTATTATGAGTTTATGTGTTTTGATGTACCGGAGATTGTTCGGAGTCCCAGATGAGATCATGGACTTGACGAGGAGTCTTGAAATGGTCGAGATATAAAGATCGATATATTCGAAGGCTATATTCAGACATCAGAAAGGTTCCGAGTGATTCGTGTATTTTTCGGAGTACCAGAGAGTTACGGGAATTCGTATTGGGCCTTAATGGGCCATACAGGAAAGGAGAGAAAGGCTTCAAGGGTGACTATGCCCCTTCCCAATGGACTAGTCCGAATTGTACTAGGGAAGGGGGCGCCCCCTTCCTTCCTTCTCCTTTTCCCTTCCCCTTTTCCTATTCCATGTGGGAGGTGGAATCCTACTAGGACTAGGGAGTCCTAGTACGACTGCACACTTTGGGTGCACCCTATGAGGGTCGGCCTCCTCCTACCTCCATCCTTTATATACGTGGCCAGGGGGCACCCCATAGACACACAAGTTGACATTGTTTAGCTGTGTGCGGTGCCCCCCTCCACAGTTACACACCTCGGTCATATCGTCGTAGTGCTTAAGCGAAGCCCTGCGCCGTTAACTTCATCATCACCGTCACCACGCCGTCATGCTAACGAAACTCTCCTTCAGCCTCAACTAGATCAAGAGTACGAGGGACGTCCCCAAGCTGAACGTGTGCTGATTGCGGAGGTGCCGTATGTTCGGTGCTAAGATCGGTCGGATCATGAAGACGTACGACTACATCAACCACGTAGTCATAACGCTTCCACTTTCGGTCTATGAGGTTACGTGGACACACTCTCCCCTCTCGTTGCTATGCATCACATAGATAGATCTTGCGTGATCGTAGGAAATTTTATGAAATTACCGCGTTCCCCAACAATGGCTCACGTCAGCTGAGCCTCATGCACCTTGCATTGAACTCTCCGCCCCTCGGAAGTCAACCTGAGGAGGCTGATCCCCTCGGGGGTCTTGGTGTCGTCCACCTCACGTGGCTTGGCCCCTCACGAGGGTCTTGAGTCGCTGATGCTGAAGCTGGGCTGTGCCAGGCCGTTGATGGAGCCACGCGGTGGGCCGTAGGCACGCAAGTCCGGATACGCCCATATCCAGAATGCCGACAGTAGCCCCCGGGCCCAAGGCGCGCTCGGACTTGGCTTCCAGGCAAAGCCAAAGGGCAAGTGCGGAGCATCGCGGTCCCTAACCACCTACGGCCTTGATAACACATGGCAATTGATGGGACATGGGCGTCTCCACTTCCCCATGCCGCCTTGATATCCGCCAGACCTAGTGGTCGCCCGTTGCCAGAGCAGCTCGCCCTTGCAGGCTGTCATGCTTGGCCTTCGTTCCTTCTTCTCCCAGTCTTGTAGCTCCGAGCGCAGATCCGGTGTCAGAGCCTCGCCCCTTCCTAGCTTCTGTCATGGCCCCGCAGCAGAGGAGGAAGAAGGGTAAGCTGCGCGCCCCTGTCGGGCCCTCGCCGGCCTTAGAGCCGGCTATTGAGCGGTTGATGGTGATCAATCAGGAAGGGCTAGACAAGGTCCTCCATGCCTTTGCAGCCGATTCCAACGAGTGGACGGCAATGGCGGTCCATCCTATGGCTTGGCTTATGGGTGATATGAGCACCACCGAGATCCCCATCAATTTCCATGCTCTCTTTGCGGGTCTGATTTCCCCCTTCTCTCCCTTCTTCAATTCGTAATTTCGCATTACCAGATCCACTTGCTGCATCTGGATACCCGTTCTTTCATCTTCATCGCCGTCTTCGCCTTCCTTTGTGAGGCCACGGTCATCATTACTCCTTCTATGGCCCTGTTTCGCCATTTCTTCTTGCTCCGGCTGGTCGATGCTCGCCAATGCTCAGGATGTGTGACCTTGGAAGTCATGGCCACAACCGCTAGCTCGGGGATCGACTTCAAGCTTTCGCCCTCCACGAAGGGTTTCCGGAAGCAGTGGCTGCTTCTGGATACCGACATGTGCAGCCCCCTCCTCCTGACTTCTCGGGCACTGGCCATGCCCAGCTTCGGTTGGGGGCATGTGAAGCTCTCTGACCGGCGCCTTACTTGCTCTGGAAGAGGTTGGCGAGGTTGCAGGGGCTAGAGGTGACGGCGCCAATGGTGGTGAAGGAATTTGTCAGGCAGCGTGTTGCCCCTCTCCAGCGCCATTCTTGCCCGATGTGGGACCTTGACGGTGTCAAGGATCCCATGAGGCTGCAGAAGCCATCACTGAACGCCGAGACCTTGAGCATGGTGCTTGAGCTCCTAACGGGCGAATCTGAGCCCGCCGATCTTCCAGGAGATGGCTGCCTCCTCTATCAGTGCTTGAACAAGACGGTCTTCGTGGGACAGATGCCTCTATTCGACGAGTTGGGGTTATGCCTAGAGGGGCTCGAGGGGCCTCATGAGAACCCCGTCCTCGTGGTTCCCCTGCTGCTCGATCCTGCCGCTCGCGCCCCAAGTATGGAAGAAGGGGGGCGCCCGACGTCAGCAGCTGCTGAAGGTTCCTCCAGATACCTGGCGCCACTAGGGGCCAGGAAGATCAGGGCTCCCGAGACTCAGAAGTTGGGCCGCTGCAGGGTCAGCGCATGATACGTCTCCAACGTATCTATAATTTTTTATTGTTACATGCTATTATATTACCCCTTTTGGATGTTTATGGGCTTTATTTTACACATTTATATCATTTTTTGGGACTAACCTACTAACCGGAGGCCCAGCCCGTATTGCTGTTTTTTTGCCTATTTCAGTATTTCGAAGAAAAGGAATATCAAACAGAGTCCAAATGGAATGAAACCTTCGGGAGCGTGATTTTTGGAACGAACGTGATCCAGGGGACTTGGAGTGCATGTCAAGAAGCAGCCGAGGCGGCCACGAGAGGGTAGGGCGCCCCCTATAGGTTGCACCCCCTGTCTTGTGGGCCCCTCGGGCGGCCACCGACGTACTTCTTCCTCCTATATAAGCCTACGTACCCCGAAAACATCCAAGGATCCAACGAAACACAATTTCCACCACTTTAACCTTATGTATCCGCGAGATCCCATCTTGGAGCCTTCGCCGGCGCTCCGCCGGAGGGGGAATCGACCATGGAGGGCTTCTACATCAACACCATAGCCCCTCCGATGAGTTGTGAGTAGTTTACCACAGACCTACGGGTCCATAATTATTAGCTAGATGGCTTCTTCTCTCTTTTTGGATCTCAATACAATGTTCTCCCCCTCTCTTGTGGAGATCTATTCGATGTAAACTCTTTTTGCGGTGTGTTTGTCGAGATCCAATGAATTGTGGGTTTATGATCAAGTTTATCTATGAATATTATTTGAATCTTCTCTGAATTCTTTTATGTATGATTGAGTTATCTTTGCAAGTCTCTTCGAATTATCAGTTTGGTTTGGCCTACTAGATTGATCTTTCTTGCCATGGGAGAAGTGCTTAGCTTTGGGTTCAATCTTGCGGTGTCCTTACCCAGTGACAGCGGGGGTTGCAAGGCACGTATTGTATTGTTGCCATCGAGGATAAAAAGATGGGGTTTATATCATATTGCATGAGTGTATCCCTCTACATCATGTCATCTTGCTTAAGGCGTTACTATGTTCTTATGAACTTAATACTCTAGATGCAGGCAGGAGTCGGTCGATGTGTGGAGTAATAGTAGTAGATGCAGGCAGGAGTCGGTCTACTTGTTGCGGACGTGATGCCTATATACATGATCATGCCTATATAATCTCATAATTATTCGCTTTTCTATCAATTGCTCGACAATAATTTGTTCACCCACTGTAATACTTATGCTATCTTGAGAGAAGCCACTAGTGAAACCTATGGCCCCCGGGTCTATCTCTTATCATATTTGCTTCCAATCTACTTTTATTTGCATCTTTACTTTTTGCATCTATATTATAAAATACCAAAAATATATTTCTTATCTTATTATCTCTATTAGATCTCACTTTCGCAAGTGGCCGTGAAGGGATTGGCAACCCCTTTATTGCGTTGGTTGCGAGTTCTTTGTTTGTTTGTGTAGGTGCGTGGGACTTTTGAGGAGCCTCCTACTGGATTGATACATTGGTTCTCAAAAACTGAGGGAATACTTACGCTACTATTGCTGCATCACCCTTTCCTCTTCAAGGAAAACCAACGCAAGCTCAAGACGTAGCAAGAAGGATTTCTGGCGCCGTTGCCGGGGAGGTCTTCGTTCAAGTCAAGACATACCAATTACCCATCACAAACTCATCTCCCTCGCATTTACATTATTTGCCATTTGCCTCTCGTTTTCCTCTCCCCCACTTCATCCTTGCCGTTTTATTTGCCCTCTCTTTCCCAATATCCTCCTCTCTCTTTTGCTTGCCTTTTTCTGTTTGCTTGTGTGTTGGATTACTTGTTGCCATGGCGCAAGATAATACCAAATTGTGTGATTTATCGAATACCAATAATAATGATTTCCTTAGTACTCCGGTTGCTCCTCTTAATGATGTTGAGTCTTGTGAAATCAATACTGCTTTGCTGAATCTTGTTATGAAAGATCAATTCACCGGCCTTCCTAGCGAAGATGCCGCTACTCATCTAAACAACTTTGTTGATTTGTGTAATATGCAAAATAAGAAAGATACGGATAACAATATTGTTAAATTGAAGTTATTTCCGTTTTCACTTAGAGATCGTGCTAAAGTTTGGTTTTCGTCTTTGCCTAAAAATAGTATTGATTCTTGGAACAAGTGCAAAGATGCTTTTATCTCTAAGTATTTTCCTCCCGCTAAGATCATCACTCTTAGGAACGATATTATGAATTTTAAACAACTTGATCATGAGCATGTTGCCCAATCATGGGAAATAATGAAATTGACGATTCACAATTGCCCTACTCATGGTTTGAATTTATGGATGATCGTACTAAAATTTTATGCCGGTTTGAACTTTTGCTTCTAGAAATCTCTTAGATTCGGTAGCGGGAGGCACGTTTATGTAAATCACGTTAGGAGATGCTACAAAACTTCCTGATAATACTATGGCTAGTTATTCTCAATGGCACACCGAAAGATCTAGTAAAAAGTGCATGCTATAGAAGAAATCAATGTTTTGAGTGGAAAGATGGATGAACTTATGAAGTTGTTTGCTACTAAATAATACTCCTCTTGATCCCAATGATATGCCTTTGTCTACTTTGATTGAGAATAATAATGAATCTATGGATGTGAATTTTGTTGCTAGGAATAATTTTGGAAAGAATGCTTATAGAGGAAACTTTAATGCTAGACCGTTCCCTAGTAATTCCTCTAATAATTATGGAAATTCCTACAATAATTCTTATGGTAATTTTAATAAGATGCCCTCTGATTTTGAGAATAGTGTGAAAGAATTTATGATCTCTCAAAAGAATTTTAATGCTTTGCTTGAAGAAAAATTGATCAAAGTTGATGATTTGGCTAGGAACATTGATAGACTTTCGCTTGATGTTGATTCTATTAAACTGAGATCTTCTCCTCCTAAGCATGATATCAATGAGTCTCTCAAAGCAATGAGAATTTCCATTGATGAGTGCAAGGAAAGAACCGCTAGATTGCGTGCTAAGAAAGATTGCTTTGTAAAGGCGTGTTCTTCTAGTTTCCATGAAAATAATGATGAAGATCTTAAAGTTATTGATGTGTATCCTATTAGATCTATGTTTTGCAATATGAATCTTGATAATTATGGGACTGATGATGAGTCAACTTTACCTAGAAGGCATCCCAAGAATTCGGAGTTTTTAAATCTTAATGCTAAATTTGGTAAAAGTGGGATTGGAGAGGTCACGACTTTAAATAGTATTGAACCCACTATCCTGGATTTCAAGGAATTTGATTATGATAATTGTTCTTTAGAAGGTTGTATTTCCTTGTTGCAATCCGTTGTTAATTCTCCTCATGCTTATAGTCAAAATAAAGCTTTTACCAAACATATCGTTGATGTCTTGATGCAATCTTATGATGAAAAACTTAATTTGGAAGTTTCTATTCCTAGAAAACTTAATGATGAGTGGGAACCTACTATAAAGATTAGAATTAAAGATCATGAGTGTTTTGCTTTGTGTGATTTGGGTGCTAGTGTTTCCATGATTCCGAAAACTTTATGTGATATTTTAGGTTTCCATGATCTTGATGATTGCTCTTTAAATTTGCACCTTGCCGATTCCACCATTAAAAAGCCAATGGGAAGGACCAATGATGTTCTCATTGTTGCAAATAGAAATTTGGTGCCCGTAGATTTTATCGTTCTTGATATAGATTGCAATCTTTCTTGCCCTATTATTCTTGGTAGACCTTTCCTTAGAACGATTGGCGCGATTATTGATATGAAGGAAGGGAATATTAGATTCCAATTTCCATAAAAGAAAGGCATGGAGAACTTTCCAAGAAATAAATTCAAATTACCTTATGAATCTATCATGCGGGCTACTTATGAATTTAGTGCCAAAGATGGCACTACTTAGATTTATCTTCGCTTTTATGCCTAGCTAGGGGCGTTAAACGATAGCGCTAGTTGGGAGGAAACCCAATTTTATTTGTGTTTTTTGTTTTTGTTCCTGTTTAGTAATAAATTTTGCATCTAACTTCTGTTTAGATGTGTTTTTATCTTTTAATTAGTGTTTGTGCCAAGTAGAACCTATAGGATAACCTATGATGATAGTTGATTTGATTCTGCTGAAAAACAGAAACTTTGCGTGCATGAATTTAGTTTTGTTAAATCACATAAACGTGCTTTTGTGTTGATTCGTTTTTATGCTGATCAATAGACACATTTTCCAGGACTTCCTATTTTCTTAGGATTTTTAAAGTTCCAGAAGTTTGCGTTAGTTACATATTGCTACAGATTGTTCTGTTTTTTGACAGATTCTGTTTTTCGTGTGTTGTTTGCTTATTTTGATGCATCTATGGCTAGTAAAATAGTTTATAAACCATAGAGGAGTTAGAATACAGTAGGTTTAACACCAAAATAAATAAAGAATGAGTTCATTACAGTACCTTATGTGGTGGTTTTGTTTTCTTTCACTAACGGAGCTTATAAGATTTCCTGTTGAGTTTTGTGTTGTGAAGTTTTCAAGTTTTGGATAAAGCTTTTATGGACTATGGAATAAGGATTGGCAAGAGACTAAGCTTGGGGATGCCCATGGCACCCCAAGATATTCAAGGATAGCCAAAAGCCTAAGCTTGGGGATGCCCCGGGAAGGCACCCCCTCTTTCGTCTTCGTTCATTGGTAACTTTACTTGGAGCTATATTTTTATTCGCCACATGACATGTGTTTTGCTTGGAGCGTCGCGTATTATATTAGTATTTTATTTTTAGTTTACTATAATCATACTTGCTGTACACACCTTTTGGGAGAAGCCTACTTGATTAGGATTTGCTAGAATACTCTTTGTGCTTCACTTATATCTTTTGAGCTTGATAGTTTTTGCTCTAGTGCTTCACTTATATTTTTTAGAGCACGGTGGTGATTTAATTTTGAAGAAATCACTAGTCTCTCATGCTTCACTTATATCTTTTTGAAAGTCTTTTAGAACAGCATGGTATTTGCTATGGTTACAAAGTTGGTCCTAGAATGATGAGCATCCAAGTTGGGTATAATAAAAATTATCATACAAAGGAATTGGATGCTATGATCAATTTCATGCTTGATAATTGTTTTGAGATATGGAGGTAGTGATATTAAAGTCATGCTAGTTGAGGTGATTATGAAAAATACTTGTGTTAAGGGTTGTGATTCCCATAGCATGCACGTATGGTGAACCGCTTTGTGATGAAGTTGGAGCACAATTTTATTTATTGATTGTCTTCCTTATGAGTGGCGGTCGGGGATGACCGATGGTATTTTCCTACCAATCTATCCCCCTAGGAGCATGCGCTAGTGCTTTGGTTTTTGATGAGTTCTAGAGTTTTGCAACAAGTACATTAGTTCTTTTGACTAATGTTGAGTCCATGGATTATACGCACCTCACCCTTCCACCATTGCTAGCCTCTCTTGTGCCGTGCAACTTTCGCCGGTACCATACACCCACCATTACCTTCCTCAAAACAGCCACCATACCTACCTATTATGGAATTTCCATAGTCATTCCGAGATATATTGCCATGCAACTTTCCACCGTTCCGTTCATATGACACGCATTACTTTTGTCATATTGCTTTTTGCATGATCATGTAGTTGACATCGTATTTGTGGCAAGGCCACCTTCATAAATTTCATACATGTCGCTCTTGATTCATTGCATATCCCGGTACACCGCCGGAGGCATTCATATAGAGTCATATCTTGTTCTAGCTTTGAGTTGTAATTCTTGAGTTGTAAATCCATAAAAGTGTGATGATTTTCATTATTAGAGCATTGTCCTAGTGAGGAAAGGATGATGAATACTATGATTCCCGCACAAGTCGGGATGAGACTTCTGACTTTACAAAAAAAGAGAAAAAAGAGAGAAAGGCCAAAAAAAGGCCAAAGAAAAAAAATAGAAAAGAAAAAATATATAAATAAAATGAGAGAAAAAGAGAGAAGGGACAATGCTACTATCTCTTTTTCCACACTTGTTCTTCAAAGTAGCACCATGATCTTCATGATAGAGAGTCTCATATGTTGTCACTTTCATATACTAGTGGGAATTTTTCATTATAGAACTTGGCTTGTATATTCCAATGATAGGCTTCCTCAAAATGCCCTAGGTCTTCGTGAGCAAGCAAGTTGGATGCACGCCCACTTAGTTTCTTTTGTTGAGCTTTCATATATTTATAGCTCTAGCGCATCTGTTGCATGGCAATCCCTACTCACTCACATTGATATCTATTAATGGGCATCTTCATAGCCCGTTGATACGCCTAGTTGATGTGAGACTATCTTCTCCTTTTTGTCTTCTCCACAACCACCATTCTATTCCACATATAGTGCTATGTCCATGGCTCACGCTCATGTATTGTGTGAAAGTTGAAAGAGTTTGAGATTATTAAAGTATGAAACAATTGCTTGTCTTGTCATCGGGGTTGTGCATGATTAAATACTTAGTGTGATGAAGATAGAGCAATAGCCACACTATATGATTTTGTAGGGATAACTTTCTTTGGCCATGTTATTTTGAGAAGACATGATTACTTTGATTAGTATGCTTGAAGTATCACCATTTTCATGTCAATATGAACTTTTATTTTGTATCATTTGGATCTGAACATTCATGCCACAATAAAGAAAATTACATTGAGAATTATGCTAGGTAGCATTCTACATCAAAAATTCCTTTTTTATGATTTACCTACTCGAGGATGAGCAGGAATTAAGCTTGGGGATGCTTGATACGTCTCCAACGTATCTATAATTTCTTATTGTTCCATGCTATTATATTACCCCTTTGGATGTTTATGGGCTTTATTTTACACATTTATATCATTTTTTGGGACTAACCTACTAAACGAAGGCCCAGCCCGTATTGCTATTTTTTTTGCCTATTTCAGTATTTCGAAGAAAAGGAATATTAAACGGAGTCCAAACGGAATGAAACCTTCGGGAGCATGATTTTTGGAACGAACGTGATCCACGGGACTTGGAGTGCAAGTCAAGAAGCAGCCGAGGCGGCCACGAGAGGGTAGGGCGCCCCCCCCCCATAGGGCGCGCCCCGTGTCTCATGGGCCCCTCGGGCGGCCACCGATGTACTTCTTCCTCCTATATAAGCCTGCGTACCCCGAGAACATCCAAGGAGCCAACGAAACACAATTTCCACCACCGTAACCTTCTGTATCCGCGAGATCCCATCTTGGAGCCTTCGTCGGCGCTCCGCCGGAGGGGGAATCGACCACGGAGGGCTTCTACATCAACACCATAGCCCCTCCGATGAGTTGTGAGTAGTTTACCATAGACCTACGGGTCCATAGTTATTAGCTAGATGGCTTCTTATCTCTTTTTGGATCTCAATACAATGTTCTCCCCCTCTCTTGTGGAGATCTATTCGATGTAAACTCTTTTTGCGGTGTGTTTGTCGAGATCCGATGAATTGTGGGTTTATGATCAAGTTTATCTATGAATAATATTTGAATCTTCTCTGAATTCTTTTATGTATGATTGAGTTATCTTTGCAAGTCTCTTCAAATTATCAGTTTGGTTTGGCCTACTAGATTGATCTTTCTTGCCATGGGAGAAGTGCTTAGCTTTGGGTTCAATCTTGCGGTGTCCTTACCCAGTGACGGGAGGGGTTGCAAGGCACGTATTGTATTGTTGCCATCAAGGATAAAAAGATGGGGTTTATATCATATTGCATGAGTTTATCCCTCTACATCATGTCATCTTGCTTAAGGCGTTACTCTGTTCTTATGAACTTAATACTCTAGATGCAGGAAGGAGTTGATCGATGTGTGGAGTAATAGTAGTAGATGCAGGCAGGAGTCGGTCTACTTGTTGCGGACGTGATGCCTATATACATGATCATGCCTAGATAATCTCATAATTATTCACTTTTCTATCAATTGCTCGACAGTAATTTGTTCACCCACCGTAATACTTATGCTATCTTGAGAGAAGCCACTAGTGAAACCTATGGCCCCCTAGTCTATCTCTTATCATATTTGCTTCCAACCTACTTTTATTTGCATCTTTACTTTTTGCATCTATATTATAAAATACCAAAAATATATTTATCTTATCTTATTATCTCTATTAGATCTCACTTTCGCAAGTGGCCGTGAAGGGATTGGCAACCCCTTTATTGTGTTGGTTGCGAGTTCTTTGTTTGTTTGTGTAGGTGCGTGGGACTTTTGAGGAGCCTCCTACTGGATTGATACATTGGTTCTCAAAAGCTCAGGGAAATACTTACGCTACTATTGCTGCATCACCCTTTCCTCTTCAAGGAAAACCAACGCAAGCTCAAGACGTAGCAGCGCAACCCTATGCTCCGGAGGCAGAGGCTCCTGAAGCTTGGGGGGATGGCTTCGAGGTGGCTGCCGATGGCGAGGCGCCCACCAACGGCTGCAGACCCGTCGCCCAGAAGACCCTGTAGGCGCTCCTGCTCCTGAGGCCTCCACCCCGGATGCCTTGCCGAGCGCTCCTCCTCTCGAGGGTCGCCCGTTGGGGCCCGGTCGGCCCCGCCTGAGCCTTGAATCGCTCCTGAAGAGGAAGGGATCTCTATGCCGAAGCGACGGCACCCGCCGACCACTGAAGTTGAGGAGATATGTGGCTGCAGACGGTTAAGTACCTTCGATCTCGATTCCTTGTGCGCCGTGTTCTCTCCTAACCAGGGCCTTGCAGGGTTCTTGTGACGACGAAACCTCAGGAGGCTAGTTCTTCCAAGAATCCTGGCTTGATCTCAGCACAACGCCCCCCGTGCCCTGGCTCTGCCCAGGGCGCGGGGCCGACTCCGGTCGCCGGGGTGCCGCAAGGGGGCCCCAGGCCCGAGCTTCCTGCTTCCTCTCTCCGCAGACCGACCTGTAGGACGGGGGACGCACCGGAAATTCTTCCTCTGGTCGTTGCCGGCAAGCGGGCGCCTCTTGGGTGGCCTTCGTCTTCAGGTTGCGGGGCTACACCGGCTAGCCCCCGGCCGGGGGCAGGCGAGATGCCCAATGCCCCCTCGGCAGCCTCCGGGGCTGAAGAAGGTCTTGGTGACACGCTGGCGCTTGCGCACGGGCACAGTGTCATCCGCTTCGAGCTCTTCAGCGACGTAATGCATGCGATGGTCCAGCTTGGTGGGGAGCTTGCTGATGTCGACACCAGGCTCGAGGCGGAGAGCCGTCACCTGGTGCATGAGTGGCAGTAGCTGAAGGTTGCCATCAACCTCGGAAAACTTCAGCGCGACCAAGCCGACGCGCTTGCGGTGGCCTCACTTGCAACTTCTCGCGAGGCTTGCGTCCGTGCCATGGAGGAGGCTGAAGCTGCCAACCACTATCGCGAGGCGGCCAAGGAGCGGGAGCGGGAGCTTTTGTCTTCAAATCCTGCCCTTGAGCGAGAAGTTGAGGAGCGGCGCGCCCTCTTGGCCTCTTCACCAGTCGAAGCAACCTTTGCCGAGGCGGAGCTCCTGAGGTGCCATGATGACCTAGCATTGGATGCCGTGGAACACAGCATGGCATTGGAGAGGTTGGAGGTGAGGGAGCGCCAAGCTGCTATGGCTGAGGATGTCGTTATCGCCCGAGAAGCCCATGTCCAGCTCGAGGTGGAGGAGAGGGTGGCGAAGGCGCATGCTGATCTGGCTAAAGGGCACCGCCTGGATCTAGAGCTCCTCAAGGCCGAGCTTGAGGGCAGGACCACCGCCCTAAAGGCGAAGCTGAAATCCGCAGAGCAGCGTGAGAATGTCGCCCAAGAAGCTTTGACCTCTTCCAAATCTGCCTTGAATTCTGCCCGCGCCGAGATATCCTCCCTCCAGCAGCAAGTCAAGGACACCGCCTCCCTCCTGGAGAGGGCTTCGAATGAAAAGAGTTGCCGCCTGACACTGGAACGTGAGCACGGCTCTATGCTCCAGGGTCTGCGCGTGAGGGCTAACCGTGCCTTGGGCGCCATCTGCGACGAGAGCGCTCCTCACCCACACGAGAGTGACTACGCCGGCCATCTTAACTTCTTCACTAATGTTGTGACCCGCCTGGAGGATCAGGCCGCGAAGGCTCGCCATGGGCCTCCTTGGGCGTGCGCTCTCGCGTGTCTTCAACAATCTCTTGAACCATGATTCCCATTTTGACTTCAACGCTGTGCTAGCCCCCGTGCCTGCGGCTACCCAAGACAGGCTCGCCAGGTGGGTGGATGACCATGTGAACACCTTGGCGGAGGAGCTAGCTTCTGAGGATGACACGGCTGTGCTCATGACCGGAGTGAGTGGCACAGGCAGTGGTGACGAGGAGGATAGTCGCCACGGCTCGGGCAGCGTGAGCAGTGCGGACGAAGGTGACGAAGAAGGCGCGCACAACTAGACATGTACTCCTGCATGACCAAACTTGAAAGTTCCCTTGTGAAAGCATTTTGAAAAGGGGGGCCCCTTGTGATGTATATAATTGTGAAATGCCTTGAAATGATGTCACGGAGCGACCCCTCAGGTCCGCAGCCTTAGGAGGGATGGTGTCATGACTTATCTTTGGCTCCACGGGTCTCGAGCGAGCCCTAACATTGCAGAAACAGTTTTCCTCCCGAGGCGTGCCCGCTGCGGGCTTGTGAGAGTCTGGCTCTTGCGAGGAGCTTGTTGACCTGTCCTAAAGTGCTTCACGAGGAGCCAACTGCCGGATCACGGCGAGGTGGGCGCGCGTGGCGACCGCACCCTTGAGCCCCCGAGGGGAAAGCAATCGATATTGACGCGCGTGCACCGCATCCAGCCCCCGCTCGCAAGGCGCTCAGGGGCAGGGCAGTAGGCACGAGCTAAGAAAAAATGCAAGGCCAGAAAGCGAGAGAGCAACACATGACAAGAAAAACTCCCCCCATTTTTTTATAAACGGACGAGAACCAAGTTTACTCCAAAAGCCGACGAATGAGTACAAAAAGGAGGCGAAAGCAAATGGCCACGTCTGGCGCCTAGCTAGTCTTCAAGTCTTCTCACCGGCGCGGAGTTAAGTGCTTCCACTGGCTGGGCGTAGTCATTGGGGGACAGTGTCGACGACCAGCATAGAGCATGGTGCTTCTACTAGGACGTGGGTGGGAGCCCCCGTGAGGCCCCAGGGCGGCGCTCAGGAGACTCCAGGGCATGTACAGCCCCACTCATTATTACGTGAGAGTGTCATGAGCGGAGACCTTCACAAGCCGGAGCCTTGCTTCATGTCGCCCGACGAAGACCCCACCCTGCGCTGCCCCCGACCACCATTGGGGAGACCGGAAACCAAGACAAGACCAAGGGTCAAGGGGCACGCTGGCGGCATCCTCGGCGACCGTAGGCCCCCCGCCGGGAGGAAGGGCTCACCGCCACCTTCCCCGGTGGGGAACCTACCTCCAAGCAGGGTCCTGCTCTACGCAGCGTGGGGAAGGCCCTGCCCCCGGGCTCCCCCCATGCTTCTCCCAATGCCCTCCGCGCTCCTGCAGCGGATTCACCGTCCTGAGAGTCCTAATGGCAGTTGTGCCCTGGTTCACCTGCGATCCATGGTCAACGTAAGCGTGCCCTTGTGACATTAGCTGTACCCAGAGGTTGTTGCAGTTAGAGACGTTGGTAAGTCTCGGCGGCGCCTCGTAAAGGGTCTCGGCTTTGTGTACATCCAGTGCCTAGCCTGGCATGGGGATTGGTTGGGGCCCTCTCCCTGCGCGTGCCTCAGATCCACCATGACAGGTGCTTAGGCTTCCGGGCTGGTTGTGCCAGAATTGCTGCCCGGCTGCCTCACCGCCTTCTTCAGTCGCCCTTCGGTCCTAACGACCAGGGGCCGGCGCCCCAGTGCGGCCCCTAGGGATGTTGCTCGAAGCAGCCCCACCCTGAGTTGGCATTTTCGGAGGAGTGCGAGCTGCACCGTGAGGCTGGCTGATGCCAAGAGGCTCTCCAGGGGCCGTGGGAGGGGGCGCATGATTATGGCGAGGACGAGAGCGCACCCCTACCATAGCCTGCGACATGGGCAGGGTGCAGAATGGTGTTGCGCCCCTGCATGCCGCATCCAGCAGCTCGGTAACCCGCTCCAGCAGGGCGTCGTGGCCGCTTTCTAGCAACCTGCACCTCAAGAGCTCCCGTGCCACGATGACCGCAGCCCGCATGTTCGCCTATTCCTTGCACGTCTGTGGTGCAGTTGCCGAGGCTTGCAGATCGCGCGGCGGCACCAGGCGGAGCGCAGGCCGTGAGCAGAGCAGAGTGGAGATCCTCATCATCGATGGGCGGTGTCGAGGAGGCCCGGACAACCCAGTGCTCGGCATGGGCCTCGAGGCGTCGGCCATGGCGTTGGTGGAGCGACGGAGGACCGATCGACGGAAGAAGAGATTCAACGCACCCCTACCTGGCGCGCCAAATGTCGAATTATGGGTTCCACAAACCCTTGAAAGGTTCAAACTCTGGGGTGCGTGCAGAGATCTCAACCTACCCAGCCTGCCTACTCGCAATCCTCCTAAGCCTAGTGCGTTGGGCTCAAAGAGACAAAGAGACACAGCAGTTTATCCTGGTTCGAGCCACCTTGCGGTGTAATACCCTACTCCAATGTTTCGGTGGATTGCCTCGAAGGGCTGAGGATGAACTAGTACAGTGGATGAACTGGCCTCGGGAGGTGAGGTGTTCTTGAGCTCAAGAGAGCTAGTGAAGTGGTCGAGTGAGAATGGATCCCCCTCCTAGATGGTGGTGGCTAAGTCCTATTTATAGTGGCCTTGGTCCTCGTCCCAAATGTTGGCCGGAAGGGATCCCACAAGGGCCAGATTTGAAAGGGGACAAGTAGTACATCCTATCCTGACTAAAGTGGTCTTCGCCTACGAAAAGCATGTGGTCGTGACGCTATGGTGGGCTCGGTGATGACCTCCGTCCTGCCATCCTGTTGGTCTTGGTCTTGTTGCGCTAGAATGGAAACCTTTGGTTGATTCCTCAGGACTCCGTGCCTGCGGCTTGCCTCCCTTGCACCAAAGAGGAAGTTGGCGCTCTGTGCCCACTGGCGCCCGCCCGGCCTTGGTCGTCATGGCTCACATCAGCTGAGCCTCGTGAGGTGCACCTTGCATTGAACTCTCTGCCCCTCGGGAGCCAGCCTGAGGAGGCCGATCCCCTCGGGGGTCTTGGTGTCTTCCGTCTCACGTGCTTTGGCCCCTTGCGAGGGTCTTGAGTCACTGATGCTAAAGCTAGGCCGTACCAGGCCGTCGATGGAGCCACGTGGTGGGCCGCAAGCAGACAAGTCTAGATACCCCCATATCCAGAACACCGACGGCGAGGGTCTTGACTTGTCGATGCTGAAGATGGGTCGTACCAGGCCGTCAATGGAGCCACACTGTGGGCCACAAGTAGTCATGTCTGGGTACCCTGATTCCCAGAATGCCTACAATAGCCCCCGGGCCCAAGGCGCACTCGCACTTGGCTTCGAGGCGAAGCCAAAGGGCAAGGGTGAAGCGTTGCGGGCCCCAATTGCCTGCGGACCGAGTCGACACATGGCTCTTGATGGGACGTGGCCGTCTCCACTTCCCCATGCTGCCTCGGCAATCGTCCGACTTGACAACTGCCTGTTGCGTGCAGAAAAACATCATTACTCGAGATTGTGGAAGGCCGACGGTTGGCCTCCCTTCGGCTATAAATGGGAGAAGGGGCGGTGCCCCCAGCCCATCTTTGTCTTCTTGCTACTTGCTTCTCCTTCTTCTCACTCTGTCGTCTTGCTAGAGCATCCATGGTGCCGACGAGGAGGTTCTCTGCCACGGAGAAAGGGAAGGCCCCCAAGGAGGGACTGAACTCGCCCTCCGCCCAACAGAGGCCACGGGCGCCCCCGCAAGTATGTTGTGACGCCGGCAACGGCTCCCCATGGGCGTGGGCATACCCCCCTCAAAGGTTTGCGCTGCCTCCGGCGCCCATGGGGGTACATCTTCCCGAGGTGGGAGTCAACGCAGTCAGGGAAGCCACAACGAAGAGGTGAGGCGCACTGCGGTCGTCCGGTCGCCACGCCCGCGGTCCCACTCAGCCAACACACCCCCAGAGTTCATGGTGTGGGCTAAGAGGCCCACAGGCGCCTGGCTCTAGCTCCCGTGCTTCTTCGCATGCGTGCTGCCAGCCCGGGGCCTGGCAGTCTCTGGCTTTAGACCTACGACTGCTGCAGCAAGGCCGAAATTACGGTCGCCGACAACGAGTTCCTGAACCGCGGGTGGCAGTCGTTTGCCCGCGCACGGGGCCTGCACGGGAGGTGCACCCTCCACTTTAGGTACGATTGTGTCATGACCCTCTATGTGAGGGTATTCGGGGAAGACGGCCCACGTGCAGGGTGCTTCCCGGAGAGCGATAATGACGACGATGGTGGACGAAGGGGCGGCGTTGTCGCCGGTGATAAGCTTGCCCTTGGCAACGGTCGTGCCACCTCTAGTAGCGGCGGCTCTTCCTCTGAGGAAATCTCCACGACGGTGACCTCAGCAAGTCGTCGCGTTGTCAGGCTTGGACCAGGAGGGGAGACGAGCTGCGTTGCTACTGCACCTCCGTGAAGTAGGAGGAGGACTCTGGGTGAGCCCGAGCGCTGCTAGGGCCGGGCCTCAAGAACTATTGTCATCGTGCAACGTGCTTTTATTCCTCTCTTCCTGCAGCAAAAAGAAGTAGAAGGCCCTACTAGGCCATGTAATGAATTATGGCGCTTGCACCATTATGTTATCATTTCTATGCTGCCTTTTGATATTTGTGTTGTCGTCGATTGTGATTGGTATGACTTGGCTTAGGGTTCCTGTGATAGACTCCCATGCTACGGGAGTACGCCTTGCCAACAGGTGACTCGGAAGTCGCCAGGCCTCAGGGGGCGCTCCTGCAGATGTAGGATTAGGAAACTCCAGAGGCGTCGTACCCGTGAGCTCGTTCCAGAGTGTCGCACGAGGATGAAGACGCCATAAGGCCAGGAGCTGAGGCTTTGGTGAGGTGTGTTCATGGGCGAGCTTGAAGCGCACACACCTGCCCAGCCCCCGTGCACGGGATGCATGAGGAGGAGCGACAGGAAACTGCCACTCCCCCTGAGGCAAGACCTGAGAGAGCGAACGACGGAAGGAGAAGAAAACTCCCAACCCTCAAAAAGATATGATAAAAACTCCAAATTCATTCAAGAAGTGCCAAACCATCTACAGAGCAAGGAAAAGAACAGTTGCGTCCGGCACCTACACTAGTCTTCTTGTCTTCCCTCCAGCGCGGAGCATGGGGCCTCCACTAGGATGTGGGTGGGAGCCCCGTGAGGCCCAGGGGCGATGCTTAGGAGACTCCGGGGTGTGTACAGCCCCAACTCATTATTACGTGAGAGTGTCAGGAGCGGAGATCCTCACAGGCGCGGGGCCTTGGTCATGGGTAGAACTTTCGGAGGTGCTGGATGTTCCAGGCATTCTAGATGGGGACCCCGTCCTGCGTCTCCAGGTGCGCGGTGCCAGGCCTGAAGACACGGCCGATCCTGAATGAGCCCTCCCACATGGGGGAGAGCTTGTGAAGCCCTTCCCTGGAAAACACCCGCCTCAAGACGAGGTCACCCACCTCGAGGGTCCTAGAGCGGACGCTGCGGCAGTGTACCGCCGTAGCACCTGCTGGTACCTCGCAGCTCGGCGCGAGGCCTGGCGGCGGAGTTCCTCCCCCAACACAAGATCTATCCGGCACGAGGCATCCTGACGTGCCTTGTTGAATTCCAGGACCCACGGGGAGCGATGCTTGACCTCGTGAGGGAGGACCGCCTCAGCTACGTAGACGAGGAAGGATGGGGTCTCGCCCGTGGGCTTGGTCGTGGTGGTGCGGATGGACCACAGCACAGACGGGAGCTCGTCGAGCCAGCCCTTGCCGCAGGCTCGAGCTTTTTGTTGAAGCTCCTCGCCTTGAGGCCCCTCAAGACCTCCCCGTTGGCGCGCTCGGCCTGGCCATTGCTCCACGGGTGCGCCACCAAAGCGTAGCATATCTGCGTCCCAAGGTTAGCACAATATGTTTTAAAGAGGTTGCTCGTGAACTGGGAGCCATTGTTGGTTATGACGCGGTTGGGCACCTCGAAGCGGCTCACAAGGCCCTTGGTGAACTTGACCGGGGAGCCAGCCGGAATGATGCAGACGGCTTCCACCTCCGCCCACTTGGTGAACTTGTCGATGGCCACGTAGAGGTAGCGGTAGCCCCCGGGCGCTCGAGGGAATGGGCCCAAGATGTCCAACCCCCAGACCGCAAATGGCCATGAGAGTGGGATGGTCTAGAGGCCTTGAGCAGGCTGGTGGATCTGCTTAGCTTGGAATTGACAGGCTTCACAAGATCTTATCAATACAGCAGAATCATTGAGCGCCATGGGCCAGTAGAATCCGCTGCGAAATGCCTTGCCCACGAGGGTACGCGATGAGGAGTGATGCCCACATCCCCTCCATGATTGTCGGCCAGCATGTCACACTCCTGCTCCTTGGAGACGCATTGTAGGGAAACATCATTTGGGCGCTTTCGGTAGAGCTCACTGTCCTGGTTCTGAGTCTGACAGTAATGTAGGGGGGATGTAGGGGGGTACTAAGGAGAGGCAAGATCCTAGCTATGGAGTAGTTGTGCACACAAGTGTTTTACGAGTTCAGGCCCTTCTCGGAAGAAGTAACAGCCCTACGTCTCGGAGCCCGGAGGCGGTCGACTGGATTATATGTGTGAGAGTTACAGGGGTGCGAACCTTTCTGCCGGTGGAGGGGGTGGCTTATATAGAGGATGCCAAGACCCCAGCCAGCCCATGTAGCGGAGGGTTAAAGTACATTAAGGTCCGGCGTTACTGGTAACGCCTTACATAAAGTGTCATCATGACCATAAAGACTACTTAATTACCGACCGTTTGGATACAGAGTAGATCTTGAACTCCTGGTGATCGAGTGAGTCTTCATGGTCGAGTGTCTTCAGGATCGTCGAGTGTCTTCTAGTCCGTCGAGTGGAGTCCCTCTTGGTCGAGTGGAAGACGGCTTCTTCTAAAAGATGTCCTCGGGGAGGGTACCTTGGACAGGTCCATGACCCTACCCTAGGTACATGACTTCATCATTAGCCCCCGAATGGATCGAGGTTTGAGTGAGGAAGAAGTTGGCAATCTTTGCGACCTGTTTCCTGGTGTTGCAAAGGTGTTTTGCTCTGGATCAATGACTTTCAAGTGAGGATGTCAACTCTCCTTCAGTCGCCTTGATCCATTCTTCATATTTGTCGAGTGAACTTTATGAACTTGGAGATTTCCGAGCGACGGATCGCAGGAGATCTTCCCTCTGACAAGTTGTCCTGCGGTTAGCGGATTTAGTGGGATCTGAATTTTGGGAAGCGCGCGAAGCGGAGAAGACCGTGGTACTCAGATGGGATAAGGCAGAGACGCCTCGATTCCCGCGCCGGCTTTTTCGCAACGCATCGCCTGCGCGACTGTTTCGGGATTTGACAGGATTGCCCGGGCCTACCCATTAGCCACTCGGAAGCAACTCCATATAAGGGACCGGGCGGAGGTTTTTGAACAGTGCTCCCTCATTTTCCCCTCCCTCATCTCTAGATTCCTCCGCTGCGTTCGCCAACTACTCAGTATCGCTGCTCCGTTCCATCCTCATCGGCGACAATGGTGAAGGAGAGGACGGCGGCTTTGGAGCGGGCGAAGAAGGCGACGGCGAAGGTGAAGGGGAGAGCGACCAGTCCGGGCAGATCCTCGTCGCGGTCCCGCCTGCCACAAGGTTGGATCTAGGGTGATTGGATCCGCTCGACCATCACCCAGAAGGATCTCGGTGACCTGGCCAACGAAGGCCTAATTGCGCACGGGGCGGCGAGGCTCCCGGGGATGGAGTGGCAGCCGCAGCCTCAGGAGGGTGAGTGTGTCCTTTTAGCGACTCATGTAGATCGTGGGTTCTCTCTGCCGCCGCATCTTTTCTTTCGAGGGTTTCTGAACTTCTTCGGGGCTCAGCTTCACCACTTCACCCCCAATTCTATTGCCTATCTCGCCTCTTTCGTATCTTTGTGCGAAAACTTCTTGGGTTGTCGGCTGCACTGGGGCCTTTTCAAACACATATTCACTTGTCGCTCTCAGACGGTGAAAAAGGCCAACCCAAATGACGAGAGAACTCAGGTAATCCAGATGTGTGGGGTTCTTGGGGTCCAGATGAGGAGTAAGAGTGCTTTCCCGGCTACGACCCTTCCCGAGTCAGTCAGAGGGTGGCAGTCGACCTGGTTCTACTGCGAAGACCAGCCAACGCCAGGACAGTCGACTGGGCTCCCTCCCTTTTCTATGAGTCGACTGAACAAGCCATCCTCTCTGAAAGTAGTTCCGGAGGAGAAGGCTCAGGTTAAAATGTTGATGGGGCGTGTAGTCCAGCTTATTCGCGACGGTGTGACTGGCATGGATCTCCTAGAGGTTTTCCTTCGGCAGCGCATCCAACCACTCTAGTACCGGGGCCACCCGATGTGGTTGTACTCTGGTACTGAAGACACCACTCGGGTCCACCCAGAGGAGGTCGACGATGCCACACTGGAGAGGTGGATGACTGCCATCACAGGGAACAAGGACAACCCTCGTGGAGCCAGGAGGATCCCGCCACTCGACCAATCTTATGAGGCAGACAAGGTATGATCACTTTTTTCCGATTGTACTCACGTTCCGTCCGTTCTGTTTCGTTGCAGATCAGTCGATCGACTTTTGTCTTGTTTGTTGTCTTTCAGGATACCACTGAGTTGTATTCGATGCCCAACGGGGCGCAAGCGCAGGCCGAGGAGGAGGAAGGAAGTGGAGGTGAAAGTCAGGAGGAGTGGGAATCGGATGGTGATGAGGGTGATGATGACGCAGGCTCCGATGAGGAGGAAGAGGAGGAGGAAGTTGTGCCTCCCTGTTCTGAAAGAAGGTCCATGCTCGCCCACGACCCTGCGGTCGAACGCGGCAAGGGAGTCGTGCCTGCTGGGCAATCGATGAAACGCCCTCGGACGACTTCACTGGCGTCGACTGAGAAGGCGTCGAAGCAACCCCGAGCGGCCCCGACAAAACAGGCGAAGGCCCTACCGAAGATGAGGATGGAGATTCCGACTGTTTCTGGGTAACATCATAACTCATGTTTTTCCTTTTAACATGGATATATTCTTGGTCGACTCGATCGCTGACCGACTGATTTTTGAAATCGCAGTGCTGCTACTTCTGAAACTTCAGCCAGGCATGAGGATCAAGAAATGGAAGATGCTGCTACTTCTCATCCCGGTATGATCTGCGTAGTTTCTCTTTCGGTCGATTGGATCTTTATTTTTGACTTTGAACTTCTTCTGCAGCTCCACCTAGCGTTATCAACGATCTCCATGTACCATGTCCCGGAGGACCAAGCGAGCGCTGCCAAAGAAGCCATTCGTCAAGCAGGGATCATGATGGAGCAGGTGAAAGCAATCCGAACCGCCAGCCAAGCAGCTTATGACACGAGTTCGGCTCTTCAGAGCAATGTCCAGGTTAGTTGAACACCGACTAAAAATCTTAATGTTTGTCATGCACCCACTGGGTGTGCCAATTGGAATGTCAGGATTAGTGGGGGCACGCTGAGTGCACCCACTGGGTTTAGTCCCCGAGACTACGGTGGACTGCTGGCAGTCGACTGTAGTCTTTGTGTCTTGAAATTTCTCACTTTTACTTGTTTCACTCGAACTGGTCGAGTGGAATCATGGAACCGGTGGGGGCACGCTGAGTGCACCCACTGGGTGTAGTCCCCGAGACTATAGTTGAATATTTTTGATTCGGCTGTAGTCTTAGAAACACTACGATTTTTCTCTTAGTCACTCGGAAGTGCTCTATCTTTGATGTCTGTCGACTGATTTTTCGCAGAAATCTTGCGACCTTGTTTCTCGTTATGCCGAGTTGCAGAACAAGCATATCCAGCTTGAACTTGATCTGAAGCTTGTCCAAGAGAACTTCACGAAGTCGAAGGAGGAGGCAAAAGGTATGTTTGGTGAGAATCTTGACGACTATCTTTGCTTCTTGCCTGTCCCCGAGTCTGATCTTATTGTGATTTTGCAGATAAACTAAAGGATGCTCTAAATAAGAAGGACCTTGATCTTGCCGAGGCGCAGAAAGCGGCTTCGGACAAGACGAAGCTTGCCGAAGAGAAGTTGGCTTCGATAAGAAAACTTGAAGAGGAGAATGCCACTCTGAAAGCTGCTCTTGACGCGGCCAACAAGGAGGTCACCCAACAGAAGCGTGAGAAGATAGCCCTGAGTGACAAAGCTAGCGAACTGGCGGGGAAGAAGCACGACTTGGAGGTTTATCTGGGAGGACTCGCCAAGAAGCTATTCCTCATGCTCAAAGGTAACCCCTTATACCCGACTGGTAATTACTGACTTGTTGTAGGAACATTAGCTTATCCTTGAATCGTGTCCACAGAATTCTTCCAAAATTTTGAAGAGGAGACTAGTCGAGTGGAAACTGGCTTGGATCCCATCAACTCTCCAGTGAAAGATGAAGCCGCCATGAATGTGCTCTGCCTCGAGTCTCGCGTTGCTGCAGTGGTCGACTACCTTGCAAGACTGAAGGCTGCAATGTCGCGCATCGACACATCACTCTGGCCAGAAGAAACACTTCAAAATGACCTCGAGTCTCTGATGACTCGACTGAACGAAGTTCCAAGTTGAGTGGAAGAATGGAAGAAGTCTTCTGCCAGGTGTGGTGCCGATGTTGCTCTGTCCTTAGTCCGCGTCCACTGCAAGGAAGCGAGAGAAGACAAGCTGGTGTCTCTCAAGGTGGCCAATACCAGGAAGCATGACTTCCGTTCTTTCATGGAAACCTTTACTGCTGCTGCCACTCGGATCGCAGATGGAATCGACTTGGACGAGTTTGTTGCGCCTTCCAGCCCTCCACAGGAGGGGTAAAAAACTTCTATGCTTGATGCTTTGAATTTGCCTCGGAATGCTGAGTGATTTTTGTAACCGATAAACCTTAACAGGCTTGATGCCTGAGCACTTCTGGATCCGTAGGACGTTATCTGAACTTGGTTTGCCGTTTGAATATGTTTGCTTCTGCTTTTGAACAACCATCCTCCTTGGATTGGAATATATACTAGTGTCTGTGATGCTCTTTTGCAGGTAGGAACGAAGCACAAATTGCAATCGACTTGTACTCGTCATGTTTAGGCGAGTGCTGGGCTGCAGCCAAGCCTCCGAGTGGGAGATTTGTTCTCCACTCGACAGGGTTTTCGAAACATAGGCGAGCACTGGGCCGCAGCTAAGCCCCCGAGTGGGAGGTTTGCTCTCCACTCGGTAAGATTTTTAGAAACTTAGGCGAGCAACTGGGCTGCTGCTAAGCCCCCGAGTGGGAGGTTTGCTCTCCACTCGGTAGGAATTTTTAGAAACTTAGGCGAGCACTGGGCTGCTGCTAAGCCCCCAAGTGGGAGGTTTGCTCTCCACTCGGTAGGATTTTTAGAAACTTAGACGAGCACTGGGCTGCTGCTAAGCCCCCGAGTGGGAGGTTCGCTCTCCACTCGGTAGGATTTAGAAACTTAGGCGAGCACTGGGCTGCTGCTAAGCCCCCGAGTGGAAGGCTGGCTTACCACTCGGTAGGGTTTTGTTTTAACTTAGGCGAGTACTTGGACTGCAGCTAAGCCTCCGAGTGGAAGGCTGGCTTACCACTCGGTAGGATTTTGTTTAACTTAGGCGAGTACTTGGAAGGCAGCTAAGCCTCCAAGTGGAAGGCTGGCTTACCACTCGGTAGGATTTTGTTTAACTTAGGCGAGTACTTGGACTGCAGTTAAGCCTCCGAGTGGAAGGCTGGCTTACCACTCGGTAGGATTTTGTTTAAACTTAGGCGAAACGGATTCGCAGCTAAGCCTCCGAGTGGAAGGATGGCTTACCACTCAGTAGGATTTTGTTTAAACTTAGGCGAAATGGATTCGCAGCTAAGCCTCCGAGTGGAAGGTTGGCTTACCACTCGGTAGGATTTTTTTTTACAAACTTAGGCGAAACGGGTTCGCAGCTAAGCCACCCACTAGGGGACTGATTTGTGAGAACAAAAGCAATAACAATCATTGAGAAAATTATGAAACTCTTGTCTTTGATGAATACACTACAGAAGTACTTTTATTACAACTCATCCGAGCGAAAACTTAAGTATAAAAGGGGCGGAGCAGATCCGCATTCCAGGCTCGTGGCTCGTCAATCTGGCGATCGACGTTGTAAAGGTGGTATGCTCCATTGTGGAGAACTTTGGTAACAATGAAGGGGCCTTCCCAAGTAGGGGCGAGTTTGTGTGGCTTCTGTTGGTCGACTCGGAGGACCAAGTCTCCTTCTTGGAAGGCTCGACTCTTCACGTTTCTGGCGTAGAATCGACGCAAGTCTTGCTGATAGATGGTCGATCGGATCATGGCCATCTCTCTTTCCTCTTCTAGGAGGTCGACTACATCCTGTCGGGCTAGTTCTGCTTCGGCTTCAGTGTAGAGCTCGACTCGCGACGCATTGTGAAGCAGGTCGCTCGGCACAACTACTTCAGCTCCGTAGACCAGAAAGAACGGAGTCCTCCCGGTCGGCCAATTGGAGTAGTCCTCAATCCCCAAAGAACCGATGGAAGTTCGTCGACCCACGCGCCTGCTGCATGCTTAAGGTCGCGCATCAACCGAGGTTTCAGTCCTTTGAGAATCAGGCTATTTGCTCTTTCTGCTTGTCCATTCGACTGAGGGTGGGCGACTGAAGCGTAGTCGACTCATGTGCCTTGGGAAGCACAGAAAGCTTTGAATTGATCGGAGTCGAAGTTTTACCAATTATCAGTGATGATACTATGCGGAACTCCATATCTGAATATTAATTCTCAGATGAAGCTGATGGCAGTGCCTGCATCAAGATTTTTAATGGGCTTGGCCTCGATCCACTTGGTGAACTTGTCGACTGCCACCAGTACATGGGTGAAGCCGCTCCTGCCAGTTCTCAGCGGTCCAACCATATCTAAACCCCAAACAGCGAAAGTCCAGACGATCGGGATGGTCTTCAAGGCTGAGGAGGGCTTGTGTGACATGTTGGAGTAGAACTGACATCCTTCACACTTGTCGACTATCTCTTTCGCCATTTCATTTGCTTTGGGCCAGTAAAAACCCGCTCGGTATGCTTTAGCCACGATGGTCCAGAGGACGCATGATGGCCACAGGTCCCCGAGTGGATGTCATTGAGAATCATTCGACCTTCTTCCGGTGTTATGCATTTCTGGCTGACTCCAGTCGTACTTTCTCTGTACAACTGTCCCTTCATGACAGTAAAGGCTTTGGATCGGCGGACGATCTCCCGAGCCTCTTCTTCACTCTTTGGGAGCTCTTTCCTCAGAATATAGGCGATATAGGGCACAGTCCAGTCAGGAGTGATGACCAGAACTTCCATGATTAAGTCGACCACAACTGGAACCTCGACTTCAGTTGGATCTGTGGCGCTTTTTGGTTGCGGGGCTTCCTCAGTGAAAGGATCTTCTTGAACCAACGGCGTGTGAACATGCTCCAAAAACACGCCACTCGGAATGGCTTCTCTTTTGGAACCTATCTTCGCCAAGTCATCAGCTGTTTGATTTTTCAGTCAGGGAATGTGATGGAGCTCTAATCCCTCAAATTTCTTCTCCAGCTTTCTGACTGCATTGCAGTAACCAGTCATGGCTGGGCTTCTGACGTCCCACTCCTTCATCACTTGGTTGACCACCAAATCCGAGTCACCGTAGACCATGAGGCGACGGACGCCGAGTGAAATGGCCATACGCAACCCGTACAAGAGTGCTTCATATTCTGCTTCATTTTTAGAGGAATCAAAGTGAATCTGGAGTACATATCTGAGCTTATCTCCTCGGGGGGAAACCAACACTACCCCGGCACCAGAACCATTCAGCATTTTGGAGCCATCGAAGAACATAGTCCAGTGCTTCGAGTGAACTTGAGTCGGTAACTGATGTTCAGTCCACTCGGCGAGGAAATCTGCTATTGCTTGGGACTTGATAGCTTTCTTTGCCTCAAATCTGATATCCAGGGGAAGGAGTTCAATCGCCTATTTTGCCACTCGACCAGTTGCATCTCTGTTGTGCAGAATCTCTAATAAGGGGGTGTCGCTAACGACTGTGATGATATGGTCAGAGAAGTAGTGAGCAACTTTCTTCGTGGTTATATAAATCCCACATACAAGCTCCTGATAATGAGGGTATCATTGCTTGGATGGGGTCAGGACTTCGGAAATGTAATATACTGGGCGCTGAACTTTGAAGGCTTTCCCTTCTTCTTCCCGCTCGACCGTAAGTGCAGTACTGACGACTTGTCCTGTGGCTGCAATGTAAAGCAGCAAAGGCTCTTTGCTGATCGGGGCAGCAAGCATCGTCTGGGTGGAAAGCAGGGTTTTTAGCTCTGCAAACGTTGCGTCAGCTTCAGGAGTCCACTCGAACTTGTCTGACTTCTTCATCAGTCGGTAAAGAGGCAATGCATTCTCATCGAGACGAGAGATGAATCGACTTAAAGCGGCCAAGCAACCAGTAAGCTTCTGAACATCGTGCACACGCACAGGTCGTTTCATTCAGAGTATAGTGCCTACTTTCTCTGGGGTTGCATCGGTTCCTCGTTCGGAAACGAGAAAACCGAGTAACTTTCCACCAGGAACTCCGAATGTGCACTTGGATGGGTTAAGCTTGATATCATACCTCCTGAGGTTGGCAAATGTTTCAGCGAGGTCAGTCAGCAGGTCGGAACCTTTCCGTGACTTGACCACAATGTCATCCATGTATGCTTCCACATTCCGACTGATTTGAGTGAGCAAACACTTCTGAATCATCCTCATGAACGTGGCTCCGGCATTCTTGAGGCCGAATGGCATGGTGACATAACAGAAGTACCTGAATGGGGTGATGAAAGCTGTTTTGATCTCGTCGGGTCCAAACAGACGGATCTGATGGTACCCAGAATAAGCATCCAAGAAAGACAGTCGCTCACATCCCGCAGTCGAGTCGACTATTTGGTCGATGCAGGGAAGAGGAAAATGATCTTTCGGGCAGGCCCGATTGATATGCTTAAAATCGATGCACATGCGAAGCGAATTGTCCTTTCTGGGGACCATGACGACATTGGCGAGCCACTCGGAGTGGTAAATCTCTCGGATAAACTCTGCTGCTAGGAGCCGAGCCACTTCTTCGCCAATAGCCTTCCTTTTCCGGATGGCGGACCGTCGCAGATGTTCCTTCACAGGTTTTGCCTTTGAATCGACTCACAGACGATGCTCAGCCAGTCCCCTGGGTACACCCGGCATGTCAGAAGGTTTCCATGCAAAGATGTCCCAGTTCTCACGGAGGAACTGGATGAGCGCTTCTTCCTATTTGGGGTCGAGTGTTGTGGAGATATGAGTCGGAGCAGCGTTGGGGTCGGTCGGGTGGATGTGAACTGGTTTTGTCTCACCGGATGACTGGAACGCTGATTCCGTAGCAGGCTTTTTGGCTCGCAACAAATCACTCGGATCCGCATTCCTCTGGTGTTCCTGCCACTCCTCTGCCACCATCTGAGCATCGGCGATCTTTTAGCCTTTCTGGAAGCACTCTTTCGCCTTCTTGCGGTTACCAGTGACAGTGATCACGCCTTTAGGGCCAGGCATCATTAATTTGAGGTACACGTAACATGGTCGGGCCATAAAACGTGCATAAGCTGGCCTGCCCAAAATAGCATAGTAGGCACTCTGGAAATCCACAACCTCAAATGTCAGCTTCTCTTTGCGGAAATTCTTTGAATCACCAAAAACCACATCAAGAGCAATCTGGCCGAGTGACGCGGACTTCTTGCCAGGGATGACTCCATAGAAACTCATGTTGCTTGTGATTAGTCTGGACATCGGAATGCCCATCCCTTTCAGCATCTCAGCGTACAGTATATTCAAACTGCTGCCGCCATCCATCAACACTTTGGTCAGTCGAGTGCCCTCAATGACTTGGTCGACCACCAACGCTTGCCTCCTAGGGGTGGCTATGTGCGTCGGGTGATCAGACTGGTCGAATGTAATGGCAGTTTGAGACCACTTCAGATAATTGGGTGTTGACGGAGCAGCCATATTCACCTCTCGGTTTATGACTTTCAGTCGGTTTTTGCTCTCAACGTCAGCAAAAATCATCAAGGTGGAATTTACCTGTGGATATTCCTTATCACTGTCCTCCTTGTCCGACTCTTTTTCTTTGTCCTTGGACTGCTTCCCTTGGAACTGCTGTATCAGGAGTCGACACTGTCGAGTGGTATGCTTCGGGTAAATGAAGTTACCCTCTTCATCTTTTTTGGTGTGGATGTGACATGGCAAATCCATCACATCATTTCCTTCTTTATCTTTTACTTTCTTGGGGTTCCAAGGCCCTTTGGGCTTCCCTTTGAACTTTCCTTGATTCAGGGCCAAGGCTTCTCCAGGAGCGGCTGGCACGGCTTTCCGCTTTTGCTTCCGACTGGAATTTCCGCCTCCGGTGTCCTGGGCGGCTGACTTGTGCTTGCCGCTCCGGAGCAGATCCTCTTCCTCACCATTGGCATATTTGGTGGCTATTTCCATCATTCGACTCAGAGACATGTCTCCGGTTTGACCAAATTTTAGGCTTAGCTCTCTGTATTTTACGCCCTCCTTGAAGGCGCAAACTGCCTGGTGATCAGATACGTTCTCTACCGTGTGATGCAGTGTGATCCATCTCTGGATGTAATCCCTCAGAGTCTCATTCGACTTCTGCACACAAGATTGCAGCTCTGTCAGTCCTGCTGGTCGCTTGCACATTCCTTCGAACGTCCTGACAAACACTCGGGAGAGGTCTTCCCACGTGTAAATGCTGTTGGGTGTCAACTGATTCAGCCATGCTCTGGCTGACCCTTCCAACATAAGAGGCAGATGCTTCATGGCCACCTCGTCATTCCCGCCGCCGATCTGAACAGCCACTCGGTAGTCCTCAAGCCAAGTATCAGGCTTGGACTCACCGTTGAACTTGCTGACCCCAGTCGCCAACCTGAAGTTGGGAGGAATCACCGTGGCTCTGATGTCTCTGCTGAAACACTCTGGTCCGGAGACATGCACTCGGCTGCTGGTGGGTACATCTCTGTCATTACCCTCTCTGTGGGCTCTGTTCTGGTCGACCAAACCTTGAACGATGATGGATCTCGCATCAAAGCCAGGTTCCCTGGGGTCGACTGGAATCCTTCGCCCGCCACTGTGCTGGCGTCTATCATCCTGCTGTCGAGGCACATATGATCCACCCCTTGGGGGAGGAGTGGGCACTCGACGTCGATCGTTGCGATCGAATCGGTGATCATACTGCTCATAGTTCCTGTACTGATCGTGCCGGTCGCCACGCCCTTCACGCCTTGGGGGAGATCTGGGGCTATGAGCCGACCGGACCATATTCGCCGCCACGGATCTGCTGTGAATCCTGTTCCGCGACTGTGATACAGCTGAATTCTGATCTCCTGCTGCCCGGAGCAAATCCCTGATCTGCATCAAGCCTCTGCCAGCCTCTGACTGGGAAGGCTGAATCGACTCTGCTATACAGGTTGCAGCTGCTAAATTCTGAGTCGGAGTTCGATATACCTGAGTCAGAGGTTTAAGGAGTTGGCGTCGACTGGAGTCTAGAATCTGTTGCCGCGCACGCTCATCGAGTGCCCGCTGAAGGTTCTCCAGTTGAGTGCGCTCAGCCAGGTTGGCCAAGCACGCGTCCTCTAAGGTGCGAGCCTCAGGGGTTTCTCCAACGATCCGAGTGTGAAGCGCATCCATGTTGCGGCGGCGAAGCTCTTCCCTCTGCTGTGAATTGAGGGGCTCGGGGAGGTATTCCTCATGGTCGTGCGATGGATCGCCTCCGCCGTTGCCTCCCTCGGCGCCAGGAAAGCCGGGGGGAACGTGTGGTCCATTGACCATCAGGACCTCCGCCGCTGGATCACTGTTGTCGCACTCGGATGCAGTCTCTGCGGAGCCAGTCGACAGGTCAAACAGGCCGTAGAGAGATTCGTCGGGCTCGATTGCCGTGACTTGGGCGGTGGTCGACTGGTGAGCCACTGTGTGTCTCACCCACCTCTGAAGCCTCGACCGACCGGAGCGCTTACACTGGCGGGAAGCTGGGAGGGAGGATGACACAAAAACCGGTCGATACTGAGTCGACGGTTGCTGCAGAAGGACGCCGCGGACGCACGCTCGAAAGTGCGTAGCTCCGCGGACCGGGAGCGCATCCACGTCGAGCGGAGCCTCCTGCAGCCAGGCAGAGTCGTCGGCGATGAACGTGAGCGCGCCGAGACGGATCTCGCGGCCCTCAACCAAAACTCCACCTGAAACCATGATGATGGGAATCGGAAAAATTGCAACTTCTCCAATAAGTCGCTAAGACACCGGCCCCATGATGGGCGCCAACTGTCGTGGTTCTGAGTCTGACAGTAATGTAGGGGGGTACTAAGGAGAGGTAAGATCCTAGCTATGGAGTAGTTGTGCACACAAGTGTTTTACGAGTTTAGGCCCTTCTCGGAAGAAGTAACAGCCCTACGTCTCGGAGCCCGGAGGCGGTCGACTGGATTATATGTGTGAGAGTTACAGGGGTGCGAACCTTTCTGCCGGTGGAGGGGGTGGCTTATATAGAGGATGCCAAGACCCCAGCCAGCCTACGTAGCGGAGGGTTAAGTACATTAAGGTCCGGCGTTACTGGTAACGCCTTACATAAAGTGTCATCATGACCATAAAGACTACTTAATTACCGACCGTTTGGATACAGAGTAGATCTTGAACTCCTGGTGGTCGAGTGAGTCTTCATGGTCGAGTGTCTTCTGGTTCGTCGAGTGTCTTCTAGTCCGTCGAGTGGAGTCCCTCTTGGTCGACTAGAAGACGGCTTCTTCTAAAAGATGTCCTCGGGGAGGGTACCTTGGACAGGTCCATGACCCTACGCTAGGTACATGACTTCATCACTAACCATCCTGGATGTAGTACGTGGTGGCCTGGCAGGCCACCCACTCTGCGTCTTCTTCCTTCTCTGGTAGGGTGCCTTGAAGCAGGTATGCCTTGAATTCCTTGTTCCAGCACCCCTCCTGCGGCTCGAGTGCGAGGACCAGGCAAGCTCCTGAGGTCGGGCCACAGGCTGGGGCGCCTGAAGTTGGTGCCGGGGGCAACTCCTCCAAGGTAGCGTCGGTCCGATAGTGGGGGGAGCTACTGACGGCCTGAAGAGCCGCTCCTCAACGACGCCAGGCTCCTAGGAAGGCACCGGGACACCGTTTTGATGATGTCATCTGCCTCCTTGTTCGTGTCGCGCGATACATGCTGCAATTCCAGCCCAAGAATTGTTTCTCAATTTTGCATACCTCTTTGAGAAGTTGACGAGGAGCTGGGAGTTGCCCCTGATGGTGAGGCGTCTGACCCCCAGAGCGGCCGCGACCTTGAGTCCGGCGATCAGGCCCTCATACTCAGCGATGTTGTTGGAGACTTTCTCGTCATGTGATACGTACATTTTGCATCATGCTTTTATATCAATATTTATTGCATTATGGGCTGTTATTTCACGTTATGTCACAATACTTATGGCTATTCTCTTTTATTTTACAAGGTTTACATAAAGAGGGAGAATGCCGGCAGCTGGAATTCTGGGCTGGAAAAGGAGCAAATATTGAAGGCCTATTCTGTGCAACTCCAAAAGTCCTGAAACTCCACGAAATATCTTACAATAAATAAAGAAAAATCGTCGCCAAAGATGAAGGCCAGGGGGCCTACACCCTGCTCACGAGGGTGGGGGCGCCCCCCCCCCTGGGCACACCCCTACCTCGTGGGCACCCTGATGGCTCTCCGACGCCCATCTTCTCCTATATGAAATCTTACGATGAGAAAAAATAGAAGGCAACCATTCGGGATGAGACTCCACCGCCACGAGGCGGAACCTTGGCGGAACCAATCTAGGGCTTAGGCAGAGCTGTTCTGCCGGGGACACTTCCCTCCGGGAGGGGGAAATCATCACCATCATCATCACCAACGCTCCTCCCATCGGGAGAGGGCAATCTCCATCAACATCTTCACCAGCACCATCTCATCTCCAAACCCTAGTTCATCTCTTGTATCCAATTCTTGTCTCCAAGTCCAGGATTGGTGCTAGTAGGTTGCTAGTAGTGTTGATTACTCCTTGTAGTTGATGCTAGTTGGTTTATTTGGTGGAAGATCATATGTTCAGATCCTTTATGCATATTATTACCCCTCTGATTATGAACATGAATATGCTTTGTGAGTAATTACGTTTGTTCCTGAGGGCAAGGGAGAAGTCTTGCTATTAGTAGTCATGTGAATTTGGTATTCGTTTGATATTTTGATAAGATGTATGTTGTCTAGCCTCTAGTGGTGTTATGTGAACGTCGACTACATAACACTTCACCATTATTTGGGCCTAGAGGAAGGCATTGGGAAGTAATAAGTAGATGATGGGTTGCTAGAGTGATAGAAGCTTAAACCCTAGTTTATGCGTTGCTTCGTAAGGGGCTGATTTGGATCCATATGTTTCATGCTATGGTTAGGTTTACCTTAATACTTTTGTTGTAGTTGCGGATGCTTGCAATAGAGGTTAATCATAAGTGGGATGCTTGTTCAAGTAAGAACAGCACCCAAGCACCGGTCCACCCACATATCAAATTATCAAAGTACCGAACGCGAATCATATGAGCATGATGAAAACTAGCTTGACGATATTCTCATGTGTCCTCGGGAGCGCTTTTCCTATTATAAGAGTTTGTCCAGGCTTGTCCTTTGCTACAAAAAGGATTGGGCCACCTTGCTGCACTTTATTTACTTTTGTTACTTGTTGCTCGTTACAATTTATCTTATCACAAAACTATCTGTTACCACTTATTGCAGTACTTGCAGAGAATACCTTGCTGAAAACCGCTTATCATTTCCTTCTGCTCCTCGTTGGGTTCGACACTCTTACTTATCGAAAGGACCACTATAGATCCCCTATACTTGTGGGTCATCAAGACTCTTTTCTGGCTCCGTTGCCGGGGAGTGAAGCACCTTTGGTAGGTGGAATTTGGTAAGGAAAATTTTATTTAGTGTGCTGAAATTTTCTGTCACTTGTTACTATGGAAAGTAATTGTCTGAGGGGCTTGTTCGGGGTATCTTCACCCCGTCCAGTAGAGCAAAGAGTTGCTCCTCAACCTACTGAACCTACTGAACTTATTGAAAATGAAACTCCTTTTGAAATTCCTTCGGGTTTGATGGAAAAACTGCTAGCTAACACTTTTACAGGAGATGAAACAAAGCATCCTGATGAACATCTATGCTATGTGGATGATGTTTGTGGACTATTTAAGCTTGCAGGTATACCCGATGATGTTGTTAATAAGAAGGCATTCCCTTTATCTTTGAAGGGAGACGCATTGACATGGTATAGGCTATGTGATGATATGAGATCATGGAACTATAAAAGATTGAAATTGGAATTTCATCAAAAGTATTACCTTATGCATCTTGTGCATCGTGATCACAATTATATATATAATTTTTGGCCTCGCGAAGGAGAAAGCATCGCTCAAGCTTGGGGAGGCTTAAATCAATGTTATATTCATGCCCCAATCATGAGCTCTCAAGAGAAGTAATTATGCAAAGTTTTTATGCTCGGCTTTCTGATAACAATCGCACCATGCTCGATACTTCTTGTGTTGGCTCTTTTATGATGAAGCCTATTGAATTTAGATGGAATTTATTGGATAGAATTAAACGCAACTCTGAAGATTGGGACCTCGACGAAGGTAAGGAGTCAGGTATGACACCTAAGTTTAATTGTGTTAAATCTTTTATGGATACCAATATTTTCCGTAAGTTTAGCACTAAATATGGACCTGACTCTGAGATAGTAGCTTCTTTCTGTGAATCTTTTGCTACTTATGTTGATCTCCCCAAGGAGAAGTGGTTTAAATATCATCCTCCCATAGAAGTAAAAGTAGCTGCACCTATTAAAGTTGAAGAAAAGACTGTCACTTACAATGATCCTATTGTTCCCACTTCTTATGTTGAGAAACCACCTTTCCCTATTAGAATGAAGGAGCATGCTAAAGCTTCAACTGTTGTTCATAAAAGCAATACTATAACTTATACACCTCCTGAGCAAGTCAAAGTAGAACCTAGTATTGCTATTGTTAAAGATCTCTTGTCTGATAATATTGATGGGCATGTTATTCAATTCTTTGGTGAAACTGCTAGAATTGCTAAACCTTGTGCTAGAGATAAACATAGACCTGTGGTAGGCGTGCCTGTTATTTCTGTTAAAATAGGAGATCATTGTTATCATGGCTTATGTGATATGGGTGCCAGTGATAGTGTTAGAAGAAATTATGCATGATATTGCACCTGCTGAGTTAGAAGATATTGATGTTACAATTAAACTTGCCAATAGAGATACTATATCTGCAATAGGAATTGTTAGATATGTTGAAGTCTTGTGCGGAAAAACCAAATATCCCGCTGATTTTCTTGTTCTTGGTTCTCCACAAGATAGCTTTTGTCCCATTATATTTGGTAGACCCTTCTTGAATGCTGTTAATGCTAAGATAGACTGCGAAAAGAATGTTGTTACTGTTGGCTTGGATGATATGGTTCATGAGTTTAATTTCTCTAAATTTAGTAAACAACATCGTGGGGAAGAATTGCCTAGTAAGGATGAAATTATTGGTCTTGCTTCTATTGTCGTACCTCCTGGTGATCCTTTAGAACACTATTTGCTAGACCATGAAAACAATATGTTCATGAATGGAAGAAGGGAAATAGATGAAGTATTCTTTAAATAGGAACCTATTCTGCAACACAATTTGCCTGTTGAAATCCTAGGGGATCCTCCTCCACCCAAGGGTGACCCCATGTTTGAGCTTAAACCGTTGCCTGATAATCTTAAATATGCTTATCTTGATGAAAAGAAAATGTATCCTGTCACTATTAGTGCTAACCTTTCAGAGCAGGAAGAAAAAAGATTATTGAAAACTCTGAAGAAGCACCGTGGCGCTATTGGATATACTCTGTTTGATCTTAAGGGCATCAGTCCCACTCTATGTCAACATAAAATAAATTTGGAAGCGGATGCCAAACTAGTTCGTGATCCTCAACGATGTTTGAATCCTAAAATGAAATAAGTGGTAAGAAAAGAAATACTCAAGCTTCTGGAGGCAGGTATAATTTATCCCGTTGCTGATAGTCAGTGGGTAAGTCATGTCCATTGTGTCCCTAAGAAGGGAGGTATTACTGTTGTCCCTAATGATAAAGATGAATTGATTCCGCAAAGAATTATCACAGGTTATAGGATGGTAATTGATTTCCGCAAATTAAATAAGGCTACTAAGAAAGATCAGTACCCCTTACCTTTTATTGATCAAATGCTAGAAAGATTATGCAAACATACACATTATTTCTTTCTAGATGGTTATTCTGGTTTCTCTCAAATACCTGTGTCGGCTAAAGATCAATCAAAGACTACTTTTACATGCCCTTTTGGTACTTTTGCTTATAGATGTATGCCTTTCGGTTTATGTAATGCACCTGCTACCTTTCAAAGATGCATGATGGCTATATTCTCTGACTTTTGCGAAAAGATTTGTGAGGTTTTCATGGACAACTTTTCCGTCTATGGTTCCTCTTTTGATGATTGCTTGAGCAATCTTGCCCGAGTTTTGCAGAGATGTGAAGAAACTAATCTTGTCTTGAATTGGGAAAAGTGCCACGTTATGGTTAATGAAGGTATTGTCTTGGGGCACAAAGTTTCTGAAAGAGGTATTGAAGTTGATAAAGCCAAGGTTGATGCGATTGAAAAGATGTCGTGTCCCAAGGACATCAAAGGTATAAGAAGTTTCCTTGGTCACGTCGGATTTTATAGGAGGTTCATTAAGGACTTCTCAAAAATTTCTCGGCCTCTGACTAATTTATTACAAAAAGATGTACCATTTGTCTTTGATGATGATTGTGTAGAAGCATTTGAAATACTTAAGAAAGCATTAGTCTCTGCACCTGTTGTTCAGCCACCTGATTGGAATTTACCCTTTGAAATTATGTGTGATGCTAGTGATTATGTTGTAGGTGTTGTTCTAGGGCAAAGAGTTGATAAGAAATTAAATGTTATCCATTATGCTAGTAAGACTCTAGACAATGCTCAAAGAAATTATGCTACTACCGAAAAGGAACTTTTAGCAGTTATATTTGCTTGTGATAAATTCAGACCCTACATTGTTGATTCTAAAGTAATTATTCACACAAATCATGCTGCTATTAAATATCTTATGGAGAAGAAAGATGCAAAACCTAGACTTATTAGATGGGTTCTCTTGCTGCAAGAATTTTATTTGCATATTGTTGATAGAAAAGGAGCTGAGAACCCCGTTGCAGACAACTTATCTAGCTTAGAGAATGTTCTTGATGACCCACTACCTATTGATGATAGTTTTCCTGATGAACAATTAAATGGCATAAGCACTTCTCGTAGCACTCCATGGTATGCTGATTATGCTAATTATATTGTTGCTAAATTTATACCACCTAGCTTCACATACCAACAAAAGAAAAAAGTTTTTCTATGACTTGCGACATTACTTTTGGGATGACCCACATCTTTATAAAGAAGGAGTAGATGGTGTTATTAGACGTTGTGTACCTGAGCATGAACAGGAACAGATCCTACGCAAGTGTCACTCCGAGGCTTATGGAGGACACCACGCTGGAGATAGAACTGCACATAAGGTATTGCAATCCGGTTTTTATTGGCCTACTCTCTTCACGGATGCCCGTAAGTTTGTTTTGTCTTGCGATGAATGTCAAAGAATTGGTAATATTAGTAGACGTCAAGAAATGCCTATGAATTATTCACTTGTTATTGAACCATTTGATGTTTGGGGCTTTGATTATATGGGACCTTTTCCTGCCTCTAATGGATATACACATATTTTAGTTGCTGTTGATTACATTACTAAGTGGGTAGAAGTTATTCCAACTAGTAGTGTTGATCATAACACTTCTATTAAAATGCTTAAGGAAGTTATTTTTCCGAGGTTTGGAGTCCCTAGATATTTAATGACTGATGGTGGTTCACACTTTATTCATGGTGCTTTCCGTAAGATGCTTGCTAAATATGACGTTAATCAGAGAACTGCATCTCCATATCACCCGTAGTCTAGTGGTCAAGTAGAATTGAGTAATAGAGAGCTCAAATTAATTTTGCAAAAGACTGTCAATAGGTCTAGAAAGAATTGGTCCAAGAAACTGGGCGACGCATTATGGGCCTATAGAACTGCATATAAAAATCCTATGGGTATGTCTCCCTATAAAATGGTTTATGGAAAAGCATGTCACTTACCTCTCGAACTAGAACATAAGGCATATTGGGCTATTAAAGAGCTCAACTACGATTTCAAACTTGCCGGTGAGAAGAGGTTATTTGATATCAGCTCACTTGATGAATGGAGAACCCAAGCCTATGAAAATGCCAAGTTGTTTAAAGAAAAGGTTAAAAGATGGCATGACAAAAGGATACAAAAGCGTGAGTTTAATGTAGGTGATTATGTATTGCTATACAACTCTCGTTTAAGATTTTTTGCAGGAAAACTTCTCTCCAAATGGGAAGGTCCCTACGTTATCGAGGAGGTCTATCGTTCTGGTGCCATAAAAATCAACAACTTCGAAGGCACAAATCCGAAGGTGGTAAAAGGTCAAAGGATCAAACACTATATCTCAGGTAACCCTATAAATGTTGAAACCAATATTATTGAAACCGTAACCCCGGAGGAATACATAAGGGACACTTTCCAGAACGTTCCAGACTCCAAAAAGGAATAGGTATGTGGTACGGTAAGTAAACCGACTCCAAAACCATTTTTAAGGCAATATTTCTCCGTTTTGGAATATTTAGAAAAAAAGAAAAATAAGTGGTAGTCTGGGGAGGACACGAGGCCTCCACGAGGGTGGAGGGCGCGCCCCCCTACCTCGTGAGCACCTCGTGTGCCCTCCGGACTCCATTTTCTTGCACAATACGTATTTTGGTCGGTAAAAATTCATTATATATACTCCTGAAGGTTTTGACTCTCGTATCACGCAAATCTCCCCTGTTTTTGTTTCGAGATGTTTTTCTGATAGGTCTAGATCATCATGACGACCCCAAGTGCTTCCAAGGACAAGTTCTTCGAGAAGGTGATCAACCCTTACCCGGAGGTGCTACGACACCCTCAAACCATTGAGATGCGTGATGGGTTGCTGCACATCCGCGATGTTGAGGGACCAAAGGGAACCGGAAGCGTGGAGTCGAGGCTCGAAGCAATGGAGCAACAAGTTTTCAAGTGCCAGGGTATGGTGGAGTGTGGAATCAACGCTAGCCACAAGATGCTCGCGGAGTTCACCAACAACTACGAGCCGGATGCCAAGAACACCAAGGAAGCCATCTTCAAGCTACAAGAGAAGATCGAGCACCTCCAAGCCCAAATCTATGATCTACAAAACCAAAACTGTGAGTATGAATATAGATTCAAAAGGATGAGTTTGGCTGCAGATTTGAGGATTCCGGAGACTCGATCATCCTTCTATGATTGTGAGCCTATGCCATGGAAGGTGGACGACAAGCTTGCATCATCAACAACACCTCCACCTCCATCACCTCCGAGGATATAACCACATGGATATGGGCACTCCCCTTGGCAACTACCAAGCTTGGGGGAGGTGCCCTGGTATCGTATCACCATCACAACTCCTATCTTTACTGTTTTTCTTAGTTCGATCCTTTTAGTAGTATCTTGATTTAGTAGAATAAAGTTATGGCATGATCTAGTTTTGAGTTTTGCTTTATGATCCTTCTTTGTAATCGAGTCCGTGAGTTATATAATAAAGATTAGTGTTGAGTCAAGGGCTTGATTATTTTGCCATGATCTTGGGTGATTAGAAGAAAAAGAATAAAAAGAATCAAAGAGTTCATATTGATCTTATTGAAGGTAATGACTTCACATAGAAAGAGTATGAGGATTAAAAGTTGTTGAGAGTTGGCAAATGTAGCTTTGGTCATCGTTGCAATTAATAGGAAGTAATAAGGAAAGAGAGGTTTCACATATAGATATATTATCATTGACATCTTTTATGATTGGGAGCACTCACTAAAATATGACATGCTAAAGAGTTGAGGTTGGACAAGGAAGACAACATAATGAGTTATGTTTTCTTACATCTGAGATAAAGTATGTTGTCATGGATCCTCTAACGTGTTGAGCTTGCCTTTCCCCCTCATGCTAGCCAAATTCTCAGCACCAAGTAGAAATACTACTTGTGCTTCCAAATACCCTTAAACCAGTTTTGCCATGAGAGTCCACCATATCTACCTATGGATTGAGTAAGATCCTTCAAGTAAGTTGTCATCGGTGCAAGCAATAAAAATTGCTCTCTAAATATGCATGACTTATTAGTGCAAAGAAATAAGCTTTGTACGAACTTGTTGTGGACGTAATAAAAGCGACAGACTGCATAATAAAGGTCCACATACAAGGGGCAATATAAAGTGATGTTCTTTTGCATTAAGATTTTGTGCATCAACCCTAAACGCGCATGACAACCTCTGCTTCCCTCTGCGAAGGGCCTATCTTTTATTATTATCCTCTACCTTATGCAAGATTCACGGTGATCTTCACCTTTCCCTTTTTATTGTATCCTTTGGCAAGCTCAGCATGTTGGAAAGAACATGATATATATATATATCTAATTGGATGTAGGGGAGCATGAATTATTATTGTTGACATTACCCTTGAGGTAAAAGGTTGTGGGGCAAAACTATAAGCCCCTATCTTTCTCTGTGTCCGATTAAAACTCCGTAACCACAAGTATTGCGTGAGTGTTAGCAATTGTGAAGGACTAAGTGATAGTTGAGTATGTGGACTTGCTTTTAAGCTCTGACATAGACTCTTTCTGATGTTATGATAAATTGCAATTGCTTCAATGACTGAGGGTATAATTTGTTGGTGCTCAATAAGGTTTCTGATTCATACTTTTGCTTTGTGAAAAGATCATCACTTGAACATGAGTAATCATATGACAAAATCTATATATGTTGCTGTTATGGAAATAATCATGATGCCTTCATGTCCGTATTTTATTTTTATCGACGCCTCTACCTCTAAACATGAGGACATATTTATTGTTATCGGCTTTTCACTTGAGGACAAGCGAGGTCTAAGCTTGGGGGAGTTGATACGTCCATTTTGCATCATGCTTTTATATCAATATATATTCCATTATGGGCTGTTATTTCACGTTATGTCACAATACTTATGGCTATTCTCTTTTATTTTACAAGGTTTACATAAAGAGGGAGAATGCCGGCAGCTGGAATTCTGGGCTGGAAAAGGAGCAAATATAGAAGGCCTATTCTGCGCAACTCCAAAAGTCCTGAAACTCCATGGAATATCTTACAATAGATAAAGAAAAATTGTCGCCAAAGATGAAGGCCAGGGGGCCCACACCCTGCTCACGAGGGTGCCCCCCCCTGGGCGCGCCCCCTACCTCGTGGGCCCCCTGGTGGCTCTCCGATGCCCATCTTCTCCTATATGAAGTCTTACGATGAGAAAAAAACAGAAGGCAACCTTTCGGGACGAGACTCCGCCGCCACGAGGCGGAACCTTGGCGGAACCAATCTAGGGCTCCGGCAGAGCTGTTCTGCCGGGGACACTTCCCTCCGGGAGGGGGAAATCATCACCAACTTTCCTCTCATCGGGAGAGGGCAATCTCCATCAACATCTTCACCAGCGCCATCTCATCTCCAAACCCTAGTTCATCTCTTGTATCCAATTCTTGTCTCCAAGTCTGGGATTGGTGCTAGTAGGTTGCTAGTAGTGTTGATTACTCCTTGTAGTTGATGCTAGTTGGTTTATTTGGTGGAAGATCATATGTTCAGATCCTTTATGCATATTATTACCCCCCTGATTATGAACATGAATATGCTTTGTGAGTAATTATGTTTGTTCCTGAGGACAAGGGAGAAGGCTTGCTATTAGTAGTCATGTGAATTTGGTATTCGTTCGATATTTTGATAAAATGTATGTTGTCTAGCCTCTAGTGGTGTTATGTGAACGTCGACTACATAACACTTCACCATTATTTGGGCCTAGAGGAAGGCATTGGGAAGTAATAAGTAGATGATGGGTTGCTAGAGTGACAGAAGCTTAAACCCTAGTTTATGCGTTGCTTCGTAAGGGGCTGATTTGGATCCATATGTTTCATGCTATGGTTAGGTTTACCTTAATACTTTTGTCGTAGTTGCGGATGCTTGCAATAGAGGTTAATCATAAGTGGGATGCTTGTTCAAGTAAGAACAACACCCAAGCACCGGTCCACCCACATATCAAATTATCAAAGTACCGAATGTGAATCATATGAGCATGATGAAAACTAGCTTGACGATATTCCCATGTGTCCTCGGGAGCGCTTTTCCTATTATAAGAGTTTGTCCAGGCTTGTCCTTTGCTACAAAAAGGATTGGGCCACCTTGCTGCACTTTATTTACTTTTGTTACTTGTTGCTCGTTACAATTTATCTTATCACAAAACTATCGGTTACCACTTATTTCAGTAGTTGCAGAGAATACCTTGCTGAAAACCGCTTATCATTTCCTTCTGCTCCTCGTTGGGTTCGACACTCTTACTTATCGGAAGGACTATGATAGATCCCCTATACTTGTGGGTCATCATCGTGCTGTAAGGAGAGTTGCACAGCATAGTAGAGCTTGTCCTGGGTAGGCGAGACGAGCATGGCTCCAGCCCCCACGCCCTGGCGTGTAAACGCGTCGTCAAAGTACACGACCCAACTGTCAGGTCCCTCGTCTTCCAACGCGAGAGAGCAGTCCTCACCTACCTCTTGGCTAGGTGCGTCAGTCCATTCAGCCACAAAGTCGGCGAGGGGCGGACTCTTGATGACTCTGGTGGTGTTGAATTCTAGCTGGAATGCCTGCAACTCAATATTCCATTCGGCGACCCTTCCAGCGGCGTTGGGCATCCAGAGCAACCTCTCCAGGGGTAGGCTGAGACGACTTTGATGGGGTGGCCTTGGAAGTAGTGACGCAGCTTCTGGTAGGCGACGAGGGGTGCGAGGAGGAGCTTTTGTGGCATCGGGTAACGTGCCCTCATGTCGCACAGCACCATGATGACAAAGTAAATGGGATGCTCGACGAGGGTGGAAGCGTCCGCGGGGTCTTGCTCCTCCTGAGACGAAGAAACCTCAGGAGCCTTGTCCTCTGGTGGGGCCGTTGTTGCCTCGGGAGTACCAACCTCAGAAGCCCCATCGTCTGATTGGGCGGCCGAGGCCTCGGGAGCACCACCTGAGGCCACAGTGCCTTGGCCGGGTGTGGGGCGCCGAGCCGCACACCCTTGGCCGCATGCTCTTCGCGGACCACCATGAGCGTCGCACTGGCCAAATGAGGCATGGAGGCCAGGTAAAGCACCAGGGGTTTGAGAGGGCGAGGCACTACCATCACCGGTGGACTGGTGAGGTACTTCTTGAGATCTTGGAAAGCCGCGTCGGCCTCCGAAGTCCATTCAAATGGGCCCTTCTTTTTCATTAGCTTGAAGAAAGGGAGGGCACGCTCGCCTAGCTTGGAGATGAAGCGCCCAAGCGAGGTCACGCAGCCTGCGAGCTTCTACATTTCCTTGAGGGTTTGTGGCGGGCTCATCCTTTCTATTGCTTTGATCTTTTTTGGGTTGACCCTGATCCCTCTGTGCAACGCCAGGAAGCCCAACAACTTGTTGGACGGGACACTGAACACACACTTCTCCGGGTTGAGCTGCAACTTCACCTTGCGCAAGCTAGCAAACGTCTCCTCTAGATCTTCAACAAGGGTCCTCGCCTCCCAAGATTTGACCACTATGTCATCGATGTAAGCCTCGGCGTTCCTCTCGAGCTGCTGGGCCAAAGCGATGTGCATCAGCCCCCTGGAAGGTTGCTCCAGCATTGCGCAAACCAATCGGCATGCAGGTGTAGCAGTACACCCCGCACGGGGTCAAGAAACCCGTCTTTTTTATGTCCTGCACCGCCATCTTGATCTAATGATAGCCCGAGAAGGCGTCCAAGAAGCACAGCAAATCACACTCAGAGGTGGAGTCAACGATCTGGACGATGCATGGAAGGGGGAAGGGGTCTTGAGGGCAAGCCTTGTTTAGGCTCATGAAATTGACGCACATGCCCTCCTTTCCGCCCTTCTTGGGGACGTAATCGGGTTTGCCAACCAATCCGGCTGGCACACTTCCCAAGTAACACCGGCTTCCTGCAGCTTGCGAGTCTCCTGGATGATGAATTACTACTTCTCCGGGGCTTGAGCCGCACCTTCTGCTTCACGGGGCGCGCATTGGGGCACACCATGAGGCGGTGCTCGATCACACCACACAGAACGCCGACTAGATATGTTGCTTCCCATGTAAATATGTCCTTGTTTGCACGGAGGAAGCCGACCAACGCCTCTTCCTGGTCCCGGGGTAGGCTGGCGCCTTGGTAAAAGTATCACCCGACTCCTCATCCTCGTTGACCGGCACTTGCTTCGTCTCGGCCCGATCTTGAGAGAACAATTGCTTCTTCTTTGCCGGCGCAGCCCCCGGGCCCTCCGGAGCGCTCCCCGTGCTTGGTCGCGCGGCCGCTGCAGCTTTGAAGGTGAGCCTGAGGGTCATTAGCGCATCCACAGCGTCTCCTGCCACGGTGAGGACACTGCTGCTTCCCTGTATCTTCATGATGCTGTAACCGGGATGAGCTGCCGCCATGAATTTGGTGAGGGCCGGGTACTCAAGGATGGCATTGTACGGCAGCCCGATGCGTGTGACGTCGAAGTTGATGAGCTCGGTGTGGTAGTTGTCGCATGTTCTGAAGGTGACGGGGAGGTGAATCTGCCCTAGGGGGTAGGTGGAGCGCCGACCACTCCAGAGAAAGGCTTGGTGGGGAGGAGTCGGCCATGAGGCACATGGATCACGGCTGAATGCCTCCACGGAGAGGACGTTGAGGCCAGCGCTGCCGTTTATGAAGGTCCTGGTGACCGCTACATTGTAGATGGTGGGGTGCAGAGCATGGGACGCGCACCGGCACCAGCCGTG
>NC_041389.1:339518582-339582697 GCF_002162155.2 Triticum dicoccoides | reverse complement strand
TTGACGTGGCGGTCCAAGGCTGGCGCTTGCGACCCACCAAGGATGGCCGCAATGGCGTGGGGCGCTGGCGCCGTGCAGCGCTTGATGAATAGGTCACGCAACTTTTCCGAGGAAGCCACCGAGGACTCCGGCAGATTGAGGAACCAAGCGTGTGGCATATCTGCAAGAGCCATAGGGAGCCAATTTGCCATGACCTTGGCGTCACCACCGGCCTCCCTGATGGCCTCCGCATACATCTGGATGAACCCCATGGGGTCCACCGTGCCATCATATCATGGCGGCAACCCCGGCCTAAACTTCGGTGACCATCGCACCCGCCGCAGGGCGGGGAGAAGGCCCGATGGCCTGCAGCGCCCTCGAACGCGCCCGGCTGCCCTCCGAGTGGGATGACGGCCTCCATGGAAGTGAGACAGTGAGAGAGGTGGTAGGCACAGCGGGCGAGGAAGAAATCTTTCGACACGCCCCTACCTGGCACACCAAATGTCGGATTCAGGGCTCCGCCGACCCAAGAAAGGTTCGAACTCTGGGGCGTGTGTGAAGAACTCAACCTCTCCAGCCAGCCAACTTGTTGCTCCCATGGCCTAGCTCGATGAACAGGAAAGGAAATGGACACGGTAGTGTACCCAGGTTCGGGCCAACTTGCGATGTAAAACCCTACTCCTGCTTTATGCTGGATTAGCCTCGCGGGGGGCTGAGGATGAACTAGTACAAGGAAGAACAGCCTCCCGAGGTCTGCTCTAGGGGTGGATATGAGCTCAAGGGATTCAACCACCCTCCTACAGTGGTGGCTAGGCTATACTTATAGTGGCCTTGGCCCTCTTCCCACAAAACTTAGACGGGAAGGGATCCCACAGTGGACAATTTTGAAGGGGGATAAGTAGTACATCTTAACCTGACAAAAGGTGGTCTTCGCCTACAAAGCTTCTGGTCGTGACGTCGTGGTGGGCTCAGTGATGACATCTGTCCTGCCGTCCTGGCGGTCTTGGTCTTGTTGCATGTAAACTGTAACCTTTGGTTGATTCCACAGGACTCTGCGCCTGCACTTGCCTCCTTAGCACCAAAGAGGAAACACGCCGCTCAGCGCCCGCTGGCACCCACCTAGCATCAATCGTCATGGCTGGTGTCAGTTCAACCTCATGATGTGAGTGCTCGCATAGGAATCGCCGCTCCTCAGGAGGCCACCTGGGGACGCCGCTCCTTCAACAAGTCTTCGTGTCGCCCGCTTCGCGAGGGTCTTGACTTGTCGATGCTGAAGATGGGTCGTACCAGGCCATCGATGGAGCCACATTGTGGGCCACAGGCAGGCAAGTCTGGGTACCCTGGTTCCTGAAACACTGACAGTCTCTTGCAAATACGGGATGCATTGAGCAATCAGAGATTGCTCAAAATTATTTAGGTTGTTTATGAAGCCGGTACCATTTATAAGAGTGTTAAATACCATTTTCGACGGTGCTTACTAGAATTTAGGAACATTGGATATCACAAATTAGGTTCTGAATTTGTTAGTTTCAGAAAGATTTATGGAGATATCAGTGTTGCAATATCGTACTAATCATAAAGACATTTTCAAATTACACATAGGTTACATCTAACATCTAAAGAGGGGAATATGGCAGTAAGTGGTACCAAGGGGGTACTGTTGGCACTTTTACCAAATTTATTTAGGTCTACCAATTTTCAGATACTTTCCAGTATAAGCATGATTTATGTTGAACTCACAAGCTGACTTCTGTACTTATGAACCAATCATGAAATCTATCAGCATGTATGTGTTAAAATCCACATGTAGAGAATCTTAAGAACTTAACCTAACACCTGAAAGACTTGTTTGATACACCTCAAATCTAAGAACCATACTGTAATTTCTTTGAATCCTTGCAGAAGCGTGATGCAGAGGTATTTTTCATTATGAACATAGGGGAGACCATGGAGATTCTGGATGTACAAACACTCCTGACACTTCATGTCCAAACCCTCAATTATTTCATAAATAGCATGTGGAGTTGATCTGTAGTGGATTAAGGTCATTTGCATCGGATAAAGAGATGTATATGAAGACTTAACTTCATTTGGTCTGATTGCACCTGACGACCTAGGGTTTTTGGGGATGGGGAGTCCTAAACCACGGCAAGCGTCAGCGACAGGTGGCTATCCTCGTAGGTGTGTCTGATCTACGGGGAAACATGGAAGCAATCATCGTTGGCGTAGATGAAGCTGCAGTGAAGCATGGCTGCGATACCCGCTGGTGACAGGCGGCGAGAGGGGGGCGAGATACTCGATTTGGGACTATACGCTGGTGAGTTGGGGGTTTTGGTGAAGGAGATGAATAGAGATGACGAAGCTGATGGGACTATACATGGGCGTATCTATGGTTTGGTCCCACCTGTTAGCTGCAACAAAGAAATATTAGGATAAAATGCAACATAGATTTTGTAATCAAGGGATAAGGAAAATACATGTGAAATAACAGAAAATGTGTGAAACACCTTTTTATTTTTAACTTTTTCAATTGAAATAAAATCACAATGGAGCAGACTTGTGGGACATTTTCATCAATGTCATGAACACAAAATCAATTAAATAACTAAAATACATTCCTAAAATTTTCAAAAACCAGAAGTTATGAAATTATTTTAAAATATGTGATAGAGCCTTGTAAACATTTATACAATGTCTCTACTCTACCGGATCGATTCAATCAACCTCGAGGCATAGCCACTTCCCAGTCGGTCACCCATCCTCGGACTGCTCCAGCCACAGCAAGCTTAACATTCAAGTTCTTTTGAGAATGAGGTACCAAAAGGGAATATGCACTTTTCTAATAGGGGTTGTCAATTAGACCTATGACATCCATGAGAATGCCACATACTTTCTTCAAAAGTTGACCAACACTGGTATGCGTCGGTGCTATACAAACGGTTTTAAACCCCTTTCCGCAATGGCATTTGGAACCGTCGCTAAGTGAGTGTGGGCGATAGGGGGGCCATTCCCACAAGACCCAGAAATCATCGGGGATATGCCCTCCTGGCACACACGCTCAGCAAAATGAGGTCGTGTGCGACCGGTGACCAGCAAATACGGTTATACATATACTAGTGCTCAAAAAATACAATTACACAGGCGAAATCGTTTTCGGTCGTAAGCACATCCCACACAGTCAGCCCCCGCTAAACTTTTCCGTTCGTATGTACGTTCCACACAGTCCATCCAAGGAATACGTTTCCGTTAGTATGTACAACCCACACAGTTAATCCAAGAAGTACCAAACGTTTGCGATGCGCACAACATCACAAACAGTCAATAATTTTGAAGCGTATGTGATAAGGTGACTATCGCAAACATTTAATAAGAAAGAACTGTGTGCGATGTTGTTGTTAATCGCACACGTTTTTTCTTGGCTGATCGTGTGTGAAGTGGAGATTGATTGCACACGTTTTTTCCTGGCTGATCGTGTGTCCGGTGGAGATTGATCGCACACATAGTGGATCCTAGAAACGTGTCTGATCTCCACGTCTATCATAGACGTTTCGCTTTTGCAAACCGTGTGTAGTGTAATCCCTAAGTAATCCCTAATTTAAAAAAAACCTTTTTGAATTTGAAAGTAGGCAATCACTTATTTCATATCAAACCAGGTTTATTACAAATATAGGTTCAACCACGAATGCAAAATTTGATGCATAGGTACATATACTGAAGAACTGTAGAAGACCAAGTAAAGAATGATGAACCACAATTGTACTAAAGGGTCGATGCGTGGATCCTTGCCAAGGGCTTATGTACTTACAAGCAACAAGTCAATATTAGAAGCTAACAAGTGTCCAAGCCTGGATCTATATGCACTACATTATGGAAAGATGGGGGAGTACAAGCCGAGGGATGAATCTAACCTTGACAGAAAATGGTGGCCACTCCCGTTGTTGTCCTGCATAAGTAGTGGAAAGGCATGATAAGTACGGCAACCTTAACATCAAACAAATATAGCAAAGGTAAACCATATCATCTCCAAATGATAGCTTGAATGTGTTGGTTTCAGCATGCTGTTAAAGCATATATAAAATGGAAGGCAATGTTACCGACAGCAGGCTTAGAAACCATCAAATATTGCAATTCAAACTAGTATTGTTGAAAATGATTAGAACATAGGTAATGCTTAAACATCACTGGATAAATGTGTAAAACTAAAATAAAGGGCATGTGTTAACTACACTAGGCATAACTGGAACCAAATATAGTCGTTCAAACTGGTATTGATGCAGTCAAGTGGCACAGTTCAGACTTGCACATATTGAACAACACATTGTGAATGACTTAAATAAACAAGACATAAATAATCAGTATAACAACCAAATATAGCCATTGAAAACTGGACAGAGTCTCACTGGAACCAACCTAACAAGCAAGTATAGATAAATAGGGCATATGCTTGAAAACTGGACAAATGCTCACTGCAACCAACCTAACAAGCAAATATAGATAAACAAGGCATCTGCTTGAAAACTGGACAAATGCTAAAAAAGCAACCTAACAACCAAATACTGATAAACAAGGCATCTGCTTGATAACTGGACAAATGCTAACTGCAACCAAACTAAGACAAAGTACATATAAACAAGGCATCGGCTCGGTAACTGGAAAAATGCTCACTGCAACCAACCTAACACAGATAAACAAGGCCATGACAAACCAATTCTTGGACGAACGCTCGTCGAGATCCCCGGGATACGTGGTGGTGCTTAGGCTGCGACATTCTGGAGCAGGGGATGTGGATCTGGTGGGGAGGGACACTGTAGGCCTCATATGAAAACTCAGGGGAGTGGGGCGACGGTATGGGAATCGTTGGGTAACCTGAACTTTATTATCTAAGCTATGAGGAACGGGTAGACCGGCATGGGTTGGCGATAGAGCCAGCGGCGGTCGCGAGCTAGGGTTCTAGGGGAGAGGGGAGCGGGTGGGGGACTGTGGTGGGGGGTTGTGGTGTTTGAGGATACACCGCAGCTACTAAAAAAATTAGTAGTGGTGGGTGGAGATGGTGGTGGGCGAGGGAGGGCGACGGTTCAAATGCCTCGGCTACTGCAATTTTACTATAAGGTCAGTGCTGGAGGAGTGTGGGCGACGGTTGAAGTACGGCGGCTACTAAAATTTGGGTAAAGGAATTGATGCGGGGCGGGAGTGGCCAAGATCGCGCACGGTCCAATAAGAATATGTGTGTATGATAATAACGAAAAGTGGTGGAGCCGCCGATTTTTGCAACGCTCAAGGCGGGTAGTTTGTTTTTATATTTCTAGCTAGCTAGTCTATCACACACGGTTCGTCCTAATTTCTAAATAAACTCACCCGCCTTTAGCTTGCGCAGTCGTGGTGATTTTACAGCGCACTTGCATCGCACACGGTTAAGCCAGTACCTGCACCATTTCGCTCGCGCTTGCGCAGTCGTGGTGATTCTACAATGCACTTGCATCGCACACGGTTAAACCAGTACCTCCACCATTTTCTCACGCTTGCGCAGTCGTGGTGATTTCACAGCGCACTTGCGTCGCACATGGTTAAGCCAGTACCTGCACCATTTTGCTCGCGCTTGCGCAATCGTGGTGATTTCATAGCGCACTTGCATCGCACACGGTTAAACCAGTACCTCCACCATTTGCTCGCGCTTGCGCGGTTGTGCTAATTTTACAGCGCACTTGCTGCACATGGTTAAGCCAGTACCTGCACCGTTTTACCCGCGCTTGCGCGGTCGTGGTGATTTTACAGTGCACTTGCATCGCACACGGTTAAGCCAGTACATGCACTATTTTGCTCGCGCTTGCGCAGTCATGGTGATTTCGCAGTGCACTTGCATCGCACATGGTTAAACCAGTACCTCCACCATTTGCTCGCGCTTGCGCAGTCGTGCTGATTTTACAGCACACTTGCATCGCACACGGTTAAGCTAGTACCTGCACCATTTTGCTCACACTGGTCACCCTATGGGACATACTCCCTCCTATCACGCACATTTGTTCTTTTAGAAACTGTGTGTGATGGCTTGTGTGTCGCCGCCTAGCCTTCAATGAGCACTAACACTGGTAGCGGGAAACCGATGGGAGAAGAGGCGGGAAACCGATGAGAGGAGTGGCGGGAAACGGTAGCATGTTTAGAAAACGTACAAGAGAAGGAAGCGTGAGCTAGACGATGCATGCGCATAGTGCTTACCCATGTACTGCATGTGCTATCGAAAGGGTTGAGGGTTGTCGTTCGATCTGGGAGCATCCAACGGTGCAGACGTACGATCCGTGGGGTTTGGGTTCTGGCCAATCAGAACGCATGACTCAGATCGCGGGCGACATCAGCCACGGTTTGGTAGGCACATGGCTTTCGTTTGGCCTTTTTATTATTATACAGTAATTGAGTTTCTTAGGCATTTAATGTCCACAATTCAAATCTGAACTTCAAATACATGCTCGAGTTCACCAAAATGGCTAGAAAAATTATACATGAAAGTTGGCATGGTGTCACGTCATGAAAGTTGGCATGGTGTCACATCATGGCGCATATATGTCGTGGCAAAAACATTGTCCAATTTGGGCCAAGCTTTATTACAAACCTCAAATGAACTCTAAAAAGATTGAAAGTTGGCATGGTATCATCATTTCACCCACATAGCATGTTCTAAAAAGTTGAGAGGGTTACGGCAAAAACTGGATGCACTTCCTATGCAAAATGGACAATCTCTTTCGAAGTATCAGGGTTTTGAACGAAAACTCATCTGTTACAAAGGGATTTCACTTTTTTGATCTTATTTGAACTCTAGACTTTTTGTGTGTTCAAAATGCGCCATTCAAAGCCACATCATCAATTTTCAACCCTTTCTGACTTCATTTGGTATTTTTCATGCATTTACTCATTTTTTGAGCTAAATGACCCTGAAATTGAAAAGCACTTCAAATGAACTCTAAAATGGTTGAAAGTTAGCATGGTATCATCATTTCACCCGCATAGCATGTTCTAAAAAGTTGAGAGGGTTAAGGCAAAAACTGGATGCACTTCGTGTGCAAAATGGACAATCTTTTTCAAAGGCATGGTGTCACGTCATGGCACATATATGTCGTGGTAAAAACATTGTCCAATTTGGCCCAAGCTTTATTATGAACCTCTTACAAATCAGAGCTTCTCTCAACAAGAAGCCTTATGGTTCCGATAGGGAAACGTGTTCCCCTTGTTGTCGAAACGTAACCACGACCTCTTTTCTCCTTGTATTTTCTTCTATGGGCAACATGGAACTACATGATATCCATGCTGAAATTTAGACTTATCCAGGGTTTGTTCGGCCTTTTTATACACTAATTGAGTTTCCTAGACATTTAATGTCCATAATTCAAATTTGAACTACAAATACATGCTCAAGTTCACCAAAATGGCTAGGAAAATTGTACATGCATGTGTCCTTGGGTGCATGTTTAATTAGGTCCCATGCCAGGAATGGGAACGAATTACAACCGTACCGACGTCCTGGCTCGTCCTCAAACATTTGGAATCTCGGGTTTTAAATCCCCATAAAATCCAAAACTCACCAGAAAGTCATCAAAGGTGGCATGGTGTCGCGTCATGGCACATATATGTCGTGGTAAAAACATTGCCAATTTGGGCCAAGCTTTATTACAAACCTCTTACAAGCCGGAGCTTCTCTCAACAAGAAGCCTTGTGGTTTCTATAGGGAAACGTGTTCCCCTTGTTGTCGAAATGCAATCACGGCCTCTTTTCGCCTTGTATTTTCTTCTACGCGCAACATGGAACTACATGATATCCATGCTGAAATTTAAACTTATTCAGGGTTCGTTTGGCCTTTTTATACACTAATTGAGTTTCCTAGGCATTTAATGTCCATAATTCAAATCTGAACTACAAATATATGCTCAAGTTCACCAAAATGGCTAAGAAAATTGTACATGCATGTGTCCTTGGGTGCATGTTTAATTAGGTCCCATGCCAGGAATGGGAATGAATTACAACCGTATCGGTGTCCTGCCTCGTCCTCAAACATTTGGAATCTTGGGTTTTAAATCCCCATAAAATCCAAAACTCACCAGAAAGTCATCAAAGGTGGCATGGTCTCACGTCATGGCACATATATGTCATGGTAAAAACATTGCCAATTTGGGGAAGCTTTATTAGAAACCTCTTACAAACCGGAGTTTCTCTCAAGGAAGCCTGATGGTTCCGATAGGGAAACGTGTTCCCCTTGTGGAGAAACATAGTCGCTCCCTCTTTTCGCCTTGTATTTTCTTCTATGGGCAACATGGAACGACATGATATCCATGCTGAAATTTAAACTTATTCAGGTTTCTTTTGGGCTTTTTATACACTAATTGAGTTTCCTAGGCATTTAATGTCCATAATTCAAATCTGAAGTACAAATACATGCTCCAGTTCACCAAAATGGCTAGCAAACTTATACATGCATGTGTCCTTGGGTGCATATTTAGGTCCCATGCAAGGAATGGGAATGACTTACAACCTGACCGGCATCTTGGCTCCTCCTCAAACATTTGGAATCTCGGTTTTTAGATCCCCATAAATCCAAAACTCACCAGAAAGTCATTAAAGGTGGCATGGTGTCACGTCATGGCACATATATGTCGTGGTAAAAACATTGCAAATTTGGGCCAAGCTTTATTACAAACCTCTTACAAACCGGAGCCTGTCGCAAGAACCCTCGTGGTTTCGAAAGGGAAATGTGTCCCCTTGTGGGCCAAATGATAATCACCACTCTTCTAGCCTCGTATTGTTTTTCTACACGCAACATGTACGGAACAACGGGAGATTCGCGTTGAATTTTGAAATTATTCAGGGTTCGTTTGACCCTTTTTATTCATTAATTGAGTTTTCTAGGCATTTAATATCCATAATTCAAATCCGAACTACAAATAGATGCTCCAGTGCACCAAAATGGCTAGAAAAAATGTTTATGTGTCCTTGGGGTGCATGTTTAGGGTTCGTTTGGCCATTGTATATATTACTAATTAAGTTTTCTACGTATTAAATGTAGTCCATAATTCAAATTTGAACTACAAGCACAAAATGGGTGGGAAATTGTACATGTGTCATTGGGTGCATGTTTAGGTCTCATTTAAGGAATGGGAATGAACTACAAACTTGTCGTTGTCCTGAAACATTGAGAATCTCGGTTTTTATATCCTAGTAAATCAAAAACTCACCCAAAAACATGAAACTTGCCATGGTTTCATGACATGGCACATATATGCCGTGGTAAAAAAATCGTCCAGTTTGAGAAGAGGCGCACACATTAGTAGTCAACGAAGTCCTTTTTGAAACAATAAGCTGACACCTTAATATCACAAACAGCTGTATCATATGAACCGTGTCAATATTTAACCATACTCAGTGGCGCGCGTGCAGTTGTTTGATTAGACAGGACGAGCGCGAGAAGTCCGCCGTGCAGGCTCGACGGGACGCATGCGAGCAGTCCGACGCGCAGGCTCGACGGGATGCATGCATCCTGTCCACCTCGCGGGCTCGACGTGACACGTGCGAGCAGCAAGGCCGCCCATGCTCACTGGGAAGCGAGCTCTTTGACCTCAATGCACCAGCCGCAGCCCGCCTCGCTCAAAACTTTGTCATTAATGGGTTAATTAAAGCTCCTGGACAAAGGTTTTTTTAGGGGTGGAGGGAGGGTGTTTGGTTGTGATCCCGTGGCAGCATTTGCTTTGTTCGTGTTTTCAACTTGTATTCCGACCTAATTTAAATTGCCACATAGGGCAACGGATAATACAACAACAAATAAAATGGCAACCGATAGTACGACGACAAATTTAGAATGGCACAAATAATAATTGTCTTACATATTTCGGATAATTTTAAATGCCACATGCGGCAAAGATCGAAAGACGCGGGGGCAAGAGAAGTAGGAAATCATAGACAACGATCTAGATCGCTACTGTATCTACTCTTCGATGGATCACCTCGCAATGACGTCCTCTAGCTCCTTCCACATTTCCTCACGGCTTTCCTTGAAAGTAGCCATGGATTCCTCCACCTCCTGCTCGCGCTCGATCCGGATCTTCCTCAAGTCACCCATCAGTTCCTCGACGACCGTTGTCAGCGTCATCCCCGAGGCATTGCTCTGCTCATGCAGCATCTTCCAGCCGGCGGCCTCCTACTCCTTCTCGGTGAGCGCCTTGAGGAGCTTCGCATTTTCACCCATGTGTTGCTCGATGAGGCCGGTCGCCTTGTCAACCAAGGCATCACTGATCTCCAGCAGCTTCATCAAGCCGTCGACCAGCTCCTGCTGCTTAATGAGGCCAGTGAGAATGTCATCATCGCCAGCCAAGGACTTCAGCAATGCCAGCTCGTCGCGATCGCCGATGCGGCGAGTGCACTTGTGAGAGCACTCGCGTGCCCGTGAGAGCTCGTTCGAGGGCTCCGTGGCGCGCCGGGACATCTCTGCTGTGGCTACCGCTTCTCGGTGGGACCTCTCTAGTGCTTCTGCGGCCTTAGTCCTTGCTGCCTGGTTATATGCCCACCCAAAACTCCTCCTACCGGTCATGGCGGAACGACTTGACAAGAAAGACCAGTTTTGTAGGTGATGAGGAGAGGAACTGTGAAGTAATTTTTGAGTGGCTAGTTTTTATAGCCCGGTGCTAAGTGTGAAGACATATTAGTTTGATCGGTGTGAACACATATTAGTTTGATCTGTGTGAACAGATTTGCAATTACTTATTGCATTGTAATCTGCAATGTGAGGAGAAACAAAGTCAAAATTTATTGATAGTTCTGGGCCCACCAACCCCCGTTTTTGTTGTTATGTCTCATCGCAAACAGTTCTTTTGGATCAACCATATGCCACGCATCGGAAGCCCGAAACATGGGCCCTTGTTCTCGGATGTATGTTTACGTGTCTGCCCACTATCACACATGGTCATGATATCACCATCGTGTCCTATGGATGCGCCGTCGCGTCTCCCAGGGCGCCACAAGGTTGACCACGTGGTTGCTCGCCATGGCGTCCCCGTTTTCTTTTTCTTTTTTGAGGGTCCATGGTGTCCCTGCGCGTGCTCTGCATGCTATTGAGGCAAATTTACAATAGCAACGATTAATAATTGTCTTACATATTCAGGATAATTTAAAATGCCACATGCGGCAAGGCACAAAACACTCATGACTACTTATGCATACAATTATAATAAAATATAGGCTAAAAAGCTGAGCCGACGGCCTTCCGATGACGGTCTTCTAGGACTCCATGATCAGCATATCACCCTTGCGGCCGTTCATTATGTGTAACTTACTAATCATCGCACACGAGTACTTGCAGACGCATCGTGTGCAATACTCCTAGCCACCGCAAGCAACTAGTTTGCATTTTTTTCAAAGTTTTTTGTACGAATAGAATCACACACAAACTTACTATAGTAACCGTCTGTGCTATAATTTCTCATCCCAAACAGTTCATCCGAGTGGGTTGTTTGCTAGGTATCACACACATCTGGTTTACATGAATCGTTTGTGTTCTTTCGGCTGATCGCAAATTCCGCATATCACACATATCTTGTTAAGATGAACTATTTTCATTCTCTTGCCTAATCGAAAATAGTTTGTCCGGGTGAACCGTTTGCCGTATATCACACACACCTTGATCTGGCTGACCATTTCTGTTGCATTAGCTAATGGCACACAGTTCATCGGAGGGAACTGTATGCCGTATATCGCACACATATTGATATGGCTGCCCGTTTCTGTTGTTCTTCCTCATCGCAAACAGTTCTGCCGGATAAACCATATGCCCTTCATCGCACACGCAACTAAAATCTTAAGCGTGTTTGATGCATCGGTCATCGCAAACATTTTGGACATTTTTTACGGTTCTCTGACACCATCGTTTGCGATTATTGCATCGCACACAGTTTCTCGAAGGGTCTCTGATCATAGTGTCGTGTTAGCAGCATCCTGCAGTAGTGCAAACTCATATGACATGTTGGAAACATGTCATGAAGTAATGACATGGGCCTTCTAGAATCTAGTAAACATGTCTTGAAAGATGAAAAATATATTTTCAAAATTGTGAAAATAATGACTGGGAGATTAATTTAACACACAAGAATGAAAAGCTGACAAAAAATCATTCTATAATTTTCAGCAAGTACTTCGAGGTTAATTTGTCAGACAAGACTTAAAAGTTGAGCAAAGTCATATCACATTGGGAAATGTCATAAAGTAACATGATAGACCTTCTTCAAGCCAATTAACATATCTTCAAAAACAAATAATCATTCTCAAAATTTTCAAAACAAGGAGCTCAAGGTTAATTTGAGCGACATGACGGATCACTATCCACATTTAAGTGTGTGCAGAACCGGTTTTGTACACACTTAAATGTTTCTGCACACACTTAAATGTTTACAGTGACCCATCCCATCAACTAACTAACCTCGATGACACTTCCCATCTGGTCACCCATCCTCAGACTTCTCTAGCCCCAGCACACTTAACTTGGAGTTCTTTTAGGATGAGCTATCTGTAGGGAAGTTGCTCCTTGCTGATATGGGATGCCTCTTCGCATCCTTTATGGCGTACCCAGCTGACCGCACGTCGCCGACCCAATGCCACGCCGCTCGCGAATCTAGAAGCTTCCCTCTCTCGTCTAGCTGCTTCCCGTATTTTCCCCTATTTTTGCCGCCTTGCCATCTATAGAACCACCTCGCGCCGGCCAATTCCAGCGAGCAAACGCTGCACATACCAGCCCCCGGCAATGGTTCATCTGAAAATCACCACCTGCAACAACATCTATAGCGGATGGATTCACCTGATATCCAGCCGTCCATCTCCATGCCCCATACTCTCTCTGCCTCGCTCCCCATTAGTTCCTTCTCCAGAGGACCTCAAAGCCGTGTGAAGTGAGCTTGCACAAGAGGAGGCGTTGATGGTGGAGGAGCGTGCTATGATGCCTACTTACGACAAACATGAGGAGATGGAGATGGACAATGACTATAAGTATGATGACAATGAGCTGACGATCAGTGATTTGCTTCCAGCGACTGCGGCGGAGCTACCTCCGATGGTGTTGGAGGAGTTTCATCTGTCCGCCGCCTTGTAGGCATCATTCGAGAGCCTCGTCACTGATCAAACTGGTCGTGAGACGGACTCCGCCATTCTTCGTCGGTCCTACGAAATCGCATACAAGATTTCCTCGGCCCTGACAAAAGCAAGGCGCAGTTCTATGACGAAAAATGGCACGCCCTCGAGCAGATCCGCGACATCACCGACCGGTCTCTCCGGGAAGAGGAAATGACAATGATGAAAGCGGGTAGCACAACAAAGTATTAGTAGACTTCGATGACTAGTATAATTGCGGGGACATGTTTCAAGTAGAGGATAAATTCCTCACTAATTTAATTACCTTTCATCTTCAGATTCATGCTCAAAATGTTTGAGGAATGAATGTGTTATCTCTTCATGTGCTTTAGTCTGAAAATTGTGGGCAAATGTGTTGTAAATTCATGCAGAATTGACGTGTCGACCACAGTGCGATCTGTTTGTTCTGAAGTAGGCATGTCCACTATCTGAAACAGAAATTGAACTTTATGAAAAAAGAATTGATCTTCACATCTAGACTTTTACCCGTTTTGTTTAATCATATGAAGAGCACAATGCCATATGATTTCGACAAATCAACAATCAATTGCAGCAAATGAGTTCCAAAATTGACGTGGCGACCAAACTGTCATAAGTTAGACCTACCTATTTTCAGATACTTTCCACTATAAGAATGATTTATGTTGAACTCACAAGCTGACTTTTGTACTTATGAACCAATCATGATCTATCAGCATTTATGTGTTAAAATCCACATGCAAAGAATCTTCAGAACTTAACCAAACACATGAAAGACATGTTTGGTACACTTCAAATCTGTCGGCGTTCTTGGAACGGGGGTCCCCAGACTTGCCTGCCTGCGGCCCGCGGCGTGGCTCCACCAGTGGCCTAGTATGGCATGTTTTCGTCAACCCAACACTCAAGACCCTCGCGAGGGGCCAAACCTCGTGGGGCGGACGACACAAGGCCTCCTCAGGGACGGCCTCGCCAGGCAGGCTCGCGAGGAGGCGGAGAGATCAAGGCTAGGGGTACCTCGCGAGGTGCCCATGATGCAAGCCATGACGACCAAGGCCAGGTGGACGCCAGGCAGGCGCTAGCCTGCATAGTGTCCTTGTTTCCCCTTTGGTGCTAAGGGGATAAGCACAGGCGCGGAGTACCAAGGCATCAGGCAAAGGTTTCCATATCGGTGCAACAAGACCGATACCAGCAGGACGGCGGGACGGAGGTCACCATGGAGCCCAAGATGGCGTCACTACCAGCGCCTTTGACAGGCGAAGACCACCTTTAGTCAGGATAGCTTGTACTAGTTGTCCCCTTTCAAAATTGCCGTTGTTGGATCCCTTCCCGCTCAATATTTGGGAAGAGGACCAGGGCCTCTATAAATAGGGCTAGCCACCATAGTAGGACGGATCGAATCCTTCCCAAGCAGAACACCTGACCAGCTCAAGAACACCCCTCCTCACGAGGCTGTTCTTCCCTTATACTGTTCATCATCAGCCCAAGAGGCAATCCACCACCACACACAGGAGTAGGGTATTACACCACAACGGTGGCCCGAACTTGTATAAATCTTGTGTCTCTTGTGTTGTGAGTTCATCGTGCTAGCTTAGAGATCGCGGCGAGGTTGAGGGCATGTTTTGGTAGGAGGAAATCTTCGTGCGCACCCCAGTGTTTGAACCTTAAGGGTTTTGCCGGAACCCGATATCCGACATTTGGCGCGCCAGGTAGGGGTGCGCCGAAATCTTCTTTCCGCTGATCCGCGTCCCATCGCTTCGTGGCATCTATGCCGGACGCCCGCCGAGCCCACGCCAAGCGCCGGGCTGCTCTCGCTGCTTGCATCGCCCAGTCGGCTCCTGTCGGCGGGCCTCCCCGTCGTTCTCCGTAGCCTGCCGCCACCGGCCCGGTGGGGAACAAGCAGCAAGCATCCTTGTTGCACCCCTCGGTGCGGCGGGAAGCCGCACCGCCCCTCCATCGCTGACCCCAACTGGCTCGTCGTCTCACGCTCGTCGCGCCCCAACGGACGCGTAGGCCGCGCTGCTTCTGGCACGTGAGCTCCTGCATTACTGCCCCGTTGACGGCTGTCGGTGTCAAAACCGGCGGATCTTGGGTAGGGGGTCCCGAACTGTGCGTCTAGGCGGATGGTAACAGGAGACAAGGGACACGATGTTTTTACCCAGGTTCAGGCCCTCTCGATGGAGGTAAAACCCTACTCCTGCTTGATTAATATTGATGATATGGGTAGTACAAGAGTAGATCTACCACGAGATCGGAGTGGCTAAACCCTAGAAGCTAGCCTATGGTATGATTGTTTTTCATCCTACAGACTAAACCTCTCCGGTTTATATAGGCACCAGAGAGGGCTAGGGTTACACAGAGTCGGTTACAATGGGAGGAGATCTTCATATCGTATCGCCAAGCTTGCCTTCCACGCCAAGGAAAGTCCCATCCGGACACGGGACGGAGTCTTCAATCTTGTATCTTCATAGTCCGGGAGTCCGGCCGAAGGTCATAGTCCGGCCATCTGGACACCCCCTAATCTAGGACTCCCTCAGTAGCCCCTGAACTAGGCTTCAATGACGACGAGTCCGGCGCGCAAGTTGTCTTCGGCATTACAAGGCGGGTTCCTCCTCCGAATATTCTGTAGAAGATGTTGAACACCAGGGTAGTGTCCGGCTCTGCAAAATAAGTTCCACATTCCACCGTAGAGAGAATAATATTTGCGTTAATCGGATCTGCTGACGTATTCCGCGGCGTGACATCATGCTACGGCCAGGCTTTTATTCATTTTATTGTTCCACCTTAGCGCGTTTAGCAAGGCGGTTTCCTTGGCACGTCTTGTCAATGCAGAGATCGTGTCCCCTTATTCCGGGATTCTCATCAATACGGGTGTGGGTAACCCAACTGCGTCATTAACCGCGGCGCTTGGGAGATAAGCGAGTTTTATTAGGCCGGTGGGGGGCTCGTAGTTTTGGCCGCCCATATAAGGGGATAAGAATCCGCCCTTTCCATTCATGCCTTCTTCCTCTTCTGCTTATCCGTCCCTGCGCGCTCGAGCTCCAGCGCCCAAGCCCGCACTTCCCACCTTAACCTTCTCCAACCATGTCCGGAGCGGGAGGTAGATGGATGGCCTCCTCCGTCACAGAGGGGCAAATCAAAAAACTGAGGAAGGTCGGATACTTGTCTAACGACATCGCGCACCGGCTCCCAGATGTGGGGCAACTCATCCCCACCCCCAGGCCCCATGAGAGGGTTGTTTTACTTCCCCATTTCCTCCACGGACTGGGTTTTCCTCTTCACCCGTTCGTCCGGGGGCTCATGTTCTACTACGGCCTGGACTTCCACGATCTGGCCCCGAACTTCATCCTCAACATCTCGGTGTTTATCGTTGTGTGTGAGGCCTTCCTCCACATCCAGCCTCACTTTGGCCTATGGCTGAAGATCTTCAGCGTCAAGCCGAAGGTAGTGGGCGGGCACCAAGCGGAGTGTGGAGGCGCCATGGTGGGCAAAATAGCCAACGTTACATGGCTCGAGGGCGCCTTCGTAGAGACTATCAAAGGGTGGCAATCGGGGTGGTTCTATATCACCGAGCCGCGTGACCCTGAATGGGCAGCGGCCCCTGAATTCCGATCTGGTATCCCCACACGGCTCACATCTTGGAAGGAGACGGGCCTGTCATGGGGTAGTTCGGCGGAATTGACCAGACTTCAAACCTGCATCAAAGACCTGATCGGCAGGAAGGTTAAACTCGTCAACATCGTCCAGGTCATGCTCTTCCGCCGGATTCTCCCGTGTCAACGACGGGTTTTAGCTTGTGGGAGTTCGACCCGGCCCAGCACCAGACTCTGTCCTGGCTCTTTGACACAAAGCATGGAGATGCCTGGAAGGTGCTATTCAAGAGCTCCGAGGTCTCCCCTCCCGTCACCGAGGATCGCGGATTCTGCGCCGAGCGCCAAGCCAGCGTGATGAGCTTAATTTTCCCTTTATGGGATATTTGTTTTTCATAGATTTGATTCTATACGGGATCTAAACTCCCATCTCCTTAACATGACTGGAAGAAAAAGGCCGGAGAGATCAACTGTCCGGCTCCCTTGCCCGAAGACCCAGCGGACGCCCACTTGATGAAGCTGCTGGTCCCGGCACCTCACGTGGTGCCGGAGAAGAAGGCCAAGAAGAAGGCCACGGGGACTCGAAAGAGTTCCCGGTGCCTGGTGGTGTCGGATTCATCGCCCGACAACCCCAAAGCACCCTCCGCCTCTGAGGACGAGGAGGAGGAAGAAGAAGAAGCCTCTCCCCCTCCAACCGGGGAAGGAAAGAAAAGGAAAGCCGCCCCAACTGGGGAGGCCGGAGGGTCCAAGAAAGGGAGAGCCCTCCTTCCGGACTACATCTCCGATGCCGAAGACGGCAGGGAGGAATGGCCATCCAGGGTCAAGCCCCTGGCAAAATCGTAAGCATCCGGTCATCCAAATAACCTATGACGCCCCTTCATTATTTGGCATTTTCTGACGCCGAATTTGATCATGTAGTCCGCCCAAGGCCCAGCTTGACAATTCGACGAGCGGCTCCTTGGATTCGTCAGATGTGAATAGCGCTTCACTTCCGACGGCCTCCTCCCCTCTCCCTACGGACGACGCCGAGGTGGAGTCCCAAAAGGGACTAAACTAGGAGGAGGTAGTCCTGGAGGCGCCACAAGGCGACCTTCCAGACTCCAGGCCCAAAGGGGGTAAAGCTTCGGTGGGATCTAAGTCCAGCCCCGAGCCAGACACTGCTCCGGAACCATCAGCGGTTCCGGAGTCCAACAGGCAGCGCCTTCATAAGAAGGGCAAGCCTGCGACGCCGGCGACTTCCGTCCATCCGGAGGCGCTGGACAATTTGCTGGAGGCGCTTAACGTCGCCTCCATCAACGAGGAACACCGCACTGTTATGAGTGCGGTGATTCACAAGGTTCAGTCCGCCAAGAACGGGCTGACGGAAGCCTGTACAAGCCTGTTAACGGGCTTTGAGGTATGTGTTCAAAAACATATAAAAGATATTACCACATAGACAGTAGCCCCTGATGCTCAGTTCGGTGTTCGGAAAGAAAAGCCAAGCTGAGGATCTAAAAAGATATACCCGGGACTCTAATAGAAATATGTCAATATGGGAGTGCAGGCTGCGCTTCTGACCTCTGCTGCACTGACTACGGAGGTCAATGTATTGAAGGAAAGCCTCGAGCGGTCCGAGAGCGAGCTCGGCCGTGCCAAGAAGCGGCTCGAGGATAAAGAGGGTACATAGTACCTCCTGTAAATGTATATAGAAATACTTGGTTGCAAAATAATAACAGGACCAACGTTAATGTTGTAGGAGCCACGACCGAGGTGGCGACCCTGAAAGAGGCGGTCTCCAAGGCCGAAAAGAGTGCGGCCTTGGAGCGCACCAAGCGAGAGAAGCAGGAGGCGCGGGTGGCGGAGGTGCGGCAAGAGCTCTAGGCTCTCGTGGAAAAACACGAGAGTTTGGAGCGTGACTCGAAGACTCGAGAGTCCGAGCTTGCCTTGGCTCTTAAGAGTGCCAAGACTGCTAAGGCCAAAGCCCAGAAGGCCCTTCAGGAGATCGAGGCGATGAATAAGATAGTGGCGGGTAAGGCATTCTTTATGCAAAGCAAAAATATAAAAGTTAATTATCTGCTACTTACCCGAATCCGGAGCCCTCCAGGAGCGTTCGCCGATCTGCCCCGTAGTGTGTCTGATGCCGCCGCATACTACCGAGCCGAAGAGGGGAGCTCGACGGAAAAAGTGTTCTGGTCTCAGTATGCTGAGGCCGAACATCCAGTGCCCCTGAGCGACCAGCTGAAGCAGCTGGTCGAGCTCCACAAGGTGGCCGAACAGGCCATGAAGGGCCTCATAGCTCGGCTGTGGCCTGGAGAAGTCATGCCTGGGAGCTACTTCAGTCTGGTGCGGCGGCTGGTGGACGCGTGTCCGTGGATTGAGGTCGTCGAGCGCTCCATTTGTATTGAAGGTGCCCATCGGGCCCTTGCCCGTGCTAAGGTGCACTGGGGCAAGCTAGATGCGGAGAAGCTGTTGACGGACGCGCCACCGCCGGGCAAGGAGTATCGTACGCCCGAGATGTATTATAATGGCGTTCTCAAGGGTGCCCGCCATATAGCGGATGAGTGCTCCAAAGATGTAATTTTTTAGTAGACTCGCATTTGTTATCCTGTACGCTGAAGCTTTGTTCATATGCGTTAAGCAACGCTTGTTAATTTAAAATATTACCTTTTGTGCGGCTGTTTATCAAATCTGAGAGATGCAAGTCGTCAGCTTCGACCCCCATGCCACAAGTGCTGGGGTGTTCGGGATAAACCTGAGCGCTCTTGTTCCCATTCTTGGGTCCATCTAGGGGGGCGTTCAGCACAACGAACCAGGCCGTCGGACTTATAATGCTTTATCACTCTCACTTAGCCACAGAATTCTATAATTTTAAATTTCGGCGAAGCCCCTAGTATTCGGAAGACCGAGTTCGGGGCGCTATCCACGCCTAGGCCGGATAAATCCGGTTCCTCGCTCGAAGCGGCATAAGTCTTTAAGGACTCGAAGAAACCTCGCGAACAGCGACCGATCTCTCGCACTATCATGACAATCAGATTTAGCTTTCTCTACTGAGGTGTTAACCCAGCTCAACTGGGGCACAATCGCAGTAGTTCTCCCAGCGCTACCTTAGCCAACACTGCGGAACGTAAGGTACCAAAACATGGGAGCCGGGCAAACCCAACTATTGACCAAAGACATGATTTGGAGCCGATGCATATAGTGCAATAAGTTCGGGGTGCCGCACTCGTGAGAGTGTTCGGTCTTCTCACACCATGTTATGGGGTGTTGTAAGCCCCTGGTGTATTGTCCGCACCAAAGTGTACGGTTGCAGAATGTCATGACTGAACATATTTGTATATAAAAATAGATAAGTACAATAATAGGTAAGAGCTATATATTGTTTATTAAAAAAGGGCTTCTGCGAAAGCAGAACGATACAAGAAGTGCGTTAAGCAAGAGATGGGAGTATTTGACATATTCCCCTCCAGGGGCAAGCTGCGGGATTGTAAGTAAAACAGGTATTAAACTCGTTATAGAGACCACCTGGACTTTTGACGTGGCTTGCTCCCTCCCTGGCTGTTGCATCGTGGGTTCGGCGAGTGGATTGCCGGACAGGCCTTCCGAACAGTTGGGTCCTGAAAGTGTGTAAAAAGGAAAACGGCGAAATAGGGAGCCCCTGAGTGCGGTTGAGCCGCATTCTGGGCGTGCCGTTGTTGTGCCCCTCCCCTTATGCACATGGTATCTCTAAGGCATAATTATGTACGTGTGGTACCAGTATCGCCGTTTGGCGGGGGCTGGGGTTGGGGCCGCACTGCTATGCTTGCTCGGAACATGCCAGCCGGATTTGTTGTAGGTTACTTCGGGCTCGCTTGACGTTGTCCGGACGTTTGACGCCTGGATTGGAGAACTGCCTTGAGAGGCTACTCTGTACTTCCGCCGCCAGGGCCGTTGTGTGCTCCTCCGTTCGGAGAGAGCATTCGGTGTTTCCGTTTACCATGATGACTCCGCGAGGTCCTGGCATCTTGAGCTTGAGATATGCGTAGTGCGGCACCGCATTGAATTTTGCAAATGCGGTTCGTCCAAGCAGGGCATGATAGCCGCTGCGGAATGGGACTATGTCGAAGATTAACTCTTTGTTCCGGAAGTTGTCCGGGGATCCGAAGACCACTTCGAGTGTAACCGAGCCTGTACAGCTGGCCTCTACACCTGGTATGACACCTTTGAAGGTTGTCTTTGTGGGTTTAATCCTTGAAGGATCGATGCCCATTTTTCGCACCGTGTCCTGGTAAAGCAGGTTCAGGCTACTGCCGCCGTCCATTAGGACTCTGGTAAGGTGAAATCCGTCGATAATTGGGTCTAGGACCAGTGCGGCGAATCTGCCGTGACGGATGCTGGTGGGATGGTCCCTTCGATCAAAGGTGATCGGGCAGGAGAACCATGGGTTGAACTTTGGGGCGACTGGCTCCAGCGCATAGACGTCCTTAAGAGCATGCTTCCGCTCCCTTTTGGGGATGTGGGTTGCGTATATCATGTTCACCGTCCGAACTTGCGAGGGAAATCCCTTCTGTCCTTTGTTGTTCGGCGGCTGGGGCCCCTCCTCGTCATCGCTATGTAGCCCCTTGTCTCTGGTCTCGGCACTTAACTTGGCTGCCTGCTTGAACACCCAACAATCCTTGTTGGTGTGATTGGCTGGCTGTTCGGGGGTGCCGTGTATCTGGCACAAGCGATCGAGTATCCGGTCTAAGATGGATGGGCCCTGAGGGTTTCTTTTGAATGGCTTCTTCCGTTGACCCGGTTTAGAGCCTCTGAATCTGGCATTGACTGCCGTATCTTCAGTATTGTCACCATTAATGCGGCACTTATGCTTGTTGCGACGTGACCTGCCGTTGTTATCCTTGGTATCCGAATTGCCGGGGCTCTTGGTTACGTTATTGCTACGAGCTAGCCAGCTATCTTCTCCCGCACAGAAGCGGGTCATAAGTGTTGTGAGGGTTGCCATAGATTTCGGCTTTTCCTGTCCTAGATGCCGGGCAAGCCATTCGTCTCGGATGTTGTGCCTGAAGGCTGCAACGGCCTCGGCGTCCGGACAATCGACTATTTGGTTTTTCTTGGTTAGGAACCGTGTCCATAATTGTCTGGCTGATTCCTTTGGCTGCTGGATTATGTGGCTTAGGTCATCGGCGTCTAGTGGTCGCACATACGTGCCCTGGAAGTTGTCAAGGAATGCGGATTCCAGGTCCTCCCAACAACTAATTGACTCTGCAGACAGGCTGTTAAGCCAATGTCGAGCTGGTCCTTTAAGCTTGAGCGGGAGGTATTTGATGGCGTGTAGATCATCACCACGGGCCATGTGGATATGAAGGAGATAATCCTCGATCCATACTGCAGGATCTGTTGTGCCATCGTATGATTCGATGTTTACGGGTTTGAAGCCCTCGGGGATTTGATGATACATTACTTCGTTTGTGAAGCATAGTGGGTGTGCGGCGCCCCTGTACTGGGCTATATCACGACGCAGCTCGGACGAGCTTGGTCTGTTGTATTCGGCTGGGCCATACTTATTATGTCTGGCGTGACGGCTAGCGTCACGTGAAGCGGGGCGCCCATGCGATCCGTAGATCGATCTTGTTTGCCTTGCCTTATTCTCCAAGATGTCTCGCAGGTCTGTTGCGTCTCCCCATACTCTGGTATGTTTTGAGCGGTGTCGGGGTGCGGCTTGGGTTGAGGGCCTGAAGGCCTCTCTATCGCGGCCACGGGGTGGCCGATCGGGCGCATCGTACGCTGGTGATGTAGGTTTAGTTGCATCACCGAGCTCGTCAGTGCCGTAGGGGGCTCGCTCGCGATGTCCCTCTCGCTGCCTCGCCCTCCGCCAGGTACGGGCGATGCAGCTCAGGGAGCGCCTCCACCACCTCCGCCCCAAGACGACGCCCTGGCTCCAAGGCGCGCGGCCCCTGGGCGTGATGCACCGCATCCAGCACCCGCGCGACAAGAGAGAAGCTGCCAAGAAATCCCTTGGCCACAAGAAGGTGCCCCCGTGCTCCCTACACCGGCACGACAAGACCGCGTACTGCCCCTATCGGTGGTGCGCGGGTACCATCAAGAGCAAGCTCTGCGTCAGCAAAGGGCTCCAGTGACCACAGCAGGTTGTCGCCCCTTCACCCTCGAGCTGCGTAGCATCGCCTGGCCGGGCAAGTTCAAGCCGGACCTGCCTCCATGCTATGACGGTACCGCCGACCCCACGGAGTTCTTGCAGCTCTACGAGCTGAGCATCGAGGCAGCCAATGGAGATGAGAAGGTCATGGCAAACTGGTTTCCCATGGCGCTCAAGGACGGTGCCCGCACGTGGCTCCTGAACCTGCCTCCCAGCTCGATCTCCTCCTTGGACAAGACGTGCAGCCACTTCATCGCCAACTTCCAGGGCACTCGCGACCGTCCCCCGACCACAGGTGACCTGCGCCGCATCAAGAAATAGCCTGGGGAGACACTACAGAAATACATCCAGCCCTTCAACAGCGCCCGCCTCAAGATCCCCAAGGTGACGGACGAGGCCATCATCTCAGCGTTCTCTGATGGCATCCGTGACATCAAGATGAAGGAGGAGCTCGCCATCCACGAGCAGTTGTGCACATCCCTAGAGCTATTCAACCTGGCGACCAAGTGCGCAAGAGCTGAGGAAGGACGCCTCTCCCTCCTCGAGCTTCCAGCTGCTGACCTAGAAGAAAATAAGACCAAGGCCAAGGACGTGAAGTGCAAGGGAGTAGCCGTGCTTGCGGCAAAACCAGACACGAAGCACGACAGGGACCAGCCGGAGCCGTCCAAGGGAAGCCGACCGTTCTGCGCCTACCACAACATCCACACCCACAACACCAGCGACTGCCAGGAGCTCAGGGCTGTTCGAGAAGGACGCTTCGGTCGACACCCCGAGCGCAACGACCGGGGCTACGGCCGAGGAGGAGGACAAGGCGGAGGATGATGGGACGACTGTGGCCCTCTCCAGGAGTGGCGTGACTGACCTCTTGAGGATCGTTGGCAGGACCAGCCTCATGAGGGCGCCTGGAGGGATCAGCCTCGCGAGGACCGCCCGTAGGGTAACGCGGGCCTTCCTCCTCTGCCGCCGCCGCCAAGAAGGAATGATGACCATCATCGGGACGAGGGGGCTGGGGGCTTCCAGGAGCCACGTGCTATCGCTTGCATCTTGGGCGGAGCTTAGGCCCCAGCCTCTCAGTGCATCTTTAAGCAGATTGCTCGTGAGGTGAACGCAGTCCTCCCCATGCTTGAGGCATCGCACCCACTCGGGTGGTCCAAGTGCGCCATCACCTTCAGCTCAGCAGATCAACTCAAGTGCGCGGCTACTGCTGGCGTCCTCCCGATGCTTTGTTCCCCAGTCATCAGCAACGTGCAAGTCACCAGGACCCTCATCAATGGCGGCGCAGAGCTTAACGTCTTGTCCGTTGAGATGTTCGACAACCTTCAAGTGACATACAATCAGCTCTAGCCTACCAAGCCTTTCTCAGGAGTTACCAACGGTTCCACCACCCCGATAGGGCAGGTCCTCCTCCCTGTCACTTTCGGAAAGCGCGACAACTACCGCACTGAGCTCATCGACTTCGACGTCGCCCACATCCACCTGTCGTACAATGCCATCCTCAGGTATCCAACCCTGGCCAACTACATGGAAGTGACGCACCACGGCTACAACATCCTCAAGATGCCAGGAAGCGGCGGAATCATCATGGTCCCCTGCGAAGAGAGAGATGCGGTGTGCTCCCTCGAGCGCGCCTTCCAAGCTGCATCATCGAGGACCCAGACGACAAGGGCGAGAACCCTCCTAAGGCCATCCCTAGGAAGAAGAAGCAACTGCTCAGCGCGAGGCCTCAGGAGGTCGGCATCTCAGGTGGTGCCGCATCAGGATCGGCTCCCGTGCAAGGGGCGCCTCCTTCCATCGCTTAGGAAGGCGCGCCCGGTGCCCTCCTCGAGCAAGGCTCGAGGGCTCTCTTCTGGAGGGCCTCGGACCTTGCCAACATCACGAGGGAGGCACTCGGGCACCACTTGGAGGCGTGCTTCGCAGCACGTTTCCCCCAGGAAGGCACGGGGCGTGGAAAGCCCAACATTCAGGAGTTCATCACCAAGGCCACTCAGGAGCTTCAGGAAGCGAGAGCCATGCACGGCGACCGCCGCTTGCCCGGCGTGGCTCCCCATCTAGGCGAGGATGGTGGGCTACGCGTCTGTATCGATGTCCCAGGGCTCAACCGAGCCGCATCTCAGGAGCGCCTCTGGCCCTCGCGCGTGGGACGCTGCGAGGGTCCGCCGCACAGCTACGTTCGCATGCCTTTCGGCCTGCCGAACACGGCTGCCAACACCAGCGTCACCTACGGAGCATTCTGGCGGCTCAGGAGGCCAGGCATCACGCGGTCCTGGCGGAGATGGAGACGGTCCTCAAGGAACCACCTGGACCCCCAGAGCCTCCCGAGGCTCAGGGCCCCGGCGGCTCGTGAGGGTCGGACTCTTCACTGCGCATCTCCAAGCTACTCCAACATCCCCTTTACAATGGAACCAAGTGACATCTTCCAAGTTCATTTCAGCTGGGAGCGCCCTCAGGGCTACATCATTCCTAGGCCACGTGGGTCCGTCCCTGCGGCATGTATCCCTTTTTCTTATGTCTTTAGCTTACCTTGCTGGGGGCGCCCCTCAGGCTGCATCATCCCCAAGCCGCTTGGGTCTGACCCAGTGGCATGTATCCATCTCGCATTTGCCTAAGATGCTTTTCCTTTCATGCCTAACTTACATGTGATCGTCGCCTGGTCGATTGACGTCTGCCACAGGAGCCGCTCGCGCTGGCGCGGCGCTTGCGCATGGGCCCGTCCCTGCAATGCCGACAAATCTGAGCGGTCGAGCTCTGGCCCGCGGCAGCCCCACGTGCGTCACCTCACCAGGCCCTCAGTGCCCTCACCTCTCTCTTGGAGCAACCAATGGCCAGCCGGCAATCATAATGGCAACCCATGCTTTTCTCGTGCTGGTTTATAGGAACCTCCTGAGGTCTACATCGGGCAGCACCACGAGCTCTCTCTCTCTTTCTTTCCCACGCGATCCGCTTGCACGTTAAAAGGGGGGATCCTAAGCATCACGACTCAGGAGATCTTACTGGCTCTCCAGCCCTCACCCCCTAGCCTTGACCACGGCATCACGACCTGGCATACCAGCGGCAGCTGAGCTTGCTCGAGGGCCGGGACCTGAGGACGTTGAGCACGAAGGAGAGTGTGGGGAGGAGAGCGGAGGCTTGCATGGGCCTAGCCTAGCTGCGCCACGGCCGCCGACGCACAAGTCTGGCGCAATGCAAAGGAATGACTCCAGACCACCGAGATAAGTCTTGCGCCTGGAACAACCAATCGTTCCAACGCGAAATTCTCACTTGTTGCGGCTCTGTGACAGCAACCTTGCCCTCCTTTCTCACCTCTTGGTGGCTGCTTGCACGCTAAAGGGGACCTCCTAAGCATCGCGCCTCATGGGATCTTACTGGGCCTCGGGCCGCTCACCTCCTAGCCTTGACCACGGCATCGCGACCTGGCATACCAGCGATGGCTGCAGCCTGCCTGGGGACCGGGACCTGTCAGCGTAGAGCGCTAAGTCGTCGCGAGGTTAGAAAGGGGGAACCAAGCCGGGACAGGACAAGTGCTCGCACGATTTCATAATAAGGATAACATCAGCAAAAGATATCACAGACCCTTTACATGCCCCCGCGGGGTGTTTTCTCGATTCCTCGCATGGAACAAAAGGTGAGAACCCCGAGGAGCCCTAACTACACGCGCCTCCATGGCCAACGCCATCATCAACAGTGGGCCACGGGAGGCCCGTGCCAACCCCATCCACATCAGCTGCGTCGACGGCCCGATGCTGCCGCCTTGCTCTGGGCGCAGCGCGAGCTCGGCGGTACATAGATGTCGTTGCTCGTCTCCAGAGTCATGAAGAGCTCGAGAAAGTCGCTGGACTCCCAAGCGTCACTGCTGCTGCCGGAGGAGCCGTTGGGGGTGCGAACGGCGGGCCCGGTCCCTGTCGCATCGATGTCCTGACTGCCTCCTCTGGGGCAGCACTCCAGGCGGCGGCCTTCCGCGTCGAAGACCTTGAAGAACAACAAGGAGGCTCCATCGTATTCAAAATGAATCACGAGGGCACCCCCCGTTCGGCAGACCCCGGCGACTTCGCCCCAGCCCAGGGTCATGAAGATCTTGCCCGGGGCAATGACTTCAACCTCTGCTCCGATCGCCGGGGCATCACAGTTGGCGTGCTACATCCAAAGCTCAAGAGGCCCCCTTGGCGGCATCTCGGTGGAGAAGAATGAAGGGAAGCGGATCCAGGTGCTTGGAGGCATCGCCGCGTGTAGCACGAGCTCGCGAGAGGTGTCCATAGCCTGGACTCTAGGGGCGAAAGCGCGCGTCATCACGGCGCACCGACCTCGGCCGTGGCGCAGGCGGCGCCGCTCGCCGCCCCTTTCTCTAGAGTCCTCAGCTGGGGCGTATTGGAGTAGCGAGTACCCAGGGGGTGGCCACTCGCACCAAGGCCTCGTCATCTCCAGCCCCGCGACCTCACCACGGTGGTAGACCGGCCTCTTCTTTGGCAGGAGCAGATTAGGTGCATCCCGTGGAGCCTTCCCCTTCTCTTCGACCGAGAATCTACGGATCGGTGCCATTGGCGTCAAGACTGGAAGTGGAGCAGGGGGGAAGAAGTAGACGGAGAAAGAAGAGTGATACGTCTCCAACATATCTATAATTTTTTATTGCTCCATGCTACTTTATCTACTGTTTTGGACTATATTGGGCTTTGTTTTCCACTTTTATATTATTTTTGGGACTAACCTATTAACCAGAGGCCTAGCCCAGAATTGCTGTTTTTTGCCTATTTCAGTGTTTCGAAGAAATGGAATATCAAACGGAGTCCAAACGGAATGAAACCTTCGGGAACGTGATTTTCTCACCAGACGTGATCCAGGAGACTTGGACTCTACTCCAAGAAGCGCCAGAGGCGGTCATGAGGGTGGAGGGCGCCCCCCCACCTGGGTGTGCCCCCCTACCTCGTGGGCCCCCTGTTGCTCCACCGACGTACTCCTTCCACCTATATATACCTACGTATCCCCAAACGATCAAAAGAGGAGCCAAAAACCTAATTCCACCGCCGCAACCTTCTGTATCCACAAGATCCCATCTTGGGGCCTGTTCCGGAGCTCCGTCGAAGGGGGCATCCACCACGGAGGGCTTCTACATCAACACCATAGCCCCTCCGATGAAGTGTGAGTAGTTTACTTCAGACCTTCGGGTCCATAGCTAGTAGCTATATGGCTTCTTCTCTCTTTTTGGATCTCAATACAATGTTCTCCCCCTCTCTCGTGGAGATCTATTCGATGTAATCTTCTTTTTGCGGTGTGTTTGTTGAGACCGATGAATTGTGGGTTTATGATCCAACTTATCTATGGAAAATATTTGAATCTTCTCTGAATTCTTTTATGTATGATTGAGTTATCTTTGCAAGTCTCTTCGAATTATACTTTTGGTTTGGCCAACTAGATTGGTAGTTCTTGCAATGGGAGAAGTACTTAGCTTTGGGTTCAATCTTGCGGTGTCCTTTCCCAGTGACAGCAGGGGCAGCAAGGCACGTATTGTATTGTTGCCATCGAGGATAACAAGATGGGGCTTTTATCATATTGCATGAATTTATCCCTCTACATCATGTCATCTTGCTTAAGGCATTACTCTGTTTTTAACTTAATACTCTAGATGCATGCTGGATAGCGGTCGATGAGTGGAGTAATAGTAGTAGATGCAGAATTGTTTCGATCTACTTGTCTTGGACGTGATGCCTATATACATGATCATTACCTAGATATACTCATAATTATGCTCAATTCTGTCAATTGCTCAACAGTAATTTGTTCACTCACCTTAGAATACTTATGCTCTTGAGAGAAGCCACTAGTGAAAACTATGGCTCCCGGGTCTATTCTCATCATGTCAATCTCTATCGCTTTATTACTAGCTTTGTTTTTACTTTGCCTTTTACTTTTCACTTTGCATCTATCCATCAAAAATACCAAAAATATTATTTATCATCTCTATTAGATCTCACTCTCGTAAGTGACCGTGAAGGGATTGACAACCCCTAATCGCGTTGGTTGCGAGTAGCTATCGCTTTGTGCAGGTACGAGGGACTTGTGCATGGTCTCCTACTGGATTGATACCTTGGTTCTCAAAAACTGAGGGAAATACTTACGCTACTTTGCTGCATCATCCTCTCCTCTTCGGGGAAATCCAACGCAGTGCTCAAGAGGTAGCAAGAAGAATTTCTGGGGCCGTTGCCGGGGAGTCTCACGCAAGCAAGTCAACCATACCAAGTACCCATCACAATCCCTATCTCTCGCATTACATTATTTGCCATTTGTCTCTCGTTTTCCTCTCCCCCACTTCACCCTTGCCGTTTTATTTGCCCTCTCTTTCCCAATCTCCTCCTCTCTTTCACGTTTGCCATTTTTCATTGCCTTTCTGTTTGCTTGTGTGTTGGATTACTTGTTGCCATGGCGCAAGATAATACCAAATTGTGTGACTTCTCGAATACCAATAATAATGATTTCCTTAGTACTCCAATTGCTCCTCTTAATAATGATGAGTCTTGTGAAATCAATACCGCTTTGTTGAATCTTGTTATGAAAGATCAATTCGTCGGACTTCCTAGTGAAGATGTCCCTACTCATCTAAATAATTTTTTTGATTTGTGTGATATGCAAAAGAAGAAAGATACAGATAACAATATTGTCAAGTTGAACTTATTTCCGTTTTCGCTTAGAGATCGTGCTAAAGTTTGGTTTTCGTCTTTGCCTAAAAATAGTATTGATTCTTGGAACAAGTGCAAAGATGCTTTTATCTCTAAGTATTTTCCTCCCGCTAAAATCATCACTCTTAGGAACGATATCATGAATTTTAAACAACTTGATCATGAGCATGTTTCCCAATCTTGGGAAAGAATGAAATTGATGCTTCACAATTGCCCTACTCATGGTTTGAATTTATGGATGATCATACAAAAATTTTATGCCGGATTGAATTTTGCTTCTAGAAATCTTTTAGATTCGGCCGCGGGAGGCACGTTTATGGAAATTACGTTAGGAGATGCCACAAAATTGCTTGATAATATTATGGCTAATTATTCTCAATGGCACACCGAAAGATCTTCTAGTAAAAAAGTGCATGCTATAGAAGAAATCAATGTTTTGAGTGAAAAGATGGATGAACTTATGAAGATGTTTGCTCCTAAAAATACCCCTCTTGATCCCAATGATATGCCTTTGTCTACTTTGCTTGAGAATAATAATGAATCTATGGATCTGAATTTTGTTGGCAGGAATAGTTCTGGAAACAACGCGTATAGAGGGAATTTTAATCCTAGGCCTTATCCTAGTAATCCTTCTAACAATTATGGAAATTCCTACAACAACTCTTATGGAAATTTTAATAAGATGCCCTCTGAATTTTAGAGTAGTGTTAAAGAGTTTATGAATTCACAAAAGAATTTGAATGCTTTGCTTGAAGAGAAATTGCTTAAAGTTGATGATTTGGCTAGGAACATTGATAGAATTTCTCTTGAAATTGATTCTTTAAAGCTTAGATCTATTCCTCCTAAGCATGATATCAATGAGTCTCTCAAAGTCATGAGAATTTCCATTGATGAGTGCAAGGAAAGAACCGCTAGGATGCGTGCTTCCAAAGATGCATTTATTAAAGCATGTTCTTCCAATTCCTATGAAAATCAAGACGAAGATCTAAAAGTTATTGATGTGTCCCCCATCAAATCTTTGTTTTGAAATATGAATCTTGATGAAACTGAATATGATCTTCCTTTACCTAGAAGGCGTTCTAAGAATTCGGAGTTTCTAGATCTTGATGATGAATTTGATGAAAGTGGGATTGAAAGAAATAAAAACCTAGATGTTGATATACCCACTATTTTGGATCTCAAGGAATTTAATTATGAAAATTGCTCTTTAATTGGTTGTATTTCCTTGTTGCAATCCGTGCTAGATTCTCCTCATGCTTATAGTCAAAATAAGGCCTTTACCGAACACATTGTTGATGCCTTGATGCAATCTTATGAAGAAAAACTTGAGTTGAAAGTTCCGATCCCTAGAAAACTCTATGATGAGTGGGAACCTACTACTAAAATTAAAATTAAAGATTATGAGTTTCATGCTTTGTGTGATTTGGGTGCTAGTGTCTCTACTATTCCCAAAACTTTATGTGATTTGCTAGATTTCCGTGATTTTGATGATTGCTCTCTAAACTTGCATCTTGCGGATTCCACTATTAAAAAGCCTATGGGAAGAATTAATGATGTTCTTATTGTTGCAAATAGGAATTATGTGCCCGTAGATTTTATCGTTCTTGATATAGATTGCAATCCTTCATGTCCTATTATTCTTGGTAGACCTTTCCTTAGAACGATTGGTGCAATTATTGATATGAAGGAATGGAATATTCGATTCCAATTTCCCTTAAAGAAGGGCATGGAACACTTCCCTAGAAAGAAAATAAAATTACCATATGAATCTATCATGAGAGCCACTTATGGATTGCCTACCAAAGATGGCAATACCTAGATCTATCCTTGCTTTTATGCCTAGCTAGGGGCGATAAACGATAGCGCTTGTTGGGAGGCAACCCAATTTAATTTGTGTTTTTTGTTTTTGCTTCTGTTTAGGAATAAATAATCCATCTAGCCTCTGTTTGGATGTTGTTTTATCTTTTAATTAGTGTTTGTGCCAAGTAGAACCTATAGGATAACCTACGATGATAGTTGACTTGATTCTGCTGAAAAATAGAAACTTTGCGCGCACGAATATAATTTTGTTAAATCACAGGATCGTTCTTTTGTGTTGATTATTTTTTCTGCTGTTCAATAAACAAATTTTCCAGGACTTCCTATTTTGGTATAATTTTTAGAGTTCCAGAAGTTTGCGTTAGTTACAGATTGCTACAGACTGTTCTGTTTTTGACAGATTCTGTTTTACGGGTGTTGTTTGCTTATTTTAATGAATCTATGGCTAGTAAAATAGTTTATAATCCATAGAGAAGTTGGAATACAGTAGTTTTAACACCAATATAAATAAAGAATGAGTTCATTATAGTACCTTAAGTAGTTCTTTTTTTTTCTAACGGAGCTCACGAGATTTCTGTTGAGTTTTGTGTTGTGAAGTTTTCAAGTTTTGGGTGAATTCTTTTGATGGATTATGGAACAAGGAGTGGCAAGAGCCTAAGCTTGGGGATTCCCATGGCACTCCCAAGATAATCAAAGGACACCAAAAAGTCAAAGCTTGGGGATGCCCCGGAAGGCATCCCCTCTTTCGTCCACTTCCATCGGTAATTTACTTGGAGCTATATTTTTATTCACCACATGATATGTGTTTTGCTTGGAGCGTCTTGTATTATTTGCGTCTTTGCTTGTTAGTTTACCACAATCATCCTTGATGTACACACCTTTTGAGAGAGCCATACATGAATTGGAATTTGTTAGAATACTCTATGTGCTTCACCTATATCTTTTGAGCTTGATAGTTTTGCTCATAGTGCTTCACTTATATCTTTTGAGTGTGATAACTTTTGCTCTAGTGCTTTACTTATATATTTTAGAGCACGGTGGTGGATTTTTTTAAAGAAACTATTGATCTCTCATGCTTCACTTAGATTATTTTGAGAGTCGTTAATAGCATGGTAATTCGCTTAACCTTAATATACTTGGTATTCAAGATATGTGAAACTTTCTTTTGAGTGTGTTGAATGCTAAGATAAGTTTGATGCTTGATAATTGTTTTGAGATATGAAGGTGATGATATTAGAGTCATGCTAGTTAAGTAGTTGTGAATTCAAAGAATACTTGTGTTGAAGTTTGTGATTCCCGTAGCATGCACGTATGGTGAACCGTTATGTGATGAACTCGGAGCATGATTTATTTATTGATTGTCTTCCTTATGAGTGGAGGTCGGGGACTAGCGATGGTCTTTTCCTACCAATCTATCCCCCTAGGAGCATGTGCGTAATACTTTGCTTTGATAACTTCTAGATTTTTGCAATAAGTATATGAGTTCTTTATGACTAATGTTGAGTCCATGGATTATACGCACTTTTTCCCATCCTTCCACCTTTGCTAGCCTCTCTAATACCGCGCACTTTTCGCCGGTATCATACACCCACCATATACCTTCCTCAAAACAGCCACCATACCTACCTATTATGGCATTTCCATAGCCATTCCGAGATATATTGCCATGCAACTTTCCACCGTTCCGTTTATTATGGCACGCTCCATCATTGTCATATTGCTAGCATGATCATGTAGTTGACATCGTATTTGTGGCAAGGCCACCGTTCATAATTCTTTCATACATGTCACTCATGATTCATTGCATATCCCGGTACACCGCCGGAGGCATTCATATAGAGTCATACTTTGTTCTAAGTATCGAGTTGTAAGAAAAATAAAAGTGTGATGATCATCATTATTAGAGCATTGTCCCAAGTGAGGAAAGGGTGATGGAGACTATCATTCCCCCATAAGTCGGGATGAGACTCCCGACGAAAAATAAAAAAAAGGCCAAGAAAAAAGAGAAAGGCCCAAATAAAAAAAATGAGAGACAAAGAGAGAAAGGACAACGCTACTATCCTTTTACCACACTTGTGCTTCAAAGTAGCACCAAGATCTTCATGATAGAGAGTCTCTAATTTTGTCACTTTTATATACTAGTGGGAATTTTTCATTATAGAACTTGGCTTGTATATTCCAATGATGGGCTTCCTCAAAATGCCCTAGGTCTTCGTGAGCAAGCGAGTTGGATGCACACCCACTTAGTTTCTTTTGTAAGAGCTTTCATATACTTATAGCTCTAGTGCATCCGTTGCATGGCAATCCCTACTCACTCACATTGATATCTATTGATGGGCATCTCCATAGCCCGTTGATATGCCTAGTTGATGTGAGACTATCTTCCCTATTTTTTTCTTTTCCACAACTACCATTCTATTCCACATAGTGCTATATCCATGGCTCACGCTCATGTATTGCGTGAAGATTGAAAAAGTTTTGAGAATGTCATAAGTATGAAACAATTGCTTGGCTTGTCATCGGGGTTGTGCATGATTTAAATATTTTATGTGGGGAAGATGGAGCATAGCCAGACTATGTGATTTTGTAGGGATAACTTTCTTTGGCCATGTTATTTTGAGAAGACATTATTGCTTTGATTAGTATGCTTGAAGTATTATTATTTTTTATGTCAATATGAACTATTGTCTTGAATCTTTCGGATCTGAATATTCATATCACAATTAAGAAGATTTACATTGAAATTATGCCAAAGTATCACTCCGCATCAAAAATTCTTTTTTATCATTTACCTACTCGAGGACGAGCAGGAATTAAGCTTGGGGATGCCTGATACGTCTCCAACGTATCTATAATTTTTGATTGCTCCATGCTACTTTATCTACTGTTTTGGACTATATTGGGCTTTATTTTCCACCTTTATATTATTTTTGGGACTAACCTATTAACCGGAGGCCCAGCCCAGAATTGTTGTTTTTTGCCTATTTCAGTGTTTCGAAGAAACAGAATATCAAACAGAGTCCAAACGGAATGAAACCTTCGGGAACGTGATTTTCTCACCGAACGTGATCCAGGAGACTTGGACCCTACTCCAAGAAGTGCCAGAGACGGTCACGAGGGTGGAGCCCCCCCCCCCTGGGCACGCCCCCTACCTCGTGGGCCCCCTGTTGCTCCACCGACGTACTCCTTCCTCCTATATATACCTACGTATCCCCAAACAATCAGAAGAGGAGCCAAAAACCTAATTCCACCGCCGCAACCTTCTGTATCCACGAGATCCCATCTTGGGGCCTGCTCCGGAGCTCCACCAGAGGGGGCATCCACCACGGAGGGCTTCTACATCAACACCATAGCCCCTTCGATGAAGTGTGAGTAGTTTACTTCAGACCTTCGGGTCCATAGCTAGTAGCTAGATGGCTTCTTCTCTCTTTTTGGATCTCAATACAATGTTCTCCCCCTCTCTCATGGAGATCTATTCGATGTAATCTTCTTTTTGCGGTGTGTTTGTTGAGACTGATGAATTGTGGGTTTATGATCCAACTTATCTATGGAAAATATTTGAATCTTCTCTGAATTCTTTTATGTATGATTGAGTTATCTTTGCAAGTCTCTTTTAATTATCCTTTTGGTTTGGCCAACTAGATTGGTAGTTCTTGCAATGGGAGAAGTGCTTAGCTTTGGGTTCCATCTTGCGGTGTCCTTTCCCAGTGACAGCAGGGGCAGCAAGGCACGTATTGTATTGTTACCATCGAGGATAACAAGATGGGGGTTTTATCATATTGCATGAATTTATCCCTCTACATCATGTCATCTTGCTTAAGGCGTTACTCTGTTTTTAACTTAATACTCTAGATGCATGCTGGATAGCGGTCGATGAGTGGAGTAATAGTAGTAGATGCAGAATCGTTTCGATCTACTTGTCTCGGACGTGATGCCTATATACATGATCATTACCTAGATATACTCATAATTATGCTCAATTCTATCAATTGCTCAACAGTAATTTGTTCACCCATCGTAGAATACTTATGCTCTTGAGAGAAGCCACTAGTGAAACCTATGGCCCCGGGTCTATTCTCATCATATCAATCTCTATCGCTTTATTACTTGCTTTGTTTTTACTTTGCCTTTTACTTTTCACTTTTCATCTATCTATCAAAAATACCTAAAATATTATTTATCATCTCTATTAGATCTCACTCTCGTAAGTGACCGTGAAGGGATTGACAACCCCTAATCGTGTTGGTTGCGAGTAGCTATCGTTTTGTGCAGGTACGAGGGACTTGTGCATGGTCTCCTACTGGATTGATACCTTGGTTCTCAAAAACTGAGGGAAATACTTACGCTACTTTGCTGCATCATCCTCTCCTCTTCGGGGAAATCCAACGAAGTGCTCAAGAGGTAGCAAAGAGATGGGCGGCGAGGGCTTTCGCCCCTCCTCATTTATAGCCCAAGGGAGGCCAACCGTTGACCTCCATGATCGCAGGTAATGATAACCCTTTTTGCATGCAGCAGGGACTCTTCAAATCGGGCAGTTGGCGAGGCGGCGTGGGGAAGCGGAGACGCCCAAGTCCAATCAATCGCCATGCATCGACCAAGGCCGCAAGCTATTGGGTCCGCGGCACTCCGCACTTGCCCCTTAGCTTCGCCGCTAAGCCAACTCTGAGCGCGCCTTGGGCCCGGGGGCTACTGTCGGCATTCTGGGAACGGGGGTCCGTAGACTTGCCTGCCTACAGCCCGCGGCGTGGCTCCACCACTGGCCCAGTACGGCCCGTCTTCGTCAACCCAACACTCAAGACCCTCGCGAGGGGCCAAGCCTCGCGGGGCGGATGACACAAGGCCTCCTCAGGGGCGGCCTCACCAGGAAGTCTCGCGAGGTGGCGGAGAGATCAAGGCAAGGGGTACCTCGCGAGGTGCCCATGACGCAAGTCATGACGACCAAGGCCAAGAGGGCGCCAGCCTGCACAGTGTCCTCATTTCCCTTTTGGTGCTAAGGGGGCAAGCACATGCATGGAGTACCGAGGCATCAGGCAAAGGTTTCCATATTGGTGCAACAAGACCAAGACCAGCAGGACGGAGGTCACCATGGAGCCCAAGACGGCGTCACCACCAGTGCCTTTGACAGGCGAAGACCACCTTTAGTCAGGATAGCTTGTACTAGTTGTCCCATTTCAAAATGGTCGTAGTTGGATCCCTTCCCGCTCAATATTTGGGAAGAGCACCAAGGCCTCTATAAATAGGGCTAGCCACCACAGTAGGACGGATCGAATCCTTCCCAAATAGAACACTTCACCAGCTCAAGAACACCCCTCCTCACGAGGCTGTTCTTCCCTTGTATTGTTCATCATCAGCCCAAGAGGCAATCCACCACCACACATAGGAGTAGGGTATTACACCACAACGGTGGCCCGAACCTGTATAAATCTTGTGTCTCTTGTGTTGTGAGTTCATCGCGCTAGCTTAGAGATCACAGTGAGGTTGAGGGCGTGTTTGGGTAGGAGGAAATCCTCGTGCACGCCCCAGTGTTCGAACCTTAAGGGTTTTGCCGGAACCCAATATCCGACAAAATCTAAGAACCATAGCGTAATTTCTTTGAATTCTTGTGGAAGCGTGATGCGGAGGTATTTGTCATTCTAAACATACGGGTGACCACGGAGAATCCGAGTGTAAAACACTTCCGACACTTCATATCCAAACCCTCGATTATTTCATAAATAGCATCTAGAGTTGATCTTTAGTGGATTAAGGTCATTTGCATCAGATAAGGAGATGTATATGAAGACTTACATTCATTTGGTCTGATTGAACCTGATGACCTAGGGTTTTTGGGGGGATGGGGAGTCTTGAACAACGGCAAGCGTCAGCGACAGGTGGCTACCCTCGTAGGTGTGTCTGATCTACGGGGAAAGATGGCAGCAATCATTGTTGGCGTAGATGAAGCTGCAGTGAAGCATGGCTGCAATACCCGATGGCGACAGGTGGCGAGAGGGGGCGAGATACTGTATTTGGGACTATTCGCTAGTGAGTTGGGGGTTTTAGTGAAGGAGATGAATAGAGATGACAAAGCTGATGGGACTACACACGGGCATATCTATGGTTTGGTCCCACCTGTTAGCTGTAACAAAGAAATATTATGATAAAATGCAACATACATTTTTTAATCAAGGGATAAGGAAAATACATGTGAAATAACAGAAAATGTGTGAAACACCTTCTTTATTTTTAACTTTTTCAATTGAAATAAAATCACAATGGAGCAGACTTGTGGGACATTTTCATCAATGTTATGAACACAAAATCAATAAAATAACTAAAATACATTCCTAAAATTTTCAAAAACAAGGAATTATGAAATTATTTTAAAATATGCGATAGGGCCTTGTAAACATTTATACAATGTTAACAATGACTCTACCAGATCGATTCAATCAACCTCGAGGCATAGCCACTTCCCAGTCGGTCACCCATCCTCGGACTGCTCCAGCCATTGCACGCTTAACATTCAAGTTCTTTTGAGAATGAGGTACCAAAAGGGAATATGCACTTGCTAATAGGGGTTGACAATCAGACCTATGACACCTATGAGAATGCCACATACATTCTTCAAAAGTTGACCAAACTTATATGACATGTTGGAAACATGTCATGAAGTAATAACATATGCCTTCTAGAATCTAGTAAACATGTCTTGAAAGACGAAAAATGTATTTTCAAAATTGTGAAAAGAAAGACTGGGAGGTTAATTTAACAGACAAGAATGAAAAGCTGACAAAAAATCATTCTCAAAATTTTCAACAAGTACTTCGGGGTTAATTTGTCAAACGGGACTTAAAAGTTGAGCAAAGTCATATCACATTGGGAAATGTCATAAAGTAACACGATGGACCTTCTTCAAGCCAATTAACATGTCTTCAAAAACAAAAAATCATTCTCAAAGTTTTCAAAACAAGGAGCTCAAAAGTAATTTCAGCGACATGACGAATCACTATACACATTTAAGTGTGTGCAAAACCGGTTGTGTACACACTTAAATGTTTATAGTGACCCATCCCATCAACTAACTAACCTCGATGACACTTCCCATCTGGTCGCCCATCCTCAGACTGCTCCAGCTCCAGCACACTTAACTTGGAGTTCTTTTAGGATGAGCTATCGGTAGGGAAGTTGCTCCTTACTGATATGGGATGCCTCTTCGGATCCTTTATGGCGTACCCAGCTGACCACATGTCCCCAACCCAATGCCATGCCGCTCGCGAATCTAGAAGCTTCCCTCCCTTGTCTACCTTCTTCCCGTATTTTCCCCTTATTTTGCTGCCTTCCCACCTATAAAACCACCTCACGCCAGCCAATTCCGGTGAGCAAACGCTGCACATACCAACCCCCGGCCATGGTTCATCTGAAAATCACCACCTGCAACAACATCTAAGGCGGATGGATTCACCTGATATCCAGCCGTCCATCTCCATGCCCCATACTCTCTCTGCCTCGCACCCCATTAGTTCCTTCTCCGGAGGACCTCGAAGCCGTGTGAAGTGAGGTTGCACAAGAGGAGGCGTTGATGGTGGAGGACCGTGCGATGATGCCTACTTGCGACAAACATGAGGAGATGGAGATGGACAACGACTATAAGTAGGATGACAATGAGCCGACGATCAATGATTTGCTTCCAGCGATTGCGGTGGAGCAGCCTCCGATGGTGTTGGAGGAGTTGCATCTGTCCGCCGGCTTGTAGGCGTCGTTTGAGAGCCTTTCACTGATCAAACTGATCGTGAGATGGACTCCGTCGTTCTTCGTTGGTCCTACGAAATTGCATACAAGATTTCCTCCGCCCCGACAAAAGCAAGGAGCGGTTCTATGACGACAAATGGCACGTCCTCGAGGAGACCCGCGACATCGCCGACCGGTCTCTCCGGGAAGAGGTAATGACGGTGATGAAAGCGGGAAGCACACCAAAGTATTAGTAGACATCGATGACTAGTATAAGTGCGGGGACATGTTTTAAGTAGAGGATAAATTCCTCACTAATTTAATTACCTTTCATCTTCAGATTAATGCTCAAAATGTTTGAGGAATGAATGTGTTATCTCTTCATGTGCTTTAGTCTGAAAATTGTGTGCAAATGTGTTGCAAATTCATGCAGAACTGACATATCGACCACAGTGCGATCTGTTTGTTATGAAGTACGCATGTCCACTATCTAAAATAGAAATTGAACTTTCTGAAAAATAATTGATCTTCACGTCCAGACCTTTACCTGTTTCGTTTGATCATATGCAGAGCACAATGCCATATGATTTCTACAAATCAACAATCAATTGCAGCAAATGAGTTCCAAAATTGACGTGGCGACCAAACTGTCATAAGTTAGGTCTACCTATTTTCAAATACTTTCCATTATAAGCATGATTTATGTTGAACTCACAAGCTGACTTTTGTACTTATGAACCAATCATGAAATCTATCAGCATTTATGTGTTAAAATCCACGTGCAGAGAATCTTCAGGACTTAACTAAACACCTGAAAGACATGTTTGATACACTTCAAATCTAACAACCATACCATAATTTCTTTGAATCCTTGTGGAAGCGTGATGCGGAGGTATTTGTCATTCTAAACATAGGGGAGACCATCGAGATTCCGGGTGTACAAACACTTCCGACAATTCATATCCAAACCCTTGATTATTTCATAAATAGCATTTGGAGTTGATCCGTAGTGGATTAAGGTCATTTGCATCGGATAAGGAGATGTATATGAAGACTTACCTTCATTTGGTCTGATTTCACCTGATAGCCTAGGTTTTTTTTGGGGACGGGGAGTCCTGAAACACGGCAACCGTCAGCGACATGCGGCTACCCTCGTAGGTGTGTCTGATCTACGAGGAAAGATGGCAGCAATCATCGTTGGCGTAGATGAAGCTGCAGTGAAGCATGGCTGCGATACCCGCTGGCGACAGGCGGTGAGAGGAGGCGAGATACTGGATTTGGGACTATACGCTCGTGAGTTGGCGGTTTAGTGAAGGAGATGAATAGAGATGACAAAGGTGATGGGACTATACGCGGGCGTATCTATGGTTTGGTCCCACCTGTTAGCTCTAACAAAGAAATATAAGGATAAAATGCAACATACATTTTGTAATCAAGGGATAAGGAAAATACATGTGAAATAATAGAAAATGTGTGAAACACCTTTTTTATTTTTAACTTTTTCAATTGAAATAAAATCACAATGGAGCAGACTTGTGGGACATTTTCATCAATGTCATGAACACAAAATCAATAAAATAACTAGAATACATTCCTAAAATTTTCAAAAACAAGGAGTTATGAAATTATTTTAAAATATGTGATAGGCGCTTGTAAACATTTATACAATGTTTCAATGACTCTACCAGATCGATTCAATCAACCTCGAGGCATAGCCACTTCCCAGTCGGTCACCCATCCTCGGACTGCTCCAGCCACAGCACGCTTAACATTCAAGTTCTTTTGAGAATGAGGTACCAAAAGGGAATATGCACGGGTTGTCAATCAGACCTATGACACCTATGAGAATGCCACAAACATTCTTCAAAAGTTGACCAAACTCATATGACATTTTGGAAACATGTCAGGAAGTAATGACATAGACCTTCTAGAATCTAGTAAACCTGTCTTGAAAGACGAAAAATGTATTTTAAAAATTGTGAAAACAATGATTGTGAGGTTAATTTAACAGACCAGAATGAAAAGCTGACAAAAAATCATTCTCAAAATTTTCAACAAGCACTTCGAGGTTAATTTGTCAGATAGGACTTAAAAGTTGAGCAAAGTCATATCACATTGGGAAATGTCATAAAGTAACACGATAGACCTTCTTCAAGCCAATTAACATGTCTTAAAAAACAAAAAATCATTCTCAAAATTTGCAAAACAAGGAGCTCAAGGTTAATTTGAGCAACATGACGGATCACTATACACATTTAAGTGTGTGCAAAACTGGTTTTGTACATACTTATATGTTTTTTCACACACTTAAATGTTTACAGTGACCCATGTCATCAACTTACTAACCTCGATGACACTTCCCATCTGGTCACCCATCCTCAGACTGCTCCAGCCCCAGCACACTTAACTTGGAGTTCTTTTAGGATGAGCTATCGGTAGGAAAGTTGCTTCTTGTTGATATGGGATGCCTCTTCGCATCCTTTATGGCGTACCCAGTTGACCACACGTCGCCGACCCATTGCCACACTGCTCGCGAATCTAGAAGCTTCCCTCCCTTATCTAGAAACTTCCCGTATTTTCCCCTTGAGGGAGTCCTGGACTAGGGGGTGTCCGGATAGCCGAACTATCATCATCGGCCGGACTCCAAGACTATGAAGATACAAGATTGAAGACTTCGTCCCGTGTCCGGATGGGACTTTCCTTAGCGTGGAAGGCAAGCTTGGCAATACGGATATGTAGATCTCCTACCATTGTAACCGACTCTGTGTAACCCTAGCCCTCTCCGGTGTCTATATAAACCGGATGGCTTTAGTCCGTAGGACGAACAACAATCATACCATAGGCTAGCTTCTAGGGTTTAGCCTCCTTGATCTCGTGGTAGATCTACTCTTGTAATACCCACATCATCAATATCAATCAAGCAGGACGTAGGGTTTTACCTCCATCAAGAGGGCCCGAACCTGGGTAAAACATTGTGTCCCTTGTCTCCTGTTACCATCCGCCTAGACACACAGTTCGGGACCCCCTACCCGAGATCCGCCGGTTTTGACACCGACATTGGTGCTTTCATTGAGAGTTCCTCTGTGTCATCACTGATAGGCTCGATGGCTTCTTCGATCATCACCAACGATGCAGTCCAGGGTGAGACTTTTCTCCCCGGACAGATCTTCGTATTCGGCGGCTTTGCACTGTGGGAAAATTCGCTTGGCCATCTGGAGCAGATCGAAAGCTACGCCCCTGGCCGTCAGGTCAGATTTGGAAGTTTGAACTTCACGGCTGACATCCGCGGAGACTTGATCTTCGATGGATTTGAACCACAGCCGAGCGTGTCGCACTGTCACGATGGGCATGATTTAGCTCTGTAGCCGGACGGTGCCCTGGAGGCCGCACACGAGTCCGCTCCGATCTTCAATTCGGAGCCGGCTGCGCAGATCGAGGACGGGTGGCTAGACACCGCCTCGGGGGCTGCAACCTCTACGGCGATAGAGCCGAACACTGACCTTGTCCCTCATGAAGCTCGTGACTCCGAGGTGCCGGACTCCTCGCCGGACTTCGAACCTCCCGCGCCCCCTCCAATGGAATCCGATTGGGCACCGATCATGGAGTTCACCGCTGCGGACATCTTTCAGCACTCACCTTTCGGCGACATCTTGAGTTCGTTAAAGTATCTCTCGTTATCAGGAGAGCCCTGGCCGGACTGCGGTCAGGATGGTTGGGATGCGGACGACGAAGAAATTCAAAGCCCCACCCACCACCCACTTAGTAGCCACTGTCTACGATCTAACCGACATGCTAGACTTCGACTCGGAAGACATCTACGGTATGGACGACGATGCCGGAGATGACCAAGAACCAGTGCCTACCGGGTACTGGAAAGCCACCTCATCATATGACATATACATGGTGGATCTCCCAAAGGATGGGAACGGCGGAGGAACAGAGGAGGATGACCCCTCCAAGAAACAGCCCAAACACCGGCGTCAGCGGCGCCGCTCTAAATCCCGCCAAAGCAAGAATGGAGATTCCGGCACCAAAGATAATAACACCCCAGACAGTGCCGAAGACAACCCCCTACAGCAAGATTCAGCACAGGAGGACGGAGACGCCAGCCTCACGAGAGAGCGGCAGACGAAGAGGTAGAGGATGATAATTACATGCCTCCCTCCGGAGACAAGGAAAGCCTCGACGACGACGAATTTGTCGTGCCTGAGGATCCCGGCAAACAAGAGCGTTTTAAACGCAGGCTTATGGCCACGGCAAACAGCCTCAAGAAAAAGCAGCAATAGCTTAGAGCTGATCAAGATCTGCTAGCCAACAGATGGACTGAAGTCCTTGCGGCCGAAGAGCATGAGCTCGAACGCCCCTCCAAAAGCTACCCCAAACGCAAGCTGCTACCCTGATTAGAGGAGGAGGCATATAAACCCGCATCTCCAGAGCACGATACGGCTGACCGGCCACCCCGTGGCCGCGACAGAGAGGCCTCTAGGCCCTCCATTAGAACCGTACCCCGGTGTCGCTCGAAAAGCACAAGACCACAGGGGGACGCTCCGGACTTGCGAGACATATTGGAGGATTAGGCAAGACAATCAAGATCGATCTACGGATCGCGGGGGCGCCCCATGATACGCGATGACAACCGTCGCGCCGGACACAGCAAGTCCGGCCGGGCCGAACACAGTAGACAAAACTCTTTTGAGCTTCGTCGTGATATAGCCCAATACAGAGGCGCCGCACACCCACTATGCTTCACAGATGAAGTAATGGATCATCAAATCCCCGAAGGGTTTAAACCCGTGAATATTGAATCTTATGATGGCATAACAGACCCCGTGGTTTGGATCGAAGACTATCTCCTTCATATCCACATGCCCCGCGGTGATGATCTCCATGCCATCAAATACCTCCCACTCAAGCTTAAAGGACCAGCTCGGCATTGGCTTAACAGCTTACCAGCAGAATCAATTGGGAGTTGGGAGGACCTGGAAGCCGCATTCCTTGATAACTTCCAGGGCACGTATGTGCGACCACCAGACGCTGACGACCTAAGCCACATAATTCAGCAGCCAGACGAATCGGCCAGACAATTCTGGACATGGTTCTTAACTAAGAAAAATCAAATCATCGACTGTCCGGATGCAGAGGCCCTCGCGGCCTTCAAACATAACATCCGTGACGGCACCTGGGGCAGGAAAAGCCAAAATCCATGGCAGCCCTGACATCACTCATGACCCGCTTCTGCGCAGGTGAGGACAGCTGGCTAGCCCGCAGCAACAACCACAGCAAAAATTCTGGCAGTCCAGATATCAAGGACCGCAATGGCCGGTCGCGTCGCAATAAAAACAAACGCCGCATTAACGGCGACAATAGCGAGGATACGGCAGTCAATGTCGGATTCAGAGGCTCTAAATCCGGTCAGCGGAAAAAGCCATTCAAAAGAACTACTCCGGGTCCGTCCAATCTAGACCAAATACTCAATCGCTCGTGCCAGATACACGGCACCCCCGACAAGCCGGCTAACCACACCAACAGGGACTGTTGGGTATTCAAGTAGGCAGGCAAGTTAATTGCCGAAAACAACGACAAGGGGCTGCATAGCGATGACGAGGAAGAGACCCAACCGCTGAACAATAGAGGACAGAAGGGTTTCCCCCCACAAGTGCGGATGGTGAACATGATATACGCAACCCACATACCCAAGAGGGAGCGGAAGCATGCACTTAGGGATGTATACGCGATGGAGCCAGTCGCCCTGAAGTTCAACCCATGGTCCTCTTGCCCGATCACTTTTGATTGAAGGGACCACCCCACCAGCATCCACCACGGCGGATTCGCCGCATTGGTGCTAGACCTAATCATTGATGGATTTCACCTCACCAGAGTCCTGATGGACGGCGGCAGCAGCCTGAACCTGCTTTATCAGGATACAGTGCGCAAAATGGGCATAGACCCCTCAAGGATTAAACCCACAAAGATGACCTTTAAAGGCGTCATACCAGGTGTAGAGGCCAATTGTACAGGCTCAGTTACACTGGAAGTGGTCTTCGGATCCCCGGATAACTTCCGAAGCGAGGAGTTAATCTTTGACATAGTTCCGTTCCACAGCGGCTATCATGCTCTGCTCGGACATACCGCGTTTGCAAAGTTCAACGCGGTGCCGCACTACGCATACCTCAAGCTCAAGATGCCAGGCCCTCGAGGAGTCATCACGGTCAACGGAAACACGGAACGCTCTCTCCGAACGGAGGAACATACAGCGGCTCTCGCGGCAGAAGTACAGTGCAGCCTCTTAAGGCAATTCTCGAGTCCGGCCGTTAAGCGACCGGACACGGCTAAACGCGCCCGGAGTAACCTACAACAAGACCACCTGGCACGTTCCGAGCACGCGTAGCAGTGCGGCCCCAACCCCAACCCCTGCAAAATTTCAAGACAGGTCCTTCGGGTACATCATTACGCTCTGGAGATACCATGGGCATGGGGGGAGGGGCACGACCACGATAGGCCCAGAATGCGGCTTAACCACACCAGGGGCTCTCAAGTGTGTCGTTCTTTTTTTCTTTCTTTTTTTTCTTATTTTTACCCACAGAACTCCGTTCATCAGAGGCCCTGTCCGGCAGCAGACCTGCCGAGCTCACGATGCAACAGCCAGCAAAGGAGAAAGGCTACGACGAATATCCAGGTGGTCTCCATTACGAGCATTAAATCTGTTTTATACACTATTTCGCAGCCTACCCCTGGAGGGGGACATGTTTAATAGTCCCATCCCTTGCTTATAGCACCATTTGTATCGTTCTGCATTCATAGCAGTATCTCTTGAATAAACAATGCAGCACCTTTTTGCTTACAATTGCATTTCTTTCTTATACATATGTTCATTTATGACATGTTGCATCCGTACACTTTGGTACGGCTAAATACACCAGGGGCTTATGTTTCCCGCATCATGGTGTGATAAGTCCGAACACTTTCACCAGTGCGGCACCCCGAACTTATAGCATTATATGCATCGGCTCCGAATCATGTCTTGGGTCAATAGTTGGGTTTGCCCGGCTCCCATGTTTTGGTACCTTATGTTCCGTTGTATCAGCTAAGGTAGCACTGGGAGAACCACTGCGATTGCGCCCCAGTTGAGCTAGGCGAGCGCCTCAGTGGAGAAAGCTAAAACTGACCGTCATGATGAGGCGAGAGCCGGTCGCTGTTCGAGAGGTTTTTTCGAGTCCCTAAAGACTTATGCCGCTTAGAGCGAGGAGCCGGCTTTGTCCGGCCCAGGCGTGGATAGCGCCCCAAATTCGGCCTTCTGAATACTAGGGGCATCGCCGAAATTTAAAATTATAGAATTCTATGGCTAAGTGAGAGTGTTCAAGCATTATAAGTCCGGTTGCCTTGTTCGTTGTGTTGAGCGCCTCCCTAGATGGACCCAAAAATGGGAACAAGAGTGCTCAAATTTATCCCGAACACCCCAGCACTCGTGGCATGGGGGCTGAAGCCGACGACTTGCCATCTCTCATATTTGATAAACAGCCGCACAGAAGGTAATATTTTAAATTAACAAGCGTTGCTTAGCACATATGAACAAAGTTTTCAGCGCACAGGGTAACAAAATGCGAGTCTACTCAATTTCCTGGAGGGCCTTGTAGGCTTCGGCCTTAGCGGCTTTGGCACTCTCAAGAGCCGATGCAAGCTCGGACTCTCGAGTCTTCGAGTCGCGCTCCGAACTCTCATGTTTTTCCACGAGAGCCTGGAGCTCTTGTTGTACCTCCGCCAGACGCGCCTCCTGCTTCTCTCGCTCGGTGCGCTCCGTGGTCGCATTACGTTCGGCCACGAACACCGCCTCCTTCAGGGTCGCCACCTCGTTCGTGGCCCCTGCAATACCCATTTTATCCTTATCATTTTTCTTGCAACCAAATCCTTTTCTGTAAGGTACAATTTTAATAAGGTGTTACTCACCTTCCTTGTCCTCGAGCTGCTTCTTGGCACGGCCGAGTTCGTTCTCGGACCGCTCGAGGCTTTGCTTCAAAGTATTGACCTCCGCAGTCAGTGCAGCAGAGGTCAGCAGCACAGCTTGCAATCCCATATTGACATAATTTTTATGACTCCTGTGTATATCTTTTTAGATCCTCAGTCCGGTTTTTCTTTCCGAACACCGAACCGAGCATCAGGGGATACTGTCTATGCGGTACTATTTTACACATATCACAATTCTTACCTCAAAGCCTGTTAGAAGGCTGCTACAGGCTTCGGTCAGCTCGCTCTTGGCGAGCTGAACCTTTTGAATCACCGCACCCATGATGGTGCAGTGTTCCTCTTCAATGGAAGCGCCGTTGAGCGCCTCCAGCAAGCTATCCGGCGCCTCCGGTTGGACGGAGGCCACCGGCGTCACGGTCTTGCCCTTCTTACGAAGGGGCCGCCCGCCGGACTCCGGAGCCACTACAGGTTCCGGTACGGAGTCCGGTGCAAAGTCCGGGAGGTTGCCCTATGGCACCTCCGGGGCCTCCTCCTCCTGGCGGGTCCCTTCCCGGGATCCCACCTCGGCATCGTCCGCATCATGAGGGGAGGAGGCGTCGAAAGGGAATCCATATCCGACGCACCCAAGGACCCGCTCGACGAAGCGGGAAGATCCTCCTTGGGCGGACTGCAGGGTTGTATGCGGCATTAGAAAGACTCCATGTGGCAAAAATAAAAATCATGAAGTTATTCGGAAGTCCGGATACTTACGATCTCGCCAGGGGCTTGGCCCTTGGAGGCTAATCCTCGTCGTCATCGCTGGCGTGGGCAGAGCAGTCCGGGGGAAGAGTCCTTCCCTTCTTGGACCCTTCGGTCTCCCTCGTTGGGGAGGCCTTCCTTTTCTTCCCTCCCCCTGCTGGGGGAGAGGCCTCTTTCTTCTCCTCCTCGCCTTTGTGGGAGGAGTCCGCCTCGGTGTCATCATCCGATGACACCTGAAAACGGGAACTCTTTCGAGTGCCCATGGCCTTCTTCTTTGCCTTCTTCTCCGGCACCACATGGGGTGCCGGAGCCAGCAGCCCCATTAAGCGGGCATCCGCTGGGTCTTCTGGCAAAGGGGCCGGACAGATAGTCTGCTCGGCCTTCTTCATCCAGTCCTGTCAAAGGAGAGGGAGTTTAGATCCCGCATAGAGTCAAACTATGGAAAACAAGCGTCTTGTAAAGGGCAAAATCGCTTACCTCGCTAGCCGGACGCTGCGAGCTGAATCCGCGATCTTCGGTGGCGGATGCGGGAGCCTCGGCACCCTTAAACAGCACCCTCCAGGCCTCTTCGTACGTAGTGTCGAAGAGCCCGCTCAAAGTTTGGCGCTGTGCCGGATCGAACTCCCACATATTGAAGTCCCGTTGTTGGCACGGGAGAATCCGGCGGATGAGCATGACCTGGACTACGTTGACAAGCTTGAGCTTCCTTTTCACTAGCTTTTGGATGCAGGCTTGAAGTCCGGTCAGCTCCTCCGAATCGCCCCATATCCGGCCACTCTCCTTCCAGGAGGTGAGCCGTATGGGGATGCCAGATCTGAATTCGGGGGTCGCTGCCCATTCAGGGTCACGCGGCTCGGTGATGTAGAACCACCCTGATTGCCACCCCTTAATGGTTTCCATGAAGGTGCCCTCAAGACAAGTAACATTGGGCATCTTGCCCACCATGGCGCCTCCGCACTCCGCTTGGCTGCCCTTCACAACCTTCGGCTTCACATTGAAGGTCTTGAGCCACAAGCCGAAGTGGGGCTTAATGCAGAGGAAGGCCTCACACACGACGATAAACGCCGAGATATTGAGGATGAAATTCGGGGCCAGATCATGGAAATCCAGGCCATAGTAGAACATGAGCCCCCGGACAAAGGGATGGAGTGGGAAGCCCAGTCCGCGGAGGAAATGGGAAAGAAATACTACCCTCTCATGGGGCCTAGGGGTGGGGATGAGCTCCCCCTCGTCGGGGAGCTGGTGCGCAATGTCGCTGGACAGGTATCCGGCGCTGCGCAGCTTCTGGATGTGCCCCTTCGTAATGGAGGAGGCCATCCACTTGCCTCCCGCTCCGGACATAGTTGGAGAAGGTTGGGGTGAGGTGTGTGGACTTGGGCGCTAGAGCTCGAGTTCGCAGAGATGGATAGGCAAAGGAGGAAGAAGGCGTAGGTAAAAGGGTAGATCTTTATCCCCTTATATGGGCGGACGAAACCATGCGTCCCCACCAGCCTGATGAAACTCGCTTATCTCCCAAGCGCCGCAATCAATGGCGCGGTTGGGTTACCCACGTCCGTATTAATGAGAATCCCGGGATATGGGGAACACGATGTCTACTTCGACAAGACGTGCCAAGGAAACTGCTTCGCTAGACGCGCGGAGGTGGTATAATAAAAATGATTCGAGTAAAGGCTTGGTTGTGGTGTGACGTCACGCCACAAAATATGTCAGCAGATTGAACTTGTGTAAATATTATTCTCTCTACGGTGGTATGTGGAATTTATTTTGCAGAGCCGGACACTATCCTGGTGTTCACAATCTTCTATAAATTATTCGGAGGAGGAACCCGTCTTGCAACACCGAAGACAATATGCGCGCCGGACTCGTCGTCATTGAAGCTTGGTTCAGGGGCTACTGAGGGAGTCCTGGACTAGGGGGTGTCCGGATAGCCGAACTATCATCATCGGCCGGACTCCAAGACTATGAAGATACTAAATTGAAGACTTCGTCCCATGTCCGGATGGGACTTTCCTTGGCGTGGAAGGCAAGCTTGGTAATACGGATATGTAGATCTCCTACCATTGTAACCGACTCTGTGTAACCCTAGCCCTCTCCGGTGTCTATATAAACCGGATGGCTTTAGTCCGTAGGACGAACAACAATCATACCATAGGCTAGCTTCTAGGGTTTAGCCTCCTTGATCTCGTGGTAGATCTACTCTTGTAGTACCCACATGATCAATATCAATCAAGCAGGACGTAGGGTTTTACCTCCATCAAGAGGGCCCGAACCTAGGTTAAACATTGTGTCCCTTGTCTCCTGTTACCATCCGCCTAGATGCACAGTTCGGGACCCCCTACCCGAGATCCGCCGGTTTTGACACCGACACTCGTATTTTTTGCCGCCTTCCCACCTATAGAAACACCTCACGCCGGCCAATTCCGGCGAGCAAACGTTGCACATACCAGCCCCCGGCCATGGTTCATCTGAAAATCACCACCTCCAACAACATCTACGGTGGATGGATTCACCTGATATCCAGTCGTCCATCTCCATGCCCCATACTCTCTCTGCCTCGCTGCCCATTAGTTCCTTCTCTCGAGGACCTCGAAGCCTTGTGAAGTGAGATTGCAAAAGAGGAGGCATTGATGGTGGAGGACCGTGCGATGATGCCTACTTACGACAAACATCAGGAGATGGAGATGGACGATGACTATAAGTATGACGACGATGAGCCAGCAAATGCGGCGAAGCTGCCAACGGTGTTGGAGGAGTTGCATCTGTCCGCCGCCTTGTAGGCATCGTTCGAGAGCCTCTTCACTGATCAAATTGATCGTGAAACAGACTCCGCCATTCTTCCTCGGTCCTACGAAATCGCATACAAGATTTCCTCGGCCCGGACAAAAGCAAGGCACAGTTCTATGACGACAAATGGCACGCCCTCGAGGAGATCCACGACATCGCTGACCGGGCTCTCCAGGAAGAGCAAATGACGGTGATGAAAGCGGGCAGCACACCAAAGTATTAGTAGACGTTGATGAGTAGTATAAGTGCAGGGACATGTTTTAAGTAGAGGATAAATTCCTCTCTAATTTAATTACCTTTCATCTTTAGATTCATGCTCAAAATGTTTGAGGAATGAATGTGTTATCTCTTCATGTGCTTTAGTCTGAAAATTGTGTGCAAATGTGTTGCAAATTCATGCAGAATTGATGTGTCGACCACAGTGCGATATGTTTGTTCTGACGTAGGCATGTCCACTATCTGAAATAGAAATTGAACTTTATGAAAAAAGAATTGATCTTCACGTCCATACTTCTACCTATTTGTTTTAATCATATGCAGAGCACAATGCCATATGATTTCTACAAATAAACAATCAATTGCAGCAAATGAGTTCCAAAATTGACATGGCGACCAAACTGTCATAAGTTAGGTCTACCTATTTTCAGATATTTCCATTATAAGCATGATTTATGTTGAACTCACAAGCTGACTTTTGTACTTACGAACCAATCATTAAATCTATCAGCATTTATGTGTTAAAATCCACATGCAGAGAATCTTCGAAACTTAACGAAACACATGAAAGACATGTTTGATACACTTCAAATCTAAGAACCATACCGTAATTTCTCTGAAAACTTGCGGAAGTGTGATGCGGAGGTATTTGTCATTCTGAACATAGGGGAGACCACGGAGATTCCGGGTGTACAAACACTTCCGACACTTCATATCCAAACCCACGATTATTTCATAAATAGCGTCTAGAGTTGATCTATAGTTGATTAAGGTCATTTGCATCGAATAAGGAGATGTATATGAAGACTTACCTTCATTTGGTCTGATTGCACCTGACGACCTAGGGTTTTCTTGGGGACGGGGAGTCCTGAACCACGACAAGCGTCAGTGATAGGCGGCTACCCTCGTAGGTGTGTCTGATCTACGGGGAAAGATGGCAGCAATCATCGTTAGTGTAGATGAACCTGTAATGAAGCATGGTTGCGATACCCGCTGGCGACAGGTGGCGAGAGGGGGCGAGATACTAGATTTGGGACTATACGCTGGTGAGTTGGGGGGTTTAGTGAAGGAGATGAATAGAGATGATGAAGCTGATGGGACTATCCACGGGCATATCTATGGTTTGGTCCCACATGTTAGTTGTAACAAAGAAATATTAGGATAAAATGCAACATACATTTTGTAATCAAGGGATAAGGAAAATACATGTGAAATAACAGAAAATGTGTGAAACACCTTTTTTATGTTTAACTTTTTCCATTGAAATAAAATCACAATGGAGGAGACTTGTGGGACATTTTCATCAATGAAATGAACACAAAATCGATAAAATAACTAAAATACATTCCTAAAATTTTCAAAAACAAGGAGTTATGAAATTATTTTAAAATATGTGATAGGGCCTTGTAAACATTTATACAATGTTTACAATGACTCTACCAGATCGATTCAATCAACCTCGAGGCATAGCCACTTCCCAGTCGGTCACCCATCCTCGGACTGCTCCAGCCACAACACGCTTAACATTCAAGTTCTTTTGAGAATGAGGTACCAAAAGGGAATATGTAGTTTGCTAATAGGGGTTGTCAATCAGACCTATGACACCTATGAGAATGCCACATACATTCTTCAAAAGTTGACCAAACTCATATGACATGTTGGAAACATGTCATGAAGTAATGACATAGGCCTTCTAGAATTTAGTAAATATGTCTTGAAAGATGAAAAATATATTTCGAAAATTGTGAAAAAAATGACTAGGAGGTTAATTTAATAGACAAGAATGAAAAGCTGACAAAAAATCATTCTCAAAATTTTCAACAAGTACTTCGATGTTAATTTGTCAGACAGGACTTGAAGTTGAGCAAAGTCATATCACATTGGGAAATGTCATAAAGTAACACGATAGACCTTCTCCAAGCCAATTAACATGTCTTCAAAAACAAAAAATCATTCTCAAAATTTTCAAAACAAGGAGCTCAAGGTTAATTTGGGCGACATGACGGATCACTATACACATTTAAGTGTGTGCAGAACTGGTTTTGTACACACTTAAATGTTTTTGCAAACACTTAAATGTTTACAGTGACTCATCCCATCACCTAACTAACCTCGATGACATTTCCCATCTGGTCTCCCATTCTCAGACTTTTCCAGCCCCAGCACACTTAACTTGGAGTTCTTTTAGGATGAGCTATCGGTAGGGAAGTTGCTCCTTGCTGATATGGGATGCCTCTTTGCATCCTTTCTGGCGTACCCAGCTGACCACACGTCGCCAACCCAATGCCATGCCACTCGCGAATCTAGAAGCTTCCCTCCCTCGTCTAGCTTCTTCGCGTATTTTCCCCTATTTTTTCCGCCTTCCCACCTATAGAACCACCTCGCGCCGGCCAATTCCGGCGAGCAAACGTTGCACATACCAGCCCCCGGCCATGGTTTATCTGAAAATCACCACCTGCAACAACATCTACGGCGGATGGATTCACCTGATATCCAGCCGTCCATCTCCATGGCCCATACTCTCTCTGTCTCGCTCCCCATTAGTTCCTTCCCCCAAGGACCTCAAAGCCGTGTGAAGTGAGGTTGCACAAGAGGAGGCATTGATGGTGGAGGACCGTGCGATGATGCCTACTTACGACCAACATGAGGAGATGGAGATGGACGACGACTATAAGTACGACGACGATGAGCCGACGATCAGCGATTTGCTTCCAGCAATTGCGACGGAGCTGCCTCCGATGGTGTTGGAGGAGTTGCATCTGTCTGCCGCCTTGTAGGCGTTGTTCGAGAGCCTCGTCACCAATCAAATTGATCGTGAGACGTACTCCGCCGTCCTTCGTTGGTCCTACGAAATCGCATACATGATTTCCTCGGCCCCGACAAAAGCAAGGCGCAGTTCTATGATGACAAATGGCACGCCCTCAAGGAGATCCGCGACATCGCCGACCGGGCTCTCTGGGAAGAGGAAATGACGGTGATGAAAGCGGGTAGCACACCAAAGTATTAGTAGACGTCGATGACTAGTATAAGTGCAGGGACATGTTTTAAGTAGAGGATAAATTCCTCTCTAATTTAATTACCTTTCATCTCCAGATTCATGCTCAAAATGTTTGAGGAATGAATGTGTTATCTCTTCATGTGCTTTAGTCTGAAAATTGTGTGCAAATGTGTTGCAAATTCATGCAGAATTGATGTGTCGACCACAGTGCGATCTGTTTCTTCTGAAGTAGGCATGTCCACTATCTAAAATAAAAATTGAACTTTATGAAAAAAAGAATTGATCTTCACATCTAGACTTTTACGTGTTTCATTTAATCATATGCAAAGCTCAATGCCATATGATTTCTATAAATCAACAATCAATTGCAGCAAATGAATTCCACAATTGACGTGGCGACCAAATTGTCTATGTTTGTTCTGAAGTACGCATGTCCACTGCCTGAAAGTACAACTGAATTATCTGACAAAACAATTGATTTATTCAGTCATATGCGGAGCACATTGACATATGATTAGTTCAAACCAACAAGCAATCACGGTGAATGCTAGATGTATCTGACAAGTAGACATGGCAGATTTAACATGCATCTTACTTCCACTTGTGCACACTACACACATATATTGGTTCATTCATGTACACGTTACGAAGAAAACCACATCCACAGATATTGCATTTTCTTGTCTGCATTTTGTACATGCTTAACACGTCGAAGTTAATACCCCATACAAGAAAGATCAAATTTGGAATCATGACTAGGCAGAAAACCACTTTTTGCCATATAATACTTACAACAATAAGTTGTTTTAATCTAGACAACACGTGTGCACTAGGGTATGGAAGTAGTTTTACTAGGGGTATGAAAGGTCGTAGAAAATAGATATTGAAATGGTTTTGAATACCTGAAAAATGAAAGGAAATACCACATTGAATGAGAAAACACATCTGAAATAAGTTATTTAAATCAAGGAGAACATGAGTGCACTAGGGGTATGGAAGTAGTGTTAGTACGAGGTACAAACGGGTGTAGCAAATAGATCTTGTAATGGTTTTCAGTATGTGGAAAATGAAAGGAAATACCACATTGAATGAGAGAACACATCTACAATAAGTTGTTTGAATCAAGGAGAACACATGAGTGCACTAGGGGTATGGAAGTAGTGTTACTACGAGGTACAAAGGGCTTAGCATCTAGATTTTGAAATGGGGAGTGAACAACCATCGGAACATGTCAAGTGGTAACGGCTGTTCAAATTTCACATGGACAAAGAGCTAACCTAAATTATTGCATGTTTGTCATGTACAAGGAAAAGAATGGTTCATTGCAAACTTGTTCACTAGACCTTGGCGTAACAAATAAACCTCTTGTAACCTAAACGTCACCAAAACATTTGCCATTTTTTGTAACATTTTTTGTCGTAGGTAATACATACATAATGAGACCACATGCCAAGTTTCACAATTTTTTGAACGTATTGATGTTGGATTATATATTTTTTGATGGAAAATTAGGAAATGTGTATGTGCACGCAAATTAATTTCCACCTACCTTTTACTCAAAAAAAGGTTCCACGTTCCATTAATATTTTCCTTTTTCGTTCCCTCCAACTAATTTATATGTCGTGCTCATTTTTCCCCACCCACCATATAAAGCTTCTTCCCAATTAACCAAATAAACCCACAACCTCATTCGCATCGTCCCCTCGTATGTCTCTTCCTCCCCATATCAAGTCCACTTGTGGCGGCCAAATGGATCCCTCCCAAGCGTCCGGCATGGCCGGCGTGCTTCAAAGCGGCAAACAACATACCCTTCCCCCGTCGACCCCAAAACCTAATCCTAGACTAGCAGGTAACAGCTCCCCCCCCCCCTCGCACCACCGGCCCGTTTAAGATCTGCACATGCTTGTACGTGTTCACATGTTATCCTTCAAGGAAGCAATCAAATTGCCGGCTCCGTACAATAGCTAATTATATCTAGGGTTATACCAATTTAGTATGTAGTGTCTTAATAAATGAGCCGTATTATATCGGGTATTGCAGCTAGTTCTAAGTAGGGGTATAGTAATTTAGTATGCACGTTCTTATTAAATCTTGTGTGTTGTTTTGATAATTGAATGATTTCTTCTTCTTGAGATAACATGTTGTTCTAGATTTGGTAGTGCATTACTACCTCTTATTCTTACTATTACAATCTACTTATGGAGTATGTGGAACCCTCTGAATCTTTGTTCATAGTATTGACGACCATGCGTACTAACAAATCTTGTCTAACTCTACAACTGCTGCTTCCAAACCAGCACATCTGTATTGCAGGATTAAAGAAGAAACACCGGAGGACGATTATCCTATAGCCCATGCGCTGAAAAAAGATTTTGTCTACGAAATTGATATGGATTCATAGGGTTCCGATGATGCCAGTCATATTGATATAGGTCAAGGTCCTGGTAATCATCAGAAAACTACTTCTCAGGTACATATTTCTTGTACATCAGATTAGTGCCAGTTCTAGATTTTTGTTTCTAAACTATGTCTTCAAGTACATTTGGGCAGGCAATGTATGATTGTACACTGGCACTATGGAAGAAGCAAACTATAGCCGATGTACCATCATCTTCAACTGCAACAAGATCTAAAGTGAATGACCCATCTATTCACATGGTTAAACTTTCTTTCCGAATTGCTAATTCATCTACAAATTGAACTTGTTCCTTCAAACGTTTATTAAGACTAGAAGTGCATATGTTCTATCCTAAATGGGTGTATGTTTTTGGCAGAGAAAGATTCATACTGACCCAAAGGACATATTTGCTGCAGAAATGTGAATTGGTATTATGAGGAAATGTGGTCGCGATATTCCAGATAGAAACAATTACTAGAAGAAGGTAAAAACGCACCCGTGAGCAGGCTATATCGTTGAAGCGTGAGTATATAAATGAAGAAAATTGGTAGAAACTTGTGGACCAGTGGTGTGAGGATCACTCCAATGTATATAGTACACACTCGTCGCTCTTCAACTTATCAATCTGTACTTCTGGACAAATCATACTAAATTTGGGCTTCATGTTGTAGGAACTTCGTGCCAAGAAACAAGGAAAACCATCTATTGTGAAGCTAAGCTAAAACACTGCACCTACAAAACGTGATTCCCACTTTAGACATATGGTAAGTATTTGTAGTACCTTATTGCAAAAGCTTTATGTTGGATTACTATATTGCTTGGAGTATTAATGTTTACCAATTGATAAATCTGATATAAGCCTAAGGACAACGTTGATAATCGATCCAGTGGAGACTTGCTTGAATGTACATGCACTACAAAGAAAGATCCTACATTGAGTCTGACTGCAAAAAAAACAAATCGTAAGTACTGCCTAATTTGTTGGCTTCAAATGTATAGTATGACCATAATTATTTAAACTATCAAACATTGCTCTAACGGTGATAGCATTCATATTGCAGAATGAATCGAGGATCAAACATACACCATCAAAATAGCTTGATATGGCAGCAATACCTGATGTAGAAATCATTGAGGAAAAGAGCTCCTCAAGCACGTTACTTTCGAGCATGGGCATTTTATCCTCCTCCCGGAAAAATTCATCCTCTTGTGAACACATCCATGAGTTAGAACACATCATTGCAACTCAGGAGGCAAATGCAAAAAAGGCAAGTGATATCTTTCATGAAGAGCTGAATGAAATATTTTTTGCTCAAATAGTAAAAATTAAAGAACTCAAGAAGAAGCGGCTAGAAGAGATTCAAGATGGATCAGCAGAAGAAATCCACTATCTTTGAAAAAAGACAAAGACATATGGAGGCAATGCTTAAGGAAGTCCATGCAGTCAGCACAAGACAACGTCTGAAAAACATCGAAGGCCTCATGCTTATAGTCAACTTAACTTTCCTTTATCCGAGACTATGTCGTCTGCTTCTCCTTGAAAAATGTCAGGTTTCACTTACAATGAAAGATATGTTGCCAATGTTTGATTCTCATTTTCCATCGATTCAATTTTTGAATCGTTTTCGTAAAATTATAAATTTAATACAGATTTGCTAGCAAAATTAATAATATGAATTACAACTTTTTTCTACGTGCGACGGTAATTGTGACATAAATGCATGACATCACCAATGTCTGGTCCCACATGTAAGTAGCCACGCCGGCATCTTATGGGGCCATAGGTCAGCAACATTGACCGGTCAAAACTGAGGGCTTATTACTGACAGGACCATCGGCGATAAAACCCAGGGCGGACCAACATGGAAGAAGCCACGTCACCAAGTGTTGGCCCCACCTGTCAGAATCTTCGACCGATCAAACTTGTGGACCAATCACCGGCGACAGATTGGGCTATCATATGTAACATTCTGGGTCGTCATCGAAAACGGTCATCGGTGACATTTTTTGTTTCTTCACCTAAAATGCGATATTGCGTGATCAAAAAAGTGGTACCATCAAAAAATATTTTTTATGACGGCGCTTCGGTAATGGTGGGGGTGATGGTCGGAAAACGGCATCCGTGTATTTTCCGCGACGAAAAACGGTTATACGTGACAAGTGAAGCGTCACAAAATAGAGCAAATTTTGAAGTGTTATTTTTTACTGGTGGACTTAGAATTTATTTTTACCTCTAGTAATGATGTGAAATAAGTGCTCGGAACCTCCGAACACTTACTTGTTTGCAATATCAGACAACGTGTAATTCAACTTTCAGTTAAGCACCTGAGTACGAGCTTTGCGGTTTCATTCTAGATCACATTGTTCTCATCGTGCTCAAGCCAAGAATCAACACTATCGTCGTTGCCTACAACATCCGGCACATTTTCCCCACAAACCCCATTGAAAAATGATAAATCCTTCTTGTTGTTTCCACCATATGTTGAAAACTACCAACTTAGGACATTTGCAAACCCTGGCTAAGTTTTGGAATTGGCATGTGAAAGTACATTTGTTCCTAAATTGTTTTTTGGTATGATGACAATGTGGTTAGTGCAACTGAAGATGGTTACTAAGGCCTAGTTTGGCAGCAAAGTTTTTAGAAAACAGCTGTAATTGAAAACCAAAGTATTCCCATCGGTGGGCGAGTAATACCACAGTTTCTAAAAACCAACGCTTTTCTCAGTTTTTACATGTGTTTGGCTGGTGCTGTTTTATCAAAGTTTTGACCAGGTATTTAGCATGCATGACTGAGTATTTAGGCGCTGCTAACGGTGGCTGGCTGCATGCAGCCGCCATGCATGCACACGTCCGCCCGACCTAAATGCTAGGATCTATAGAAAATGTCTATCTCTGCTGCATCTACATGCATGTCACCTAACCTAGAATATGTCTATCCTAGAATCACGTATGGCCTTTGCTTGGTCCACTAGTGTTGAAGACTTGAACTAATCCACCTATATATACCCCTCTTCAAACGAACACACAATCGCAAGATATTCTAGTCTTCACACAACAAGTTTCTCCTGATTTACAAATGTGATCTACAGCAAGTTAGCAGGTATGTTCTATTATCAATCATTTTTTTCGAGGGTTGGGGGATCTAGGAAAGTGTATACCTGAGATGTCATATGCATATTTGTGTAGGTGTGTTATATTGTCAATCAGAATATTGGGTAATTTTTTGATGCACAAACGTAGAGAAGATGATGAATTAGCTATCATCGAAGCTTTGTATGCTAATGATAGAAGCTCGGCCAACCACACACGTATACATACATCCATCCTTACGGGAGATCGATACGTGCGAGAAGTTCTAGAAGGTCATGAATTGAGATGCAAACGAGATTTTCGGATGGAGCAGTATATTTTTCATAACTTAGTCCAGTGCCTTCGAGAAAGATGCCATCTAAGAGATACAAATTTTGTCTCAGTGAAAGAACAAGTAGGCATATTTTTATATGCCGTTTCAAAGAATGCAACCAATCGTACACTCCAAGGGCAATTTCAGCATAGTGGTGAGGTCATAAGTCGCTATTTCCATATTGTGTTGAACGCCCTCATGATATTGTCAGGAAGTATAATACAGTTGCCTCCAATTAATGTTCCTCTCAAAGTTGCAAGCAATACAAAATTTATGCCATATTTCAAGGTATTATTCACCTTTTAACCCTTCAGTGCTATAACCATATATAAATACAAAGTTTTCATTGTACGTAATTTTTTTTGTAGGATTGTATTGGAGCAATAGATGGAACACATATTCCAATTAGCATATCTCCAAAATGACCAAGATCCATATCGTAACAGAAAGGGAACACTGTCACAAAATGTTATGGTTGCATGTGATTTTGATAATCGTTTCGTCCATGTCAGCAGCGGATGGGAAGGTTCCGCTTCTGACGCTCGTGTTCTACAAGATGCTCTTGAAAATAACTTCTATGTCCCCGAAGGAAAGTTTTATTTGGTGGATGCTGGTTATGCGAATATGCCTAATTTTATTGCACCTTATTGCAATGTAAGGTACCATTTGGTGGAGCAGGCTAAATGCAATCAGCGGCCGCAGAATCCTCGAGAACTATTCAACCTGAGGCATGCACAACTTCGTAATCATGTTGAGCGTATAATTGGAGTTCTTAAGAAGCGTTTCCCAATACTAAAATGTGCATCGCAATACCCCATCGACTCGCAAGCAGAAATTGCGATAGCATGTTGTGCTCTTCATAATTTCATTTGTAGTAATGAGGGTGGCGAACAATGGTTGGACCAAGTTGAATCAGAGATTGATCCAGTAAAAATAATTGATGTTCCAAGTGGAGATATGAAGTATACAAATGACATACATTCTCTCAATGAGCGACGAGCACTAGGTAGCACAAAAAGGGATGAAATAGCCAATGCCATGTGGAATGACTATCAAGACTATCTCAGACGGACTAGAAGAAATACTGCATGACTTTCATTTGCTCTCCTTTTTATATATGTTTTTGTTCAGAAGTGTACTGAATAAAATAAATTCATACATTTTAGCAAATTTTTCCCGGTAGGTTGGATGTCTCATGAGTACAATAAAATAAGCAGAATATTAATATTGTATACGAGGAATGAATAAAAAGAATCAATATAGTTATTGTGCTTCCTTTATTCACAATATAGAAAGAAACATGATACTACTTAATTGGCAACGATTCATGAAAGATGACACTGAACGAACGTATAATGAAATGGTAACATGATTAAATAAAATGTCTCCTGCTTTGGTAACCTTCAGACATGCGGGGCCACCACTTCTTTGATAATCACGGAAAGAACATCATCGTCTACTTCCATGAATGTTTGACGGTTTAGCATATCTTCTTTCAGATGGTTAATCATCTTGTGTTGGTCACTTGGAGTGAGTCCCAATGTTCTAAGTTTCTGAATACAGTTTGGCATGCCATAAGGATCATTTTTGGGGTCATTCCTTTCCATTTGGGCCATCTTGATTTCCTTGTAGCTGTCAATTTGCTTTGTCTTCATTTCCTTATAAGTCTGCATTTCTTCTTCCCTCACAGAAACCAAGTTGGCCAACATAATGTCCTTGCCTCTTTTTCCCTTAGTTTTGTCACTTCCATCATCGGATCCTTTTGAATTCCGAAGCCTCTTCCTTCGAGGTGAAACCACACTTGTTAAATCTTCTACTGCTGAAACATGATTTTCATTACTCCCTAGAGGTTCTGAATATCCACCATATGATAAATCAACATCATCACCATATATATTTCCACCCCAGTCATATTCTGGGATTGCTGATCCCGGAGCAAATAGTGTTGCCTCAGGAGTATCCATACTAGAAGCCCTCATAACATCATCAGTATAGGTTCCATGTTCAGGAAGATGGGACATATTCTTGTACCTCTCTTCAGTACCATCAGTTGTCCTTTTGCAACGCTTGCCTTCTGCCATTTTACCTGCATACAAATTAGGTGACTAATAAGTGACATGATAGGAGTAACTTCTTAATTTTAATCATTGTCAGAAACAAACCTTCATGAATTTCATATAGAACATCATAGTATGGGAATGGTTTGTGCCTCCACTTGCGCTGTTCAGTTGATAGCTCCTCCCATTTTTCATCTAAAGCCGTTGGAACTTTGTTCTTGGGATCCCAACCAAATCCACTCTTTTCCACAATAGACTTGACGACATTCAGTTCCTTCTTCAGCCTTTGCTCCCTATCTTTCAGCTGTTGAACAGTAAAATTAGCTCCAGGAGGTCTCGCATTTAATCGGTCTTTCATAGCCTGCCATCCTTTCTTTGTCCACCCATTTTGGCCACGGTACTTCCCCACATCTGAGTACTCTTTCATCATTGACACTAGAAAAGCTAAGCGACCATTAGTCCATGCTGCTCTGTCCCTTTTTGGCTCTGCAATTGTTTTTTAATTGTTAGTTGAAGATTGGCATATAATCATAGCAAGACAATATGATGCGTCGCCAAGTAAAAGATGATGTACGTACTCAACATGACTATAGTTAGATGCTGAGCTAACTAGACAAGTGCAAGAAATAGATCAATCAGCCGGCGTTCAATAGCAAGATTAATTTAACCAGGACGTACATCATAGTTCATTAATCAACTAGATTAAAGCAATGCAATCTTAGGAGTGTTACCATCATATATTTTTTTCTATATGTGCGTGTACTTTCAGTCCGGCCAAAATTATATGTGCGTGTACGTGCGCCGTTGGTACTGCATTGGCTACCTAGCAAAGCCGTGTGCGTACGAGTGTTCTTCAGACAGACCAATCGATCTACTCCATGAACTACTCAAGATATGCGCTACTTGCCGGAAATTAATAGGCGTACAAGTACACGACCGAGAAGCAAGAAGCTTGGAAGATCACTGGAAACTAATCACTGCCCTCGTATTAGCCCACGTTTACATCTACTCCTTGGAAGATCAGCATGGAGTATATTCAATATGCCGCCCCTTGTGGCAGTATTGCATTCATCGGAAAGGGCATAGATTGACTCATGGCCGACGGAGGAGATGGGAGAGGGAGACTTGCAGGTGACGCCGGCTGGAAGAAGAAGCACCCGAGAAGAGAACGTACGTGAATCAAACAGAATCAGCTAATAAGCAGGAGATATAATCGAATTCGTTAGCGAGATAATAGTCAGAGGAAAAGTAGGAGGCGATCTCATCTGGATATAGACGGGGACGTCAACTGCGTCGTTCGGTTTAGAAAAAAGAGCTCGGGACCTCTTTTTCCGAAACAGCAAAAATACCTTGGTTTCTGAGATACTGTGGTTTACAGAACTTCAGTTTTTCTGAAGCCAAACACATCAAAGTTTCCAAAACCATGGTTTTTTTCAGAAACCGCAGTATTCTTCGAAAATTTTAAAAAAACCTTGCTGCCAAACGCAGCCTAAAGTTTATCTCAGGTCATTGGTTCCTCGGATGTTATTTTAGGAGATGGTTGACCCCGCTTCAAAAGGGAAAAGGCGTGGTCGCTCACTAAGCTATCCCTTGGTCTCACCTTATAAAGGATGATGAGATCTAGGGTTACAAAGATCCCAACCGAGTTATGCATTGTCGGTTGTAGGGGTTCGCAACTTGTCCTCCAAGGCACATTCATCTCCGACGGGCATCCTACTCCAGCGAGAGGCATGCATGAACAGTGCGGACCCCTGGCCCATGGAGCTGGCCCACTATATGGATACCTCCCAAGCATCCTCAAGACCTCATGTTTGGCGCCTTACGTGCCAAGTTGCCCAAGTGGCGCTCATGCACCTCCTCACGTGGGCCAGCCCAACATGTGAATTCCTGGCTCGCTCAGTTTGACATGTTGATTCTGAAACCAAGGTTGGATAGGTTGACAAGTTGACTCTTTGACTGTTCACCTTTGGTTGTTCTATAGTTGATGGTTGACTTCTCCAAAAAAATCATAAAATTGAAAAAGAAGCAAATTCAGAAAAGAAAAAAACTTCATGAATTTAAAGAAAATTCATCATTTTGAAAAAGGTTCACAAATTCAAAAATAGTATTCAACTTTCAAAAATTCATGAATACGAAAAAAATTATAGATTTAAAAAAAGTTCAAGAATTTCAAAATATGCTCGTAAATTTAAAAAATGTTCATGAACTTTAGAAAGATTCATGGATTTTCAAGAATTTCAAGACTTTGAAAAAAATAAACAAATTGCAAAAAATTGCAAATGTGAGAAAAGTTCAAAAATTGGGGAAAAATAAAAATGAAAGACCAATAAGGAAATAAAAATTAAAACTAAAAAGGAAAAGGAAAAAACCAAACAAAAATACGAGCTGGAAAACCCTAGAGAAAACTGTCCGATAAAATACCGATGTGACCTTCTAGATTGTTCCCAAAACCGGTGTAAACCTACATGGGCCGGCTCATATAGGAACTACCATACCAAGGTCTACTACCGTCATTAGTTGGCGTGGTCGAGCGATATTTCCTAAAAAAATTGACACATCAAGAAGA
>NC_041389.1:339512050-339518231 GCF_002162155.2 Triticum dicoccoides | reverse complement strand
GGTATGCCAATTGGTGGAAAGCACTAAAACCGACGCTTAAAGGCGCCAAATAGGAATTCGCAGCATCCTCCATTGTTTTCTCCTCTGGCTCTTGTGAACACACACGACCGCCTGCATGGTTAATGCCCTAGTTCAGCACCACCATAAAGATGGGTCTGCACCAGGCTTAAATGAAATAGTGCACCGATTTGGTGTTGTCTTTCCTGTTTTCTTCCGGTGCATTTCCTATTGGTCACATGTTGCGTTAAACTACCGGCGCAACACACAGGCGCAAGCGACCGGCCGTGCAGATTGGGTCCACCCATTTAACAGTAGCACAAATAGTCCGGTTTTAGGAACCTTCCAAAAGATTTTGTTGAGCTTTCACTAGGTTTTTTTCCTGTTGTTTTTGTATTGTTTTTCTTTTGGTTTTCTATTTTTCTTTTCTTTTTCTTTCTTTCATAATTCATAAGTTTTAAAAAAATTAAAAACCATAAAGTTTGAAAATTCAAATTTTTGTTCATGTTTTCAAAAAAAACTGGATTCTTTTCAAAGATAAAATTCTTTTTTTTTGAAAAGTTCAAAACTATTTTTAAACCAAAAAATCAGAGTTTCAAAATATTGTTCATATTTTTAAAAAATCATGTTTTTTAATACGATATTTTCAGAAAAATGTCCACTCTTTTCAGAAATTGTTCACAATTTTGAAGAAATGGTTCAAATTAAAAAAAATACAGTAGTATTTTTTCAAAAATAAATGTCAAAATGTGTACGAATTGTTCACTTTGCCATTAAAATGGTCACAAACTGAATAAAATTGTGTATTCAAAAAAGACTTTTTCCAAAATGTGGTTGCAGATTTTTGAACGGCTGCTACAGTAAACCACGCTCTGCAGTATGTACTCGCCTCGCTACAGTAACCTGTCCCGATACAGTGAAACGCGACGCTACGGTGCCCCCGCTGCTTTTTTTAGCAACAGTGTTACTAGATTCTGCCAACGGGCCGGTCTAGTAGGAGTTTGGGTTTGTCGGGCCCAACTAGCCCACGGAGGGTACCAGGGAGAGAGAGAGAGAGAGAGAGAGACTGGCGTTCAAACCCTTTGTGCATGGCGTCGTTGTCGTAGTGTTCCAACCCTCGGATACATACATTTTTGAATAAAATGGAGCTTTTACCCTGAAAGGGATGTGCGTGCATGCGTCCATCACAAGCCTACCTAATCATCCATATCCAGTCCCTCTATCTTTCACGTATGCATCCGGGCATTATTATTAATTCAGAGTCATTTGTTCAAGTTGCATGCGTCGACATGCATGCATGCATGCATGCTTCCACTGCCTTTCGCTAGCTAATATCCATCTTAAAATATTTTTCTGGTGAGCTTAAGCTTGCGTCAGCTTGTCGGTGAGCAAGTACGAAATACGCTCTCCGTCCTTTAAAGAGTGTACTTCCAATTTTGTTGAAGGGTCAAACTATTTCAACGTTTAACCGAGTTTGTGCAAAAATATATCAATTTTTATGAAACCAAATAAGTATATGATGAAAATATATTTTATCAGGAATCTAATGCTACTAATTTGATGGCATAAATGTTGGTGCATTATTGTATAAACACGGTCAAACATAAAAAAGTTTGACTTTCCAACAAAGTTGGAAGTACGCTCTTCAAAGGACGGAGGGAGTACAATATATGGTGCTATAAACGATAGAAAGAAAATGCCAGCCCACTTCGATTCAATTCCGTGGAAAGCATATATGCATGCATGAGGCGACCGAGCATGCCTGGGTTGAAATTCAGATCCAAATGACTGCTTTTAGTTTCAGATCTGAGTCAAGAGTTGAATTTCCTCCGTGACAGCGACCTGGATGTGTACATGTATGCCTCTCAGAGAACACACACACATGGATATCAAACGAGGTAAGCACGCATGGTTCTTCACTACTCCTGGATGGAGATGGAGCAAAGCAAAACGGCGACGACACTCATGGTTACAAATGCGGAGCTTTTATCATTATCATCACCAGATCGAGAGACACACATACGTAAAGCCAGCACGCATGCATGCATGCATTACATCCCATGGGGCCTTTCTTTATCCTCCTAGTCTTTAGTGGCGAAATTGAAAGGAACAAAGTAAGAGAAATCAAGAAAAGAAGAGATAGAAAAAGGAAGCACTATTGGCTATGTACGTGGCGTGAAAACGATCGGGTGCAAAGCAAGCGGTTGAATATTGGCACTACGACTACGCGTGCGTGCATGCATGCATGCATGGGTGCATGACACGGCAGCATGCACATCAACTGACCGAGCGGCAAAAATACAGTCCCCCTTCACGTACGGTCGATCGATCGGTCTCGCATCATCAGTTGACGGCCTTGGCCCCGCCGCCGGAGTTGTAGCAGAAGTGGCGATGGAACTCGCCGCCGATGCAGCACTTGAGCCTCAGGAAGCTCGGCTCCTTGGGGACGGTGAGGGGCCTCCTCGACCTGCGCGCACGTCAACGTCACAATTTCATTCAATCACCATGTATGTCCATCTTTGTTCCTTGAATACTCTAGCACTGAATTAATCAATCATATCGCTAACTGCTTGTTAGTTAACTACTAGCCCCCACTTTGTGTACTAGTAGTACGTACAAAAAAAGAAACAAATTAAAGCTAGTAGCTGATTACATAGGCATGCATGCATGCGAGGGTTGTTGGCTCTAAGTTCCCGTTTCTATTCAACGGAGTATGTGCCCATGCATATGTATATCCATCCACTAGTTTTCTTTAAGTATATGCTAGTATATGCTTTGTTCCTTGATTAATGTCCACATTCTGTTCTACACCTAGCTAGTGATAGATCGAGTGACCCACTTCCTAGTCGATTGATTAATGATAAGTTTGCTCAACAATATCAGCGGGACAGGTTAATGATATGATCAGTTATGTGTGTGATAATTGCCTTTGAGGGTGGAATGGCTTGTCAAATGCTGGCATAAGTTGGGCCTTCGGAACCATCTCCTTCCTCATCATCTTGATTTCATGCTCCTCCATCACCTATTGGTAGATGTGAATTAGACAAACTGATTGGTAAAAAAAACCTGCTTATTATATGACCCAACCAAATAGACAAAACATATATGCCTCCGAAATGTGTTATTCACCTGTGATAACTTGTCCTCAAATCTCCGAATAATTTCCTCTGTATTTATCTTGCTTGCAATCTGTAAGTTTGTCACAACTTATTAGTTTCTCAAACTAGTGGTATATAAAGGGCCATTTGTTGTGGCAAAGTGAATGTGCATCTCTATAACCTGGTAATTGTAACCAGCTCGCCTTATGGCCCGCTCCTCGGTGTGAAGCCTGCAGTAGCTCAGTGGCTGCTCGTGCTTTGTCGATCTCTGATGCAAAATTCATATGAAACTTTCAGGGCACTTGTGTGCATGCTGTCACAAATTTGTGCCACATCTGTTAGGGTTAATTAATATATCTCTGTAAATGTTTGAAATGAACCTTGGGTGAGGTTTGTGAAGTTGGTGAACGTCGTTTGCTCTCATCATGAGTTGCCGAGTCTTGACCGCCTTTACGGAAGTTTTGCTGCTCATTTTTTGGTCGTGCCTGAAAAGGACATACTGAGATAATTAGCCGAAACATGATTTGGAATCGTAATTTATAAAAAAAAACACAAAAGTACCCAGATGAAAATGCTTTCATAGGGAAAGACTCTAGCTGGTTAGATGAAATGAGATGTTGCACCCCTAAAAGTTCTCAGTCCCATCTCTTTAGTGTACATGCTAAAGAGATGTCAGTGTCAAAAAAGAAAAGAAAACAAGAAGAGATGCGCTACATTACTAGATGCATGGATGTGCACGCCATTCCTACAAATTTATTAGTACCTCGGTGACGTTCTTCTTATGAGGAGGGGACCCGCCGTTCCTTGCTGGGCTTTTCAGACCTGAACTAGTTGATGAGCTCTGCAGGAAACAAATAACAACTTTTAAAATCAACCATAACAAATTAACTCCAATAAAAGTTCAAATTAAGAAAATTAGAAGATAAATACTTTCTCTGTAAAGAAATATAAGAGTGTTTATAGATCACTAAAGTAGGGATCTAAATGCTCATATATTTTTTCATGGAGAGAGTATATTTTAAGCCGTGTGTGCCGTACCATAAATATGTGCAAGCCGACAAGTAAAGAGTAGCTTGCCTTGACCACTTGGACAGTTATAGAAAAAGTAGGGAAAATGATACCCAAGCTAACCCAAAATCGCCAGGGGCTTGCTTAGAAAGCCTTTAACTAAGTTGAAAGTAACTGACATCTATACAAAGTGACGTACGTCTAACTAGAAAAGATCAAGCTAGACATGCAATATACTTATTAATAACTACAACTAGTGGAAGAATTTGCATGTTCAAGGCGAAGTCGATCTTAAGCTTTCACCCATATGCTAGAACCAAAATGCTCTGCAAATGACAGCCAAGCTGAGAATCCATTGAACATGCTGCAAATACCAACCAAATGTTTGCATGATCAATGCACGTCTAAGGGCCGGAAACCAAGTCCCAGCTGATGAACCCTAGCTTAGCTAGAACAGCAGAGGCAACAGGATGCATGCATGCATGCATGCATTGTAATTTCCTAAACCTTAGGGGAGGTGGCCTTCCTTGCCTTCTCCATCTCTCTAGCCATGGATGAGCTCACTCTCTCTCTCTCTCTCTCTAACACGAACACCACGATGTGCCGAATGCAAGCTGGAACACAATGGTCGATGGCTTAGGCAACCAATAGTTGCACCATTTTATAGAGCTAGCTAGCACCACGCATGCATGCGCAACACACCTCCTCTTTCTGGCTACTAGCTAGCTAAGAGACAAGTGGGATATGGTGGTAGGTTTCAAGCAGCTTAGCTTAGCTAGATAGTGTGCCACTTCACCAGCCATCTATTCCATTCCATTCAGGGTTCCTTCAAGAGGCCTCTAAGCCCACGTCCAAATCACCCAGTACACGCTTTCAGCATATATCATATATCATCGATCAGCAGTGTGCATGTATGACTGTGTGTGTGTGTGTCTGTGTGAGAGTGTCTTGTCACTGGCTACCAACCATGGGTTGAGCCATAGCCATCAGCCAAGGGAACCAGGCTAACAAACTTCTCCGGCTGCTTTATTTGAGGTGGGACTGAAACCTCCATCTCTCACTCTCTGGGGTTGGTTATGCATGGGACTGAAACTTCTGGTCGCACGCACTCGCGGTCGCAGATTCTTCGGGGATGTATCGAGGAAGCGAGCTTGAAGAAGCCATGGATAGAGGCAGGCATTCTGTGAGGTTGCTAGCTTGCCAGGTTAATTGGCTCCTGGCTTGAGGCTGACACTTGCAACAACCTTAACGTTGCCTAGGCAACAGACTCATCCTGTTTGCACGCGTAGCCATGATTGTTATGTCCCAGCTTTTTGGCATATTCACGACATTCTAGATGTGCTATTTTCTGCATGCATTTTATCTTTATGGCAGCTATGCTACCTGCGGCACAGCACTACTCTGCCTAGTGATCGTTTAATTAGTTCCATGTGTGTGTGGTAAGTAGCTGCCAGTAACTCGCTTAGTTAGTCCTACATGCGTGCTCTGTTTTGCTACCTCCAGCTAACTGGTTCTAGACGTCTTTTAGTTTTAGGTACATCCATTTTTATGAATTTCTTTGACAAGTATTTCTGGATGAAGGGAGTAGTAATTGTCACAGTCTCGTAGCTCAGTTGGTTAGAGCATCTCCAGCCGCGCCCCAAGAAGGCCCCCCAGGCGATTTTTCGGCCGCCGGCGCCAAAAAATCGGCCCAGTCGCGCCCCCAAGGGCCCAGTTTTCGCCGGCTCGGGTCGAAATTGGCGCCGACGGACCCAACCCGAACCCGGCGCGCTGGGGGCGCTCGGGGGCGCCGGGCGAATCGTTTTTGGCGCGAAGAGTCGCGGGCCCCCCTTGCCAGCGACTCGACTCTCTTCTCGCCGCTTCTCGTCCTCATCGCCTCGTTTTCCGCGGTGAATCAATGTCAAAGCTGCGCGCGCTGCCGCACCGGTCAGCCTCCATTGATGCCTCACGGGCGGCGCAGTGAAGGTCGGGTGACGCGCGTCCCCTCGCCCGCCACGCGTAACGCGCCGGCCACGCGTACTACGCGGCGCCTCCGCCTATATAAGCCGACCACCAGCACGCCGGAGACACGCACAGAT
>NC_041389.1:339511110-339511727 GCF_002162155.2 Triticum dicoccoides | reverse complement strand
AGTTCAGAAGAATGGCCGAGCGCTTCCCAGGCGACGGCGCGGCGGCGAATGGCTTCGGGCGCCGCCATCTTCACGAGAACGAGGCTCGTCTCCTTTTCAAGGCCGAGTACCCGGTCCCGCCGGACATGCGGGTGCCCGGGACGTGGAGGATCAGCGCCGGCGGCGTGCCGGTGCCACCACCACCCACCGGGGCGGCGCGGTGTGCGGAGATCGCACGTATCCGCGCGTCCCTGCCGTGGACGGCAAGGGAAGGCCCACGGTACACCCCCGACAGCCCGCTCTGGGAGCCCTACTTCCGCCGCCGCCACGCCGAACAGCTCGAGGCGACAAACGGCGTCGTGCCCTCCGGCAGGCTCAACTCCAAGGGCCGGCGCCGGTGGTGGGGCGTGCCCGGCCGCACGTTGGAGGCCGTCCTCGAGTACATCGAGGGCGGCAACACGCTGCGCCTCGAGTACCCCGCTCCCCCGTCCTTCTCACGCCGCCGTGGGAGCTCCTGGACGCCGAGGCGCATGGAGCGGCCCGGGGCGTCCTCCTCCTCGTCCGGCTCTCCCTGCCTCCGCCCCGTCAAGCCGGAGCCCCAGGACACGCCTGTCAGCGCGCGCACCCGCAGCTCCGGC
>NC_041389.1:339508985-339510920 GCF_002162155.2 Triticum dicoccoides | reverse complement strand
CGCTTCGTCCTCGTCGAGCCCAAGCCGGAGCCCGGCCTCCCCGCGGAGTACGAGGAGATAGCCCGACGCGGCTTCTCCGGTGAGGACGCCCTACAGTGGGCGCGGGACGACTACCTCCGCGACGAGATGGTCCGGCAGCGCCGGGCCCTGGAGGAGATAGAAGCCCGCAAGCGTGGGCGCGAGGACGAGCACGGCGTCGTGATCCTCGACAACGACGACGACGAGGACGCCCCCGGACCGTCCAACCCGCCGCGCCAACCGAGGGAGGGATGCAGCAGGGACGGCGGCGGCGGAAGCGGCGGCGACGACGATGACGACGACGGTGGCGGCAGCGGCGGCGACTACACGCGGTTCTACAGCCTCCTCGGCATGTAGAACTGCAAGGGCGGACGGCGGGCGGCGCGGAGCGGCGAGGTAGACGGCGAGGAGCGGTGATGGAGACGGCGAGGAGCAGCCCCTGGCAGTTTTTTTTATAAAATATGTTTAAATTTGAACGAACTCGCCGAAGTTTGCGTTAAATTTGAGCCATGTTTGCGCCGTATTTAAGTTTTTCAAAAAAAAACTGGGCGCGGCGACTGGGGGGCATCACGCCCCCAGCGCGCGGTTTAGCACCGGTGCGCCTCAGAGGGCGATTTTTAACCCCTCCTGAGGGGCCAACGGCTGGAGATGCTCTTAGAGCGACGGTCCGATGTACCGTAGGTCGATGGTTCAAGCCCCTCCGAGACCACTGAATTTTTTTATGCCACAATAAGCTTACGTAATATAAAACCGGCGCTGACATGCGGGCCAGCAGCAGTTCATTTTACATCTGTAAGCCTAGGCCTAGCTATATAATGTGTATCAAGTTTTATTCTAAAAATAATAAAGTGGGAGATTTCAGCATGCATATATGCATGAATTGAAAGGCTAACGGAACGGCGATCGTATTGCACATCCGGCCATCATACATCAATCTACGTCTCACTCGATTTCGTTATTTTCAGGCCGGCCGATCGATTCCTTATGTTCCAAGGTATGATGACGAATATATTACTTTCTCTCTCTGAGAAAAAACACGTGTGACGGATGTCGATGAGGCAGCCGACGCGCGCACCAGTCCTTTAACATTCAATATTCCACACGTTCTTTCTGCGGCATGCATGCAGCCGAAACGCAAACGTGACGTACTGCGCTGCTCTGCTGCAACGGTGCAACACTCGTTTTCGCTGGTGCCTTTGGTGCGAATCATCTGTCGCAGCGCGCTTTTAATTAGGTGCTGGTTCAATTTGTTCGTTAATTCCAAGCGATTCGTCTTACTTTGCCATGCAGCCATGCCAAGCAAGGTGCTGATCCAGCTGTCCACGAAGATAATCTCTATTGAAACAGTCTTTCACCTCGCTTTATAGATAAAAAGTAAAATTCGTGTGAGAAATTTCCAATCTAAACGTTTCAAAAATAATCTAATCTATTAATCTCTAATCATGGTGCTACAAAGACACAAAAGGTAATAAAAATTACAACCAGGTTTGTAGACCTCCTAGTGATAACTACAAGTACTGGAGAGAGCCGAAGGTGCGCCGCCGTCATCGTCCCTCCCTCACTAGAGACGAACAAACTTTGTTGTAGTAGACAGCCGGGGAGTCATTGTGCTAAGGCCCCGTAGGTCCAGAGCAGCAATCATCATCGATGAAGTAAGTCGTAGATTGGAAACATCAACCCTATAAACAGCCAAACCAAGACAAACAAGACCGGATCCAAATAGATCCACTAAAGACCAGCACCGGCATGATCCCACACGAGATCCGGCGGAGACACACCTCCACACACCCTCCGACTACACTAGACGCAACACCGGAACGGAGATAGAAAATGGAAGACATTATCCCTATTGAGGGACATCGCCGCCGCCACATAATCCCAACCAAGATACTAAACCTAATAAAAACAAGAACGGGT
>NC_041389.1:339475809-339508743 GCF_002162155.2 Triticum dicoccoides | reverse complement strand
CATCGGAGATGGGACGAACCGGCAGTGGCGTCGGCGGAGGAAAGAGGAAAGCTTGGGCGCCGATGTGGTGGTTGCTTTGGTTTTGTGATTTTTTTTATGCATCACTTGATTTGCATGAAGCCCTCAGGGTGCCGCAGCGAGCGGCATGATGCCCCAGTCGATTTGCGCGAAGCCCCGAGCCAGAATGCCAGATACAAGGGCACCGCAACGAGTGCCGTGATGCGTCAATCGGTTTGCGCGTATGCTTTCAAATTTTGCGTTCTGGCCCTTCCTTGCTTGGTGTTCTATTATATTTAGTTTGTCGGCAAATTGATGACCGACATCGACACCATAACTAATGTTCCAAAATACTTGAAGTTCTAGGCTTGTTTTAAGTTAAACTTCTTCACGTTTGACCAAATTCAAAAAAAAAATTGTATCAATGTTTACAACACAGAAAAAGATGCATCGACAGCATATATAGCTGATACGTGAGAGCCAAATTAAGCGGCACACTGTTCCGGCACTCGTGCTCCACACACATTTTTCGTTATTTCAGCACCTTATGTTTCAAGGTTCTGGATGGAGCAGCTGCGGCATCAGCGTCATGAGCGTGCGCGGGTTTTCGCTCCTTCCGGCCGCATCACGCATGCATGCATATTTATTTCAGGCCACTGCATGCAGTGCACTCGTCTTTCCTCCAGTGGTATCTTGGGTACGAAATCGATCCTACGAACGACGAATAAAGCGTACCGTGCCCGCTTGTAGTAGGTGTCAGTTCGTTATGACGAAGTAACAACCACAAATTGTTTATCCGTGTCTTCTCATTGACAAGGAAAAAACGTTCATATATATACCGTGTGAATTGTGATCTTGCTAAGCACACTTCAACTTCTCAAAAATACTGGTATACACGTACTACAGAGCACCACACTTTAACTTCTCAAAAATCAAAGGCGCTTAATCTGATTTTTGATGTACAAATGTGTACTATTCGTTGAGTTGTGATATTTGTCCATATATATTATCCAAACCAAAGGTAAATAATAATATTGTCTTCTTTTAGGAGAATCATTTTTTGGACCTTTTAGGATAATGATGAAAATATATTGGGGCCTCCTTGGCAATGATTCTTGATCAGAAAGCAAGCAATGATGCTGACAACCTTCCAAATATGTGTGAGAAAGTCCATGAATGGGTTTGGTGAAGAGATTCCTTTATGCCTACTAGCAACCCCATGCAAATATATATCGTACAGAATATGTACCACCACATATTATACACAAACAAATGCAACTAAAGGAAGTCCCTGAAAAAAAAAACATATCCTACTAGAACAAGGGGCGAGGAGGAGCACCGTGAACGGCTACAACGCAAAAACATTTTAACACACAGAACACTGGAATATGAAGTCTCAAGAAGATTTGAGGAGATAGAAAGGGATACTATTTGGTACAAAAATCAACATAGTTATTTTACAGCCAAGAGGTAACTAGTGTGTCAATGATTATCGGGCAAACAGTTCCAACTTATTGCTCAGGTTACCAAAAACCGAGTCCGCTGAACCAGCTAGCGTACCTGACCCACATGCACCATGGACCTTGTCGAGGGTGTTTCACAAGGACCCTAACAACAGTAGCCTCATGTTACTAGATGGACACGGGGCACATATTTCACCTAGATTCAGGCCCTCACTGGTGGAGTAACAATCCCGCTATTCCTTATATAGGATTATATCGAGATGATTTTACAATAAATGAGTACAGTGATGGTATCGACGAGTTGGATGTCAGCCCGGTGAGTTCCATGTGAACAATTTGGGCGGAGCACCCAGATCGAATGTTCTAATGACCTAGTTTAGGGCTCAGACAATGTTGAGTATGCCCTTAGAGTTTGTCGAATGCCTTTATATATGGGTTTATATATGTGGGTGGTCGTCATCCTTCATATTGATCATCTTGCCTTGCATGCCGTCGACTCCTCCTGCCTTTAGTCACCGAACTTCTTTGAGTGACAGGGGGGTGGCTCGTCGGAGGAAGTCGGCCACACATGCATGGCGCCCCAATACCGCACATATGTAGGAAAGTACAACCCAAATATGGTATGCGTGGCATGGAAATACGATGGAACCACTTACCCTCGACAAGCTAGCTCCGTCAATATTTGCAATGAGGTCGCGGGTATGTTGCTAAATCGTTTGCCCCTGCTGAAGTCGTTAGGCGACTTGCTTGTCGGCACTTGGACTCGTGGAGTCGTTGCTTCCCCGGCTAGCTGCTAGTCTGCCACTTGGCGGCTTCTTTCTATTTCTTTTATGTTTTTTGGGCATGATTGTGTTGTTGCCCCATCTTATTTACTTTGGTTCCTCGAACTTGGTTGTATGGATATTTGCTTTATTTATAAAGCAGGCTGAAAGACTATTTCAAGAGAGAGAGAGAGTCGTTGCTTCCCTTGTGGCCATTTTAGTCGTCTATGAACCGTTGTCACGTGACATACCCTGCGGGGGGTAACTGCGCGAATATATGGATGGTGATGCAATTGATCATTGGCTTTTGTGCGGCAGGTGGATTTATACACACATTACCCCCTTTGATGAAGCAACGCACCTTTCCTTCATTCCTCCGTTCTCAATTTTGTAGAGCCCAGAGCTTCTTCTTGCGTTCTCTCCTCCGCGCGTGCCTAATGGACTGCCATGGGAACCACTGCTACGTAGAACTTCCAGTTGGGTACGCAGGCGGCCACATACCACGCCATATTTTTATATATCAATAGTGGAGTATTCAGAATCCTCTATGCATATTAATAGAAATTTGTCCGTTGTTACAAAACTATAATGGAAAAAAACAAGGATTTAAATTTGTCAAATGAGTACACTGATTAGCTTTGGCTTGACAACCAGTTATATGCAACAAACAAGCAGTGGTTCAATACATGAATTTAGAGATAACAACCACATAATAGTTTGATGCATGATTTAGAGACAGAATGGCCAGAGTGTGTACACACGTACATCATGCAAAAGTTGTGGTCACGCAGGCAACTAAAAGTGAAGTGGGAGAAGTGTACTCACCACCAACTCAAAATTTTGCAAGTAGGAAAGATTTGGTTTCACTTTCATCACAAAGAAAAACCCCAGCTGAAAGAAAACAAGGAAAGCAAATCTGTTAGCTTGGGCATTGTTGGCCATCGGTCATTCTCAGGTTTCACCCGCTTGAGAGCAAAGAGGAATACACATGTCGCTTCTCCCAATTTAAGTAATGATATATGATAGGTCCAGGTTTTAACATTTTGGCTTCAAACACAAGTAGTGAGCAGTAAGTACCTCACTCTATCACAATTCACACCTAACGGCAAAAGTGTTGGCATCAATTCGTTAGATAACAGTTTCCAAAAGCCGTAAGAAGACTGCCACCATATAATTAAATAAATATTTCTACACCGCTAGTGCTAAGCAACAATATAATTTGTTTAAGGTGGGACTGAAACTTCTCCCTTCTCTCGCTCTCTGGGGTTGGTTATGCATGTATGTATGGATGGATGGATGATGGCATGGTTAGGTTGCTTGTCGGGCATCGCCGGTGTGGCCAGCTAGTGCGGCCAAGATAGCCACAGTGGCTAGGAGGAAGCTTCGTTCATTGTCGGCTATGGAGGTGTACGTTTGCATGCAATGCAAGCAATGCAACGAGATAGTAGCTCATAGCTATGTCGTCTGGTCTCTTTTGCCGCGGTAGCTATGTCGGCGTCGTCGTCTGCATACTTGAGGCTGGTACTTGCAACAACTGGCAACACTGCCAAAGCTAAGGCAGCTGTCCATGATGAATTATTGTCGTGTCTCGTCTTTAAGTTCATATATATGTCTTCTCATTCAAAAAAACTACATATACTCCGTATATGTTAATTCTAGCACATTGCTACGTGATTCTGAGTGCTGTTGTAGTAATGAAGGCTTTCGTCCGGCATTATATTCTAACTCCCTCCGTTTCATATTAGCTGACACTCAAACAGATGTATCTGGAGCTGGAAACTGACCCAACGAACAACAAAGCGAGGAATAGGACTCCTCCTCCCATGTCGTCCCCGCAGGCGACCGGGGGCAAACCCTAGAGCGCCGCCAGCGTCCTCTCCTCCTAGCCTCCCTCCCTCGCCGCCGCTGCATGGCGCCACCGGGCCAAGCCCGGCCGGCATAGGTGGCGGCAGGGAACTGACTCCTCTCCGCTCGGGGCGCGGCTCGCAGGACAGCTTCTCGCGCAGGGGCAGTGGGCTGGCGCGACGGCGGGCGCATGGGTCAACGCGTGTGCGGCGAAGGCTGGCGCGGTGGCGGACTGCTGCTGGCCGTGGTGCAACGGGTGCGAGGAGACTGCTCAGGCGGGTGTGTGCGCCGTGTTCCCTGGCCAGGTATGAACGGATCTGGCTCGGGGTGGCTGGGGCGTGGCGCAGGCGGTGGCCAAAGGCACAACTGGGTCTCTGGAGGCAGTGTGTTGCGTCTGTCTCGGGAGGGTGGGCGCGGGCAAGCCCCCGGCCAGATCCAGCCTCCTGGCTCAAGGTGGCGGCGCAGGCCGTGGCAGCACGGGTCGGCTGCCATGGTAGCTCCGGCGGCGATGGTGGCTGGTGGAGGTAGGCCAACGACCTTGGGTGGCGTGGGTTGGTGGCGGTGGTGGTGGTGCGTGCCGGCTGGATCTGGCGTTTTCCAGCAGGCGGCGCGGGTTGGGGCACCGGCCCGGCGTGGCCGCTACTCCATATGTGGGCGGCAACAGCGAGGCGGCTCGACCTTCTGGTGGCGGCTTCCATTCGCCGCGCCGGCATCACGGCAGCTCGGCGTGTCAGCTGCGGCGGCGGCTAGATTCCCTGTGTCGGCTCGTTTGCATGCGACACGGCTTGACCTTCGATCTATCTCCTTGGCGTACGGCCGGTATCTTCGTCGATGGTTGGCCCTCCCTCAACTGCGGTCCATCACTCATCTTGCGCCCGGCGGCATGACCGAGCTCGTCTCGCGCCGGTGCCTCAAGATGGGTCGATGGAGGCCAGTTTTGGCCGGCCTATTGGGTCTCGACACTGGAGGCAGCCTAGGGATGCGAAAGGCGGGTCCTTTTCGCTTGTATCTTTGGTTGGGGTAGCGGCGGATCTCGGGTAAGGTGGTGTCAAGGTCTTGGATGTCGGGGCAGCGGCCCTGGTGGTGGGTCTGCGATGCTCATGGGCAGAGACTGTGGCTTGGTGCTGCCCGGTTGCCACGGGCGTGTGGGCGGCGTGGTAGCCGGGGTGTGGCGTTCGGTGGCGGTGAGTCGTGGTCGGGGTGAAAACCTACTCCATCTTCGGACGGACCGGCGGCAGCGAAGCTCGTTCCCTTCTTGAAGGCGTCGGCGCGGCTCTCATTGCCCGTCGTCTTGCTCCAGGGAACACTCTGATCCTCGGATCAGGCGATGGCGGCGCTCCGGTGTCGTCCCCTTCCTGAAGGTGTCGCTTTGAAGCCCACGGTTCGTCATATGCGGCTTCACTTCTTCGCGGTGGCGTGTTCACGGCTGTAGCCCCCGGCTACTCTTGTAGTGCTAAGGATGGTGTTGCTGCGCTCAACGCCAATGTATTCTACCTTAGATGTGTGTGTGTGTGTGTGCGTGTGTTATGGGGGCAATGCGTTTGTACGGTGCTGTTGATCGTTGCTTTATATATAAATCGAGGCTCGGTAAATGAATGTATCTGGCACTAAACACATCTAGATGCATCTGTTTCAACGGCAACAAATATGAAACAGAGGAAGCAATAAACTAGTAATGCCCTTAACGGCCAATAATACGACGATGATGGTGCGTGCCTCCTTCTTGAGCATCTGTGATCTAGATCTGTGAGGAGAAAGCATGACCCTCGTGGCTCTTAATTTATCTTCCTCGAGCATCTACAGAATTTTGATGCATTAGAGCATCTCCAATCCAACTTGCCGGATTTTCACACCTACTCGCTCCGTCTTTAAAAAAATGTACTTTTAACTTTGTTTGAGGATCAAACTATCTCAAAGTTTAACCGAGTTTATGTAAAAATATATGAGTGCTTGTGAAACCAAATAGATATGACGAAAATATGTTTTATCATGAATCTAATGCTACTAATTTGATGGCATAAATGTTGGTCTATTATTATATAAATACAGTCTAACATAAAAAAATGACTTTTCAACAAAATTGAAAGTACACTTTTTCAAGGACGGAGGGAGCACCCCTTATATGCCCGCGGATACATGCAGACAGTGTCGGAGGACATGTTCGGACATCCTCATCTTCTCCCGACATATTGATTTGGTTTGGGAATTTGCGAATGTTTGCACACATGCAATTTTTTTTGGAACCGTTTGTACACATGCATATGAGAGAGAGTGAGAGTGATACAGGTTGGGCCGGATCTGATGTACGGGTTATATGGTCACATCCGGACATGCCCATTTCCTCTTTTCTGGCCGGATCTGACGTACACCCAACACTCTTATATTAGTTTACGAACGGAGCACATGTTGTATTGTCACATTCGGACACCCGTATTTCCTCCTAACATTTGAACTGTGTTCGGACGAAGGGGAAGGTTTGGGGAATCTCGGTTGGTTAGGCTTTTTTCTTCTCTCTTTTCTGTCCGGGCTGTCCGCTGAGACATATGAAGAGGTTTTGAGGGCTTTGGTTGGATGGAGATGCTCTTAAAAATGTGTGTAATTGTACTACTTCTCGTCCCCCATCCTGGTAATCATGATGTTTCCTAACTAAAATATTGTTCTATGACACCAAGTCAGGACCTTGCGGTGCTAGTCTCTGTGATTTCTAAACGGCATGACAATTTTGCACACGCTTACGCAAGGTATAATTTTAGATAGGTTTTATTGTAGCAAGGAACACTGATTCAAGTTTGCAGACCATACGGCAAGTTCTGCAACACTAAAGGCGCTTATCCATGGAACAGAACACGACGAACAACAACAATCCATGTAAACACATCTCATCCGGATCACTGCTGCTTCAACACAACCGATCGATAAATAGAATCGAGAATAGTCCTCCATGGCCTCAGGTGCAGCTTTCACCTCTCTTTAGCCTGCTCCTAAGGCCTCCTCCAAACACCCACTTGATTTAAATTATAATGAGCGCACTATGCTCGACTCACATTTTCTTGGGGTCCGAGCTTTCATTTTGGTAGCCTTGAAGAATTGTGCCGCAGACATTCATGGCGCGGGCATCTAATAGACTGTGGTTCCAGAGTTTAATCATAAGGAAACGCCAGCTCCTGTTCACCCAGCGAGAAATTGCAAGTCAAATAAACACCAAACAAAAAGGTGCCTTGCTAGGCGTTACAGATGACCACAAGCAGATGCTACTCCCTCCGTCCCAAAATATAAGAGTGTTTTCGACACTAGTGTAGTGTAGTGTCAAAAACACTTATATTACGGGACAGGGGGAATAGTTGACGTCGATAGAACTATAGCTCAGCAACTCACCATAGTAGAGGAGGATTCTGTACAAGATGTTTTCCATGAAGCCGGGAGAATGCCTCACAGGCCCAAGGAATATGACCATCAGCTAGCACCCTGTAATTTAGCAATTAAGTACGAGAAATGGACATGGAGGGTTCCGTGGGTATCACTAGACCAAAATTTGTACCGCATAGGATGAACACAACTTGTCAAAACAAAGTTGTGATATCCTCTGCAGGAAAAAATATCATATATGGTGGATACACATAGTCGAATCAAACTCAAACGAACATTGAAGGCAACAACAGAAAAAACGGAATGAAAACTTTCAATGGAGTATCATGTCGTATGAAAAAGTTCAAAAAAGAAGCATATAGAAATAACCCATGCCCAACACGGAACAAACAGCCTTCCGACAATCATCAAAATGAGAATGACTGGAGAACAATGCATTCTGCGCAAGACAGACAAAATGGTACCCCCTTCTCACTGGAAACACCCCCAGCTTAACGCATCACAAAACACCTTTTAAAGCAATATAAAATGACGAGGACTTGGTACTCGAAGAATTTTCATATCCAAAATTTCACAACAACTAAAATCATAAAAAAGAGATTTCCAATTCAGGAAGAACGCAAAAATAGTCCTGACCTTTGTTTCCGAACAAATGAATTCCACATATGCATAATAAGTTTCTCATCGTCTGTAACGTCAACAAAATCCTCAAGCATCTGCAACACAGAAATGTAATAACTTAAAAGGGGGAATAGTAGAAATAAATTTTTAGACAGAGACTGACTTGAGCTCACGTGCAGGCAACAGCATGAATATAAATTTTATGTTTCCGAACAAAGACGATGAAAAAAATATGATTGTATCTGACCCGTTTATCTTCAAAATCGGCGATGTCATCATCAACTTCATCTTCACTATCACGGTCCGAGAAAACTTGTTCCAGTGCCATTGGCTACAAGAAACGTAGTAAATGCAGTCAAGCTAGATTTCAAATGTAGAAAAATAAACTGTAGATAATCCAAAGTCCAAGGTCATGATAACAAATAAATAGTATATAATACTTAAAATCCAATAAACAAAATATAATTAGGGGCAGTGCAATAACCAAACGATGAGCATCTGCATTAAAAGCAAGACAACGAAGACTGGCGTACAGCCAAGCGCAACCATATAGTCTGACACTCAAACCAGACATCACGCTAGCAAGACTGGCAGTCTGGTATTTGTGTAAAATACACACGCAAGCTCTTCCAGATCACCATATTTTATTTCAAGAGAAGCTAATCGTGAATGGAGAAGAGTATTACTGCACACCAACCTCTGAGGAGAAAGAACTTAACATTTTGGACCTCAACTATAAATCAGCATCAAATTCAAATGCTAAGTTAGAGGTTGAACTGATTATTCCCCCATACAAAATAACTAAAGACCAGGCACCCAGAAAACAAAATGTGGATACAAAATCCTAAAGGCTAAACAAGAATTATGGAACTATCAACTATGCAAACAGGCAACAGAAATAGATCAAAAAAGTTTAAAGAACATAGAACAATACAATGAGATGGGTTTTTATTTTCCACACACCTGTGCCCTGTGAGAATGGAAAAACTGACGTTTCTGCAGGAGTTGCCGGCTGCCAGACAGTATACAAAATAAAACAGTTAGTTTAACTTAACATTTTAAATCTTACAATGCATAATGTGATACCGGCAATGTAAACAGAAGGGTTACTTTCTGGGATCAGCTCGCTCCGCAGATAGTTTCCTTGTCTTCCCAAACTGTAGTACTGTGGGTGGTGAAAGATTGCTACCATGTAATAATTGAGCAGGATCAACAGAAGCACGTGGTGCAGAAATATCTGGAAATTTTAGACAACGGAAATGGGATATGAGCACATGTAAGAAATAAACATTTGCTGCCGTAATCTGTTTCGCAGGAAACAACTTATCATGTTTGTAATATTCAGATATAACAGAAGAAAGTTGCAATAATCTTCACCTAAGGTAAGGATATAAATGTTTCGGGTGTGTTATATTCAAAACAGCATGCAGAACTTCTCAATGCTAAAATTCCGTGTGCATGAAACAAACAAGAACTAGCTCATTCTAAATTTACCAAAAATCCAAATTCACCGGAAATTTTACTTGTTTGCCAAACTGTATGAATAAGTCAAGAAAAATATTTGGTTGACTAACAAAAAAGGAAAAGGAAATCACAAGATAAGAATGTACCATCTTCCTCCCTCTGCACAAAGTCATCTTCAGACACTGCCTGGGCGTCTTCAGGTGAATCTGAATCCATGATATGTGGATGTACATGGCTTATTTTCTCAGCTGTGGTTCCCAACATTCCCAACCTTCTACGCTTCTTAAACCTTGAGCTGATGCAACACAGTTTGGAAAATCAAACAGAGAACATAGCAGTAGCACCTTGCAAAGTGATGAATAGCTTACGAGTAGGAAAATGTTTGATGTCTTGGATCAACTCCCTCAGCCACAAGCTGAAAATAAATGGGATTATTAGTTCCAAATATTAGAAACAAAATGCTTCAATTTAAATCAATTACTAATGATTCATGGATTTACTATGCCAAGCACGTAAAACTTATGCAAAGCAGATTCTGCGAGGTATCCTGCACATTCGTCAAAGAATTTTGCAGAAAGCATGGGTTGATCATCACCAAGAGGCATAATATGTGCAGCTCATGGCCTTTGCATACAAGAAAGTAGGATGAAAAGCTAAGAACAAAACTGGGAATTTAATTAGCAGAAAACCAAGGGATATTCTTGTTATGTGGGAATAAGCTATCGCTTATCAATGGAGCGCCAGCAAAGGTCACAAGACAGATACACCACAGCTGGTCTCGGTGCTAGAGTGTGACTTACACCGACTCAGGCCCAAGTCATATTGATTCAGTCAATCCACCCAAGCTAATTGTTTGGTGCGGTTAGTCCCTCGATTAGTCAGGATTAACTCTTTTTATTCAAATTAGTTGTACCCCAAGTCATATTGATTCAATGAGTCCACCCAAGCTAATTGTTTGGTTCGGTTAGTCAGGATTAATCAGTTTTATTCAAATTAGTTGTACTTGTTAGGAATCCTAGAGTTTTATTCAAATTAGTTGTACTCGTTAGGAATCCTAGATACAAGGATTATCTAAATGAATGGTGCTCCATTAGGGGTGCTACAGATAAGATGGGTTGGATACTGCATAAAACCACGAGATGTAAATTGTAATCTACTGAGTCAAGTCAAGCAAAGAGCTAAGGAAAACAAGTCTTTCCTGCTCTCTGCCTCACCCTCTCTCCTCCTATCCTTGCGCAGCTGCGCCTAGCGCTTCCAGCCCAAGACCTAGCCCAACCCACAAACAGTACCCCAAACACCAACCTCACACTGAAGGGCAGCCCGGTGCATGTAGCTCCCGCTTGCGCAGGGTCCGGGGAAGGGTCCGACCACTTTGGGTCTATTGTTCGCAGCCTTTCCCTACATTTCTGCAAGAGGCTGTATCCAGGACTCGAACCCGTGACCTCATGGCCACAAGGCAGCAGCTTTACCACTGCGCCAAGGCTCCCCTTCAAACACGAACCTCACACTCACGAGATAATACTCTCCGACAAAATTCATTCCATGAAATCAAGACATATAACTTAGAACACTCGGTTCAAACAGCTAACTTGGAAGTTCTAGATCTCTGATTTACCTCAGTTCTCCAGACATCAGTCTTCAGACTAACATTAACAGCCTGGCATTCTTCAGATATCTGTTTGAGCATAATGAACAAATTACGATCAAAGTACGACAACAAGCAAATAAGATTTAGTGATGGAAATTTCGGAGGTTTACCAACCCAAAACTCAAAGTGGAATAGGTCATGTGATGAGTTCAAGTGACACCCCAAACCCTAGTACCACCAGAATCACAACATTAGAGACTTGCCCTGAGAAAGTGGGCACAAAGATTGTTCCCAAATAAATAGAAAGGTCGTGCAGAAAGCAAACACAATCATAATTTCATCACAAAGAACATCAAGACATTAGTGGTGCAGTGAGAATAAAATGTTTGGTTTTACCTAACTGTAGCAGGTGAAATGATCCACCAGCCAATAGTGGCAAAGTGAGATTTGAATAAATACAGCGCAAATGGAACTTTGCATCAAACTTTACCTTGTAGCTTCCACATTTTACCAAGCAGAAGGGGCAAGCAAAATCTTCAGTGACTGGTAAGAAAAGACCAATATAAGAAACAAAAAAAAACAAGAAGAGCAAAGAATCACGAACCAACCAGAAGTTTTTAGCAACAAATGTCAATAAGTGACATAAACTGACCATAGGTAATTGCGCAAATCTAACACTGGATCTTTGTCATGATCAGCATTCACAACAAAGGACTAAAAAAACACGGCTGGAGCTATACGGCATTCAATCAGCAATACGTACGTTAGTACATGCGGTCATGGGTAAACATATGCCTTAAACTACGCCACCAAATACAGCACATAGCACTCCTTCTATGATTAAATTAAGATACTTTGGTCTCCCATGCTGAACACGTTCGTAAATTTATTCTTCCAATTTCAATGTTACACTATCCTTCTGAAGCGCTACAGATCATATGAGGTGTGTGCTTTCTGTCTTATGCACCAGCATTTTCAGTAATTGCATCTTTTTTAACGGAGCATATCTGACTTTTGCGTTTATGGTAATGACACAGAACTTGATTTTCAGAACAAAAAAATGCACAATTCATAATTAATCAAATGGATATGACTGATGTTGTAAAGAGAGAAATTTATAAGCCATTTCTTAAGTTAAAAACATATCAGTACATTAAAACCATTATACTTACCATTACCGAACTTAGCTCGCCAGCTTTAGTTCCAGGATCATATGCTAACCTAAAGCGTAACAGCATAAAGTTCTCCACTAGGTTACTAGCTATGGCACCACAATTAGTGTGACAAAGTAATAAGATTACCACCATCAAACAGAAGTAGCTATTATTCCAACATGTGTACCATGAAAGGGTCTTAGCAGAATATCTTTTAATAGTTCAATGCTGGTGAATCATTTATTCAGATATCTAACATATCTAGTTCATTACTTTTCAGTCAGGTATAAGGAGAAAATGTGGAACACCTAGAAAAAATGTCAAACACATGATACAAACAAGTGTGAGTGGAAGTGTGGAACTGAAAAATACATGAACCCAAATGTTTGTGTAAGGGATAACCTTCAGTCTTTTGCATAGTATTGTTGTAGTACTTGAAGTTGAAAAGCACATTACCAGCTCTCAACCTGTGTGGAAAACAAAAAAATTATATCTGCTCAATTGGTCATATTGAAACGCAAATGCATTTGTAGAGATGAAAGTAAAAGCAAAGTGTCACACTAAGACCTGGCCAGACAACAGGTGCTTCGGTTAGGCTAAGGTCACACAAGAGCACAACAAACCTGAGCCGGTAGCCAAAACCTCACCACTAGGCACTAACAGAAATTTGATATACTGACTCCATTCCTTTACCTGCCCTTTCAGGCATCTAAATCTATATAGAAGGTACCAATACATGTTTGTGGAATCCACACAATTTGAACCATCCATCCAACTTTCACCGAATGATTCAGAATTTTAGTTGGACTTTCTCAGATTCGGCTTTAATTGCACAATAATCCTCTTAATAAACCTCCATCTTATTTATTTTCCTCCTACCTTAATTGTAAGTGAAATCCTAATCCCTCCTCTGATTTCTCTTGTGTGCACTCACTCACTCTGTGTGCTCTTCTCTCAACAACGCTTTATGGGCAAGGTGACATATTTCCCCCCTCTTCTCCCCACGCACACATGCCCACTTCCCTCTCGATATCTGCCACCTTTGCGGCTCACCTGCCAATCGCACCCCACTGCGCTATCTATTGTGTGGCGCTGAGAACTTCTTTGTGTTTGCAATATGTTCATTTCATTTTGCATTATGTCCCTATGACCAATGCCATCACTTTCTTCAACTATATTTCAGGAAAGCCACTAAAAGTAATATAATGATCTGAAGGTATTTTCTATGGAAAATCTAGAACTATTATTTGAACATGACAAATCAGTATATATTTGTGTATATTAGCACCCAATTTAAAAGATAGACTCCACGCATTCTAAAACAACACCTAACAATGAACAGGTCCATCTTAGCCCGCTCAACTGTCACAGATGTCCAGTTTTCACCCTCAACTATGAAACAGAACATTTAACAGCCTGTCCATGTTGGTGTTGCCACATTTGGTACATGCCATCCACACACATAAAATGTTCGCAGCAAGCAGCAAGCTCAGCTGCGCTGACTGCAAAACAGTGGCCATCTACTAAACCCTGTCAAAAACTCAAAATAGATATCTTCGAACCAAGCTTTCCAAGCAAGTAAATGCAGTTACTCACGACTCTATTACAATAAATAGAGATATAGATATGCAATTACATGTAGTAGTGTTACCTTATGATATGTGGTAATGATGAAGGTGGGACACCACTGTATGAGTAACTACTATATGGAGATTCAGAAATGTCTTTTGCACCAGCTTCTTGAGCAGATATGCCTACTTGGAGTTGATATGAACCCTGCAACAATAATACAAATCTCAGAGAAGCTACGGAAGTAAATAACAGAACATACTGCAGTAAGGTGCTGCCATCCTATATAGAAAATACTTACCACTTAAATGCGGAAACAATTATTAGATAAAAAATAAAGTAACAGGGATAAACTTACCGTAGCATCAACCTTATGAGAGCAAAATGTCAAGCAACTGTCCTGCTCCATAAATTTCGGCTGCATATATAACAAAAGGAAAGGCAAGTAGATCAACATATAGTCAAGTACGGGCATCTTTGGTTCAAGGCTAACTTTGCTTAAGCAATGTGTGGCTTACCGCAAAAGAGTGGCTAACAAAATTAAAGCCACAAGTGTGGCAAAAGATTGTGTCTATGACACATGGGCCATATAGGTAGTTAAGTGTGTGGTAAAAAATGAGTTGTGCAAAAGATTGTGTCTATGACACATGGGCCATATAGGTAGTTAAGTGTGTGGCAAAAAAAGAGTATGTACCTCAAAAAACTGTGGCTTGCCTATGGTTAAGCATGGCAAGTTGTGCAAAAGATTGTGTCTATGACATATAGGCCATGTAGGTAGTTATGTGTGGCAAAAAACAAGTATGTACCTCAAAAAGCTGTGGCTTGCCTATGCTTAAGCGTGGCAAGTTGTGACTGGGAACCAAACAACCCCTAAGATTGGCAAGTAGTTGCCACTACACTGCATATTCTCTCTCTTGATTTAACAATTTTCTATTAAAAACAAAAAAGATAGCAGATGAACTGAATGAAACACATTTGCACAATCACTGGAATAACCATAAACTACAATTTCAACCTTTACTGTTAATGTTCATCTTATAATATGTTCAGTTATCTTGATGCAAATTGCACTGCTAATTTGACGATTTTCCATCTGAACTTCTGGAATGGGATGTGCTAATTAATTGCAAGCACTACAGCCTTCTAGATAGCAGAAGGTACATGGGGTAGATCGTCAAAATTTAACGTACAGGTAGCTAAGGTAATTTATTTAGTTGAAACATGCTTCAGGTGCTGCAAAAGGATTTTGCTTCATCCATCCTATGGTTAAATACTACAGAAAATTTGCAGTGCATACAATAGGAACATTAAAGCTTAAAACCATGAGCAAGTTGAATTGGCATACCTCTAAGAAACTTGGGCTCATACTAACTGCAGAAGCCAACTCCACTGTATGTCCCAAATTTAAAGTTACACAGTTCTCCAAAGACGAACCAAGTAGATCAATTGGTATTTTACCCCAGAAACATTTCCCTTCAAGCTCTGACAAAATGAATCACATAGATGATAGTAAATAACTGCACTCAACAACACTACAAATCATAAGTGGTTTCTGAGATTCAATGTGTTCTTTACACTTTATTTCAGAAGGCACATGTGCAAATACTAGCCAGTATGGGTGACTGACAATAACTATACCCTAAAAGGAGATAAAATAATCTAAACTAATGCATACATGGCCTAGTAGCCCCTTGTCAAAAACCGATAATGCAATGTTTAAGGATACTTTTCATTTGATTCTCCTAACCACAGTAAAGTCGGTAAACATAGCCAGATCTTGCTCACCTACACTTTGTTAAGTAGTTATCCATGGATTAAAGGAATGTTTGTTAACTATTTTTATTTCCAACGACTGTAATACTAATCTTCCATGCAAGAGAAGGTCTGGTAAGTTGCTGTTGGCTGTGAGATAGGTGGTTCCAAGGGTTGGATTGGTTTGGCCAAGAATATTGGGCGTGAACTAGCTTAGCATACTGGGAGATAAACATAGTGTGATCACTGGTTTTCATTCTTGTCAAGAATTGGGCATTTGAGAATGCAATTGTATCTTCCACCACATGATAAGCAACAGTAACTGGCTAGTGGTAACTCAACCTGTGTGGCACACATTTTGTGTGGCACACATTTTGTGTGGCTGTCTAAATGACTTACTTGCTACTCCCTCTGTAAACTAATATAAGAGTGTTTAGATCACTACTTTAGTGATCTAAACGCTCTTATATTAGTTTACGGAGGGAGTAAGTTTTAACATATTGTGTTAAACAACTATAAGCATGCACTTATTCTAGTAACTGTTTAGTATTTTTTTCACAAAATAACAACCACAAACTTACTTTGGAGAGCAGAGCCTTCCACATGGTCCACAGAGAAGTTACTTTCACCAAGATTTTCCCCAACTTGCCCTTCCGAAACTAAAAAGGGAACCAAATGTGATGATGGTGAAGAAATGTAAAACCATAAACATCACATATGAAGCACGTCATACCACAGCTGATAAGGATAATGTTAAGGTTGCAAGCTCGGGAGGTTGATAAATTCTTGATGTCTGGAATTATAAATGTAGCTTTGGTGCGACCTTTATTACCAAATTCACTAAAAGCTGTAAGCAAACAAGCCCGACTGAATCGATATATCGGAGAATGCTGCAAAACATTATGCATTAATGAGATAAGAGATCATTTGGTACAAAATGTTGCATGTGTGGAACTAAAAAAAAGGCAGACTTACCCCTTCAAGCGAAATATTACTAGTAGGTGTAGCCAACAGAACATAAAGAGGAAAGATATTCTGTTCTGGCAACTCAGTATTTGTACTTCGAGATAGTGATACCGTTATCTGAATCCTACATCCATAGCACAGACACTGATCAATATTTACACGATGAATAGACAATTAAATCCAAAAGTGGCTAGTACATAGTTTAACAGACATTACACCTGAGAACTTAATCACTTGGGCCTTGTTTGGCCAAGTTACCGTTTCAGCTTCTACTAGGGTGTGTTTGTGGTGGTTTCGAGCTGTTGGGCGAACGAATTTGTCGAGGGCCATGAGAAAAGCTAGCGAATTGTTAAAGCCCGGGCACACCGTAAACTAAAGTACTTCACTTTGCTCTACGAAGAACCATACTTTTTTTGCGAATACCAAGAGCCATACTTGAATAAACATCATGTGTATAGTACACACACTAAAGTCCCATAGATCACAAATGTACCAAATGTGTAATACAATATATAGTACCACCTCTGTTTCAAATACCAGGCGTATTAAGTTTCAGTAGAACAAACATTTGACCAGGAATTAAACTATTGCTATGTAACAATTGAGCTACAAAGACATAACCACAAATTTGTGCTTTAGAAGATGACTCTAATGATATCAATTTCAGTCCACAAAATTCTAGTACTTTAGAAGATGGGTTTAATGTAATGCTCATGCTAGGATCACACTGTGCGTGAGTGTGTGACCCCTCCGACATGACCTATCTGGAAAAATATCCTAACCCTAACACAGAGCGTCTCACTCATGTGTATCGCATGTAGGAAAACCCCTGGCAAGATCCCAGTCATGCCATGTCACCGCCAGCATGCCGTTCTTTTGCCTGCCATACCCTGGTTCGATTGGACTAAAATTGATCCGCTTTGCCAAATTAAGGGAGGCAGATGCATGATTTGCAAGGTGGCATGCCTAAGTGTTTCCACTTGCCAAGTTTATCGACTTCTGATGCATTTCTCTTCTACTTTTTATGATCATGTATGTGCTAACTGTTGCATGGCCTACCTAGGCAATGGCATTCGGAAGGGAAATTATCAATCCAATTAGTTTCCAAATGACTAAATAAGCATTAAGAATAATGAAAAAATCATACTACGTTCTTCAAATTATTGGGTGGAGTAGGATCTACGGTTTGATACTACTGTGTTCAGAGCATTTCCAATTTGATTCAACTCTAATCGTAACAACCTTATGTACGCGGTTCCAAGAGAGCTAAAGGAATCAGCAAAGTACATAATAGTGAAGTCTCTGCAATTCGCAAATAAAAAATAGTGAAGTGTCCACTATGTAAAAAAGAAAATACGTTTTGAAACAGGACAGTCCTTTCTTTTTCTCGACATGTTGGATTTGGATCACAACAATTCCGAGTGTCAGCATGTTCTGCAGTAGAGTCAAAGTGTGTACCTCTTTTTTCGGCTTGCATGTATCTTGTAATGAAGGCATCTTTGCAGAAAAGCGGGCTGTAAAAGTCAGTGAGAGATCATTGGTATCTCAAATCACTAGCACATGATGGTTATGTGATAAACACATGTGATTCATGTCAAATGAAGCTGCAAAATTAAGATGGAACTTACATTTCTAATGGCTCGCCGCTGAATAATATTGTATAGCTCAACTGGCTTGCAGTACAACGCAAAACTTTCTTCAGCAGCAAGCTGCTCATCTGGAGATAATCGAGCTCTCAGCTGTTGCTGGCGCATCTGGTCTGCAGACTGAGGGTAACTGAATTCACACCCAGCGTCCCTGCATGTATGCAGCACCAACATCAAAAGAAGAAGATACATTCATCTCATCTCACTATTAAGATCAAGAAAACCATCTACCATATATACATGAGTGCATATCTGCAAAGCAGCTGAACAGTTACAGAATAACTAAGCTACTTTTCAGAATCTGGATACAACCAAGGTGGGCCACACAGATTTCCAGTGATTAATTCTTAGAAATAAAAATGGCCAATTACTAGTTTCCAGGTGCAACCAGCCGACATAGGTTACCAACCAGGGATGAGTCAATAGACAATACTCATTTATTAATTTCCAAATGCAACCAAGGTAAGCTCTGAATATACTCACACATTAATTCTTGGAAGTAGCCACTTACAGTGAAAAGAACTTCACTATCCCACAAAGCATCCGACACACACAGAGACCACAGTGCAGTATCCAACTGCGATTCTAACATTGTACCTAATTTTTTTTTCTCCTGGGTTGCCCACACAGACATAACCAGGCAAATTCGACACAACTCAAGTAACAAGTAGCACGAGTATAGCATAAGCACAGCAACAACAAAATAGGTTAGGGGGGAGAGGCGTACGCTGCGTCCCGGGCAGGTAAAGGTAGGCCAGGCATCCTCCTCGCTGCCGCCGAGCGCCTCAGGGTCGCGGACGGGCGGATTTAACAAGGGGCGTCAACCGGCGGGGACTGGTCTAGATGGTGCGCCGGCACACCAGAAATTTGTAGAGGTTAAATTAGTTAGGGTTCGATTTGAGTGATAATAATCACTGGATGGAAGAAATCGCGGCCATACCTCAAAGACCGATGTCGAAGCTCGCGGACGGGGTGGAGAGAGCAGGGACGGCGACGGCGGCGGCGTCGAGGCGCGTCAGTGGCGGCGGCGTCGAGGCGCGTCAGTGGCGGCGGCGTCGAGGCGCGTCAGTGGCGGCGACGTTCCGGTCGTGAGGCGTCGGCGACGGCGCGGCGGCGGAGAGAGATTTAGAGCCGCATTGGACCGGAAGGGAGCACCAGAAGAAGAAATTAGTTTTTCCTTTTCCTCTTTATTTTATCAACTACCTCCGAGCCTCCGCGTCGATCCGAGACTTTGAGCGTCCGATCATAATGATGAATGTACCGGAAGCATTCGCTTTTCCGAACCTCCACGTCGATTCGAGACTTTGAGCCGTCCGATCATAATCGTGGATGCATCAGTGGACGCATCGAAACGATCTGCTTTTCCGAGCCTCCACGTCGATGTGAGAATTTGAGCCGTCCGATCATAATCGTGGACGCATCGAAAGGATTTGCTTTTCCGCAAGGCGTTTCTTTCCTTGTTCGCGTCATTTCACGTTAGCTGACTGGCCCAACTTATCATCGTTGTTACTCTACAAACTGATCCAGAGGCCCTATAGTGAACCAGCCCAACACGCCATGGGCCTCACACCACATAACCGTGACACAGCCATGTGACAACTTCTAAGATTCTCTCGGCCCGACGAGCGCCCACGGCGATATTTCCGCATCGAACCGCATCATCTACTAGCGGCGTTGTATCCATGGTGATGGGGCTCCTAATTCATACGTTTTACTTCCTTCTTCTGTCGCCATTAATGCAAGATGGTGGTGGATGTGTCGTGTGCGTTAACTATACCTTTTGATTTGCTTCATCTATCTATATAGCCTTTTGGTCATCCCATAATGAGCAATGCTACACAGCCGATGATTTTGCGGACGATGCATGGACGACATAGGCTAATAATTGTTGGATTGAATCCCTCCATACCTAAGCAACGTCAGATCCTACCATCGTCACCTGTCATGCATAACAAGTCGTGTGTGCAGCTATTCCGTCCCATAATAGTTTTGTGTTTGTTTTTTCCTCCTATCAATCCGCAATGCCTTGTCTTCCATCCACCGCCACCTGAAGAGGAGATGGGACAGCATCTATAGGTGGCAAGATCCACACACGTGGGCGACATTCTCACAAAGGTGTCGCTGCACCGCCCGTTCCACATTCCATCACTAGCAGAGAAGCGTTGAGGGTCGAGGCCAACATGGCACACATCAATGAGAGGATGGTGTCGGTGTCAAATTCGGCGGATCTCAGTTAGGGGGTCCCGAACTGTGGATATTGAATCAATGGGGAACAAGGGACGCAGAACACGATATTTACCCGGTTCGGGCCCTCTCTAAGAGGTAATACCCTACGTCCTGCTTGATTATATTGCTTGTGTATATGGGGATTACAGAGTTGATCTATATGGGGATTACAGAGTTGATCTACCTCGAGATCAGAGGAACTAAACCCTAACTAGTAGGATGGCGATTGTTCTCCTCGTCTCTACGGACTAACCCCCTGGTTTATATAGACACCAGGGATACTAGGGTTTACAGATAGTCGGTTACATCAAGGAAACACCAGATCTTTCATCTTGACTTGGGGTACACAGCAAGGCACAAGTGTCTTCGGTCCGGACACGGTGCAGTCCAACAATATGGCCCGTGTGAGATGAGCCGGCACCCCGAGAATCCCCTAATCCATGACTCCCTCAGTAGCCCCTGAACTAGCCTTCAACGTCGGTTTCATATATCTCCCATGACTGCAGGCTCTGGCTTGCAGGCGAGTTCCCATTCTCCCGAGTGTTCGAAATAATCCTCCTCCAGAGAAGTCTTCAAATGATGCTTGATCAAATTCGGCCATACGCCGAGCCGTGTCCGAAGTCTGACCTATCTGTTTCACTTAGCCCCGAGGGACAATCGTTCGAGTGTGAACAGTATCCTTGACTGACAACTTTTGGCGAAGGGCCGCGCCCGATTATAAACATAAAGACTTGATACGCGGCTCGAGGTCACCCCTTCATAGGCACGTCTCTTCGACGTGGAGATCATGTCCCATTTTTTAAGGGATTCGATCAATGATTTCACAGCATCCCACTCACGCATAATGCCACAACTTTATCGGGAATAGGCGAGGTGAGCGGCACATTTATATGACTATTGGTATTACTGAAGGAAATATGCCCTAGAGGCAATAATAAAGTTATTATTTATTTCCTCATATCATGATAAATGTTTATTATTCGTGCTAGAATTGTATTAACCGGAAACATGATACATGTGTGAATACATAGACAAACTTAATGTCACTAGTATGCCTCTACTTGACTAGCTCATTAATCGAAGATGGTTATGTTTCCTAACCATAGACATGTGTTGTCATTTGATTAATGGGATCACATCATGAGGAGAATGATGTGATGGACTTGACCCATTCCGTTAGCTTAGCACTTGATCATTTAGTATGTTGCTATTGCTTTCTTCATGACTTATACAAGTTCCTACAACTATGAGATTATGCAACTCCCGTTTACCGAAGGAACATTTTGTGTGCTACCAAACATCACAACGTAACTGGGTGATTATAAAGGAGCTCTACAGGTGTCTCCAAAGGTACATGTTGAGTTGGCGTATTTCGAGATTAGGTTTTGTCACTCCGATTGTCGAGAGGTATTTCTGGGCCCTCTCGGTAATGCACATCACTATAAGCCTTGCAAGCAATGTAGCTAATGAGTTAGTTACGGAATGATGCATTACGTTAGGAGTAAAGAGACTTCCCGGTAACGAGATTGAACTAGGTATTGAGATACCGACGATCGAATCTCGGGCAAGTAACATACAAATGACAAAGGGAACAATGTATGTTGTTATGCGGTTTGACCGATAAAGATCTCCGTAGAATATGTAGGAGCCAATATGAGCATCCAGGTTCCGCTATTGGTTATTGACCGAAAACAGTTCTAGGTCATGTCTACATAGTTCTCGAACCCGTAGGGTCCGCACGCTTAAGGTTTCGTTGATAGTTTTATTATGAGTTTATGAGTTTTGATGTACCGAAGGTTGTTCGGAGTCCCGGATGTGATCACGGACATGACGAGGAGTCTCGAAATGGTCGATACATAAAGATCGATATATTGGACGACTATATTTGGACACCGGAAAGATTCCGGGTGAGATTGGGACAATACCAGAGCTCCGGGAGGTTATCGGAACCCCCCGGGAGGTATATGGGCCTTATTGGGCCTTAGTGGAAAGGAGGGAGAAGAAGCAAAGGAGGGCCCCCCCCAAGCCCAATCCAAATTGGAAGGGGTCCCCCCCCTTTCCTTCTTCCCTCCCCCCCCTTCCTTCCCTCTCCCTCTCCTAATAGGAAAGGGGGAGTCCTACTCCCGGTTGGGGTTGGACCCCCCCCCTAGGGCGCGCCAACCCCCCTTGGCCCGCCCCCTCCTCCACTCCTTTATATACGGGGGAGGGGGCACCCCATAGAGACAACAATTGATCTCTTGATCTCTTAACCGTGTGCGGTGCCCCCCTCCACCATAGTCCTCGATAATATTGTAGCGGTGCTTAGGCGAAGCCCTGCGACGGTAGAACATCAAGATCGTCACCACGCCGTCGTGCTGACGGAACTCTTCCCCGACATTCTGCTGGATCGGAGTACGGGGATCGTCATCGAGCTGAACGTGTGCTAGAACTCGGAGGTGCCGTAGTTTCGGTGCTTGATCGGTCGGGCCGTGAAGACGTACGACTACATCAACCGTGTTGTTCTAGCGCTTCCGCTTTCGGTCTACGAGGGTACGTGGACAACACTCTCCCCTCTCGTTGCTATGCATCACCATGATCTTGCGTGTGTGTAGGATTTTTTTTGAAATTACTATGTTCCCCATCAGTGGCATCCGAGCCAGGTTTTATGCGTAGATGTTATATGCACGAGTAGAACACAAGTGAGTTGTGGGCGATACAAGTCATATTGCTTACCAGCATGTCATACTTTGGTTCAGCGGTATTGTTGGATGAAGCGGCCTGGACCGACATTACGCGTATGCTTACGCGAGACTGGTTTTACTGCCATGCTTTGCACACAGGTGACTAGCGGGTGTCTGTTTCTCCAACTTTAGTTGAACCGAGTGTGGCTACGCCCGGTCCTTGCGAAGGTTAAAACAGCACTAACTTGACGAACTATCGTTGTGGATTTGATGCGTAGGTAAGAATGGTTCTGCTCAGCCCGTAGCAGCCACGTAAAATTTGCAACAACAAAGTAGAGGACGTCTAACTTGTTTTTGCAGGGCATGTTGTGATGTGATATGGTCAAGACGTGATGCTATATTTTATTGTATGAGATGATCATGTTTTGTAACCGAAGTTATCGGCAACTGGCAGGAGCCATATGGTTGTCGCTTTAATGTATGAAATGCAAACGCCTTGTAATTGCTTTACTTTATCACTAAGCGGTAGCGATAGTCGTAGAAGCAATAGATGGCGTAATGACAACGATGCTACGATGGAGATCAAGGTGTCGCGTCGGTGATGATGGTGATCACGATGGTGCTTCGGAGATGGAGATCACAAGCACAAGATGATGATGGCCATATCATATCACTTATATTGATTGCATGTGATGTTTATCCTTTATGCATCTTATCTTGCTTTGATTGACAGTAGCATTTTAAGATGACCTCTCACTAATTATCAAGAAGTGTTCTCCCTGAGTATGCACCATTGCGAAAGTTCTTCGTGCTGAGACACCACGTGATGATCGGGTGTGATAGGCTCTACATTCAAATACAACGGGTGCAAAACAGTTGCACACACGGAATACTCAGGTTAAACTTGACGAGCCTGGCATATACAGATATGTCCTCGGAACACGGAGACCGAAAGGTCGAACGTGAATCATATAGTAGATATGATCAACATAGTGATGTTCACCATTGAAACTACTCCATCTCACGTGATGATTGGACATGGTTTAGTTGATTTGGATCATGTGATCACTTAGATGACTAGAGAGATGTCTGTCTAAGTGGGAGTTCTTTAGTAATATGATTAATTGAACTTAAATTTATCATGAACTTAGTACCTGATAGTATTTTGCTTGTCTATGTTTGTTGTAGATAGATGGCTCGTGCTGTTGTTCCGTTGAATTTTAATGTGTTCCTTGAGAAAGCTAAGTTGAAAGATGATGGTAGAAATTACACGAACTGGGTCCATAACTTGAGGACTATCCTCATTGCTGCACAGAAGAATTACGTCCTAGAAGCACCGCTGGGTGCCAGGCCTGCTGCAGATGCAACTGACGATGTTAAGAACGTCTGGCAGAGCAAAGCTGATGACTACTCGATAGTTTAGTGTGCCATGCTTTACGGCTTGGAACCGGGTCTTCAACGACGTTTTGAATGTCATGGAGCATATGAGATGTTCCAGGAGTTGAAGTTAATATTTCAAGCAAATGCCTGGATTGAGAGATATGAAGTCTCCAATAAGTTCTATAGCTGTAAGATGGAGGAGAATAGTTCTGTCAGTGAACATATACTCAAAATGTCTGGGTATAATAATGACTTGATTCAACTGGGAGTTAATCTTCCTGATGATAGTGTCATTGACAGAATTCTTCAATCACTACCACCAAGCTACAAGAGCTTCATGATGAACTATAATATGCAAGGGATGGACAAGACTATTCTCGAGCTCTTCACAATGCTAAAAGTTGCGGAGGTAGAAATCAAGAAGGAGCATCAAGTGTTGATGGTCAATAAGACCACCAGTTTCAAGAAAAAGGGTAAAGGGAAGAAGAAGGGGAACTTCAAGAAGAACAGCAAACAAGTTGCTGCTCAAGAAAAGAAACCCAAGTCTGGACCTAAGCCTGAAACTGAGTGCTTCTACTGCAAGCAGACTGGTCACTGGAAGCGGAACTGCCCCAAGTATTTGGCGGATAAGAAGGATGGCAAGGTGAACAAAGGTATATGTGATATACATGTTATTGATGTGTACCTTACTAATACTCGCAGTAGCACCTGGGGATTTGATACTGGTTCTATTGCTAATATTTGCAACTCGAAACAGGGACTACAGATTAAGCGAAGATTGGCTAAGGACGAGGTGACGATGCGCGTGGGAAATGGTTCCAAAGTCGATGTGATCGCGGTCGGCACGCTACCTCTACATCTACCTTCGGGATTAGTTTTAGACCTAAATAATTGTTATTTGGTGCCAGCGTTAAGCATGAACATTATATTTGGATCTTGTTTAATGCGAGACGGTTATTCATTTAAATCTGAGAATAATGGTTGTTCTATTTATATGAGTAATATCTTTTATGGTCATGCACCCTTGAAGAGTGGTCTATTTTTATTAAATCTCGATAGTAGTGATACACATATTCATAATGTTGAAGCCAAAAGATGCAGAGTTGATAATGATAGTGCAACTTATTTGTGGCACTGGCGTTTAGGTCATATTGGTGTAAAGCGCATGAAGAAACTCCATACTGATGGACTTCTGGAATCACTTGGTACTTGCGAACCGTGCCTCACGGGCAAGATGACTAAAACTCCGTTCTCTGGAACTGTGGAGCGAGCAACTGATTTGTTGGAAATCATACATACTGATGTATGCAGTCCGATGAATACTGAGGCTCGCGGCGGGTATCGTTATTTTCTCACCTTCACAGATGATTTGAGCAGATATGGGTATATCTACTTGATGAAACACAAGTCTGAAACATTTGAAAAGTTCAAAGAATTTCAGAGTGAAGTGAAAAATCATCGTAACAAGAAAAAAAATTCTACGATCTGATAGTGGAGGAGAATATTTGAGTTACGAGTTTGGTTTACATTTGAAACAATGCGGAATAGTTTCGCAACTCACGCCACCCGGAACACCACAACGAAATGGTGTGTCCGAACGTCGTAATCGTACTTTACTAGATATGGTGCAATCTATGATGTCTCTTACTGATTTACCGCTATCATTTTGGGGTTATGCTTTAGAGACGGCCGCATTCAAGTTAAATAGGGCACCATCAAAATCCGTTGAGACGACGCCTTATGAACTGTGGTTTGGCAAGAAACCAAAGTTGTCATTTCTTAAAGTTTGGGGTTGCGACGCTTATGTGAAAAAACTTCAACCAGATAAGCTCGAACCCAAATCGGAGAAATGTGTCTTCATAGGATACCCAAAAGAAACTATTGGGTACACCTTCTATCACAGATCTGAGGGCAAGATTTTTGTTGCTAAATTCAGATCCTTTCTAGAGAAGGAGTTTCTCTCGAAAGAAGTGAGTGGGAGGAAAGTAGAACTTGATGAGGTAACTGTACCTACTCCTTTATTGGAAAGTAGTTCATCACAAGAACCGGTTCCTGTGACAACTACACCAATCAGTGAGGAAGCTAATGATATTGATCATGAAACTTCACATCAAGTTACTACCAAACCTCGTAGGTCAACCAGAGTAATATCCGCACCAGAGTGGTACGGTAATCCTATTCTGGAAGTCATGTTACTTGACCATGACGAACCTACGAACTATGAGGAAGCGATGATGAGCCCAGATTTCGCAAAATGGCTTGACGCCAGAAATCTGAGATGGGATCCATGTATGAGAACAAAGTATGGACTTTGGTTGACTTGCCCGATGATCGGCAAGCCATCGAGAATAAATGGATCTTCAAAAAGAAGACTGACGTTGATGGTAATGTAATTGTCTACAAAGCTCGACTTGTTGCGAAAGGTTTTCGACAAGTTCAAGGGGTTAACTACGATGAGACTTTCTCACCCGTAGCGATGCTTAAGTCTGTCCGAATCATGTTAGCAATTTCCGCATTTTATGATTATGAAATACGACAAATGGATGTCAAAACTGCATTCCTGAATGGATTTCTGGAAGAAGAGTTGTATATGATGCAACCGGAAGGTTTTATCGATCCAAAAGGTGCTAACAAAGTGTGCAAGCTCCAGCGATCCATTTATGGACTGGTGCAAGCCTCTCGGAGTTGGAATAAATGCTTTGATAGTGTGATCAAAGCATATGGTTTTATACAGACTTTTGGAGAAGTCTGTATTTACAAGAAAGTGAGTGGGAGCTCTGTAGCATTTCTGATATTATATGTGGATGACATATTGTTAATTGAAAATGATATAGAATTTCTGGATAGCATAAAGGGATACTTGAATAAAAGTTTTTCGATGAAAGACCTCGGTGAAGCTGCTTACATATTGGGCTTCAAGATCTATAGAGATAGATCAAGACGCTTAATTGGACTTTCACAAAGCACATACCTTGATAAAGTTTTGAAAAAGTTCAAAATGGATCAGGGAAAGAAAGGATTCTTGCCTGTATTACAATGTGTGAAGTTGAGTCAGACTCAATGCCCGACCACAGCAGAAGATAGAGAGAAAATGAAAGATGCTCCCTATGCTTCAGCCATAGGCTCTATCATGTATGCAATGATGTGTACCAGACCTGAGTTATGCTTAGCAATAAGCTTGGAAGGGAGGTACCAAAGTAATCCAGGAGTGGATCACTGGACAGCGGTCAAGAATATCCTGAAATACCTAAAAAGGACTAAGGATATGTTTCTCGTTTATGGAGGTGACAAAGAGCTAGTCGTAAATGGTTACGTCGATGCAAGCTTTGGCAGTGATCCGGACGATTCTAAATCGCAAACCGGATACGTGTTTTTATTGAACAGTGGAGCTGTCAGTTGGTGCAGTTCTAAACAAAGCGTCGTGGCAGGATCTACAAGCGGAGTACATAGCTGCTTCGGAAGCAGCAAATGAAGGATTCTGGATGAAAGAGTTCATTTCTGATCTAGGTGTCATACCTAGTGCATCGGGACCAATGAAGACCTTCTGTGACAATACTGGTGCAATTGCCTTGACAAAGGAATCCAGATTTCACAAGAGACCAAGCACATCAAGAGACACTTCAATTCCATCTGGGACCAAGTCCAGGTGGGAGACATAGAGATTTGCAAGATACATACGGATCTGAATGTTGCAGACATGTTGACTAAACCTCTTCCACAAGCAAAACATGATCAGCACCAAGACTCCATGGGTGTTAGAATCATTACTGTGTAATCTAGATTATTGACTCTAGTGCAAGTAGGATACTGAAGGAAATATGCCCTAAAGGCAATAATAAAGTTATTATTTATTTCCTCATATCATGATAAATGTTTATTATTCATGCTAGAATTGTATTAACCGGAAACATGATACATGTGTGAATACATAGACAAACTTAATGTCACTAGTATGCCTCTACTTGACTAGCTCATTAATCGAAGATGGTTATGTTTCCTAACCATAGACATGTGTTGTCATTTGATTGACGGGATCACATCATTAGGAGAATGATGTGATTGACTTGACCCATTCCGTTAGCTTAGCACTTGATCGTTTAGTATGTTGATATTGCTTTCTTCATGACTTATACAAGTTCCTACAACTATGAGATTATGCAACTCCCATTTACCGGAGGAACACTTTGTGTGCTACCAAACATCACAACGTAACTGGGTGATTATAAAGGAGCTCTACAGGTGTCTCCAAAGGTACATGTTGAGTTGGCGTATTTCGAGATTAGGTTTTGTCACTCCGATTGTCGGAGAGGTATCTTTGGGCCCTCTCGGTAATGCACATCACTATAAGCCTTGCAAGCAATGTAGCTAATGAGTTAGTTACGTAATGATGCATTACGTTACGAGTAAAGAGACTTGCCGGTAACGAGATTGAACTAGGTATTGAGATACCGACGATCGAACCTCGGGCAAGTAACATACCAATGACAAAGGGAACAATGTATGTTGTTATGCGGTTTGACCGATAAAGATCTCCGTAGAATATGTAGGAGCCAATATGAGCATACAAGTTCCGCTATTGGTTATTGACCGGAAACAGTTCTAGGTCATGTATACATAGTTCTCGAACCCGTAGGGTCCGCACGCTTAAGGTTTCATTGACAGTTTTATTATGAGTTTATGAGTTTTGATGTACCGAAGGTTGTTCAGAGTCCCGGATGTGATCACAGACATGACGAGGAGTCTCGAAATGGTCGAGACATAAAGATCAATATATTGGACGACTATATTTGGACACCGGGAAGGTTCCAGGTGAGATTGGGACAATACCGGAGCTTCGGGAGGTTATCGGAACCCCCCGGGAGGTATATGGGCCTTATTGGGCCTTAGTGGAAAGGAGGGAGAAGAAGCAAAGGAGGGGGCGCCCCCCCAAGCCCAATCCGAATTGGGAAGGGGGCCGGCCCCCCTTTCCTTCTTCCCTCCCCCTCTTCCTTCCCTCTCCCTCTCCTAATAGGAAAGGGGGAGTCCTACTCCCGGTTGGGGTTGGACTCCCCCCTAGGGCGCGCCAACCCCCCTTGGCCGGCCCCCTTCTCCACTCCTTTATATACGGGGGAGGAGGGCACCCCATAGAGACAACAATTGATCTCTTGATCTCTTAGCCATGTGCAGTGCCCCCCTCCACCATAGTCCTCGATAATATTGTAGCGGTGCTTAGGCGAAGCCCTGTGACGGTAGAACATCAAGATCGTCACCACGCCATCCTGCTGACGGAACTCTTCCCCGACATTCTACTGGATCGGAGTACAAGGATCATCATCGAGCTGAACGTGTGCTAGAACTCAGAGGTGCCGTAGTTTCGGTGCTTGATCGGTTGGGCCGTGAAGACGTACGACTACATCAACTATGTTGTTCTAATGCTTCCGCTTTCGGTCTAGAGGGTACGTGGACAACACTTTCCCCTCTCGTTGCTATGCATCACCATGATCTTGCGTGTGCGTAGGATTTTTTTTGAAATTACTACGTTCCCCATCAATTACGACTGCTTATAAAAGGGAATAGCCACAATTGTCCCCATACGCCTTCTTGGTCCTCTCGCCACAACCCTTCCCAATCTACAAAGCTCGAGCGCTCCAACCCATCTCTTTGCTACGTCTCTGCTCCCCGTTCTTGCCGATGGCTGGATCTGGTGCGGGTGGGCAAGTGGGAGGCCTCGACCATCACCAATAAGGACATCGAGGACTTGAAGCGTGCCGGCTACCTCCCAGACGCCGTTGTTCATGGGGCCCAGAAGTAGGTCAGGCCATCCCCACACCGCAGCATGGTAAGAGGGTGGTGTTCATCCCCCACTTAGTTCGAGGGCTAGGCTTTTCGCTCCACCCCTTCGTCTGAGGGTTGATGTACTTTTATGGGCTAGACTTTCATGATCTAGCCCCGAACTCCATCCTCCACCTTTCATCCTTCATCGTCATTTGTGAGGCTTTCCTCTGCATTCATCTGCACTTCGGCTTATGGCTGAAGGTATTCAATGTGAAGCCGAAGATTGTGGACGGCCAACAAGTGGATTGCGGGGGGAGCCATGGTTAGCAAGCGGACCCGTGTAGAGTGGTCGGTGGGCACGTTCATAGACACAGTCAAGGTTTGGCAGAGAGAGTTGTTTTATATCACAGAACCACGTGATGTGGCCTGGGCGGCGGCCCCGGAGTTCAGGTCCGGGCCACCCATGGGGTTGACCTCGTGGACGAAGAAGAGCCCCGACTAGGTGTCTCCCGAAGAAGTGGAACTACTACAAAAGCGCATCCTCAGCGTGAAGAAGGCTAGCGTCAAGCTAACCAGTGTGATCCAGGTGATGCTCAATCGGCACCTCCTCCCTTGCCAGCAGTGGGACACCCTGATGTGGGCATACAAGTCCGAAGACCCTACCACCGTGTGCCACTTCCTCGACACCACCTATGACAAGATGTGGAGGGCGCTATTCAAACCCCAGAAAGAGGATTGGCCAGTGGAAGACGAGGAGGACACTGGCCTCAACGCCGAACACCCTCCCAAGAAGGTAACAAGACTTTTATCTGTTCTAAAGTTGGACATTCATATTACAATAGATTGATTTTTCGCTCTCCTATTCCTGTGGGGTTGCCTCGAGAAGGCCGAGAAGATGAACAGCCCGGCCCCGCTTCCCGAAGACCCCCAGTTGGCTCAGCTGGAAGAAATACTGGCCGCAGCACCATATAAGGCGCCAGAGAAAAAGGAACACAAGAAAAATAAGAACCCCGCGAGGGAGGCCCGGGAGGGTCTCCTCCCGTGGATCCCTTTGGACACCAAGTCCGGGGACATCCATGTCCCCTCCACATACGAGGGGGAGCAGGACGAAGAGGGGGAAGAGGAGAGTGACTCTCCCCGTACCATAAAAAGAGCGGCCTCCGCCGAGGCCGAAGAGGGGCATCCTCCCCTGCCTCTGAAGAGGAGCGAGGGAAGTTGGTCATACCCAATGACAGTTCGGACTCTGATAAGGAGTCTGCAGCCTCCAAGAAGGTCCTGGGAAGGTGCGCAGGGTCAAGCCCCACACGAAAAGGTGGGAATCCGAACACTGTTTGAGCATTGGTTTTACTAACCCACCACTAACTACATGTGCCTACTTATGTTGCAGCCTGCCGCGCGACCTCCCTACCACAAGATATCGGAGGGTACCTCTCCGCCAACCGATCTGGTGGAAAGAGGGGGCAACTTGCATTTTGCGCCTCCTCCTGTCGTTAGCGAGACCAGGGAGGTGCTATCCCAGAGGACCCCTCCCATAACGAACACGGGGGGTGACATTGATGTTGACATGGCCGAGGTTGACACTTCGGCCGCCAAAGACCAGGAGAAGGGGCTCGGGCAAACCGATCCCTCTGAGTAGATGATTTTGGAGCCTTCATGGCCTTCTGAAGTGTCATAGACACCCCTCAACAAAGGGGGAGCTGAGGCCCCACCGCTGGTGCCGAGCACCGGGGTTTGGGTTGCGGCAGAGTGGCTGGACCTGATGGAGGAGGCCGTGAATGACTCGTCCACAGAAGTCGAACATCACGCTGATACGTCTCCAACGTATCTATAATTTTTTTGTTCCATGCTCTTATATTGTCATTCTTGGATGTTTTACAATCATTTTATAGCAACTTTATATCATTTTTTGGGACTAACCTATTGACATAGTGCCCAGGGTCAGTTGCTGTTTTTTGCTTGTTTTTTACATCGCAAAAAATCAATACCAAACGCAGCGAAACTTTTTGGAGATTATTTCTGGACCAGAAGACACCCGGTGGGCCAAAGAAGTGCCAGAGCGGAGCTCCTAGGGGAGCACAACCCACCAGGGCGCGCTTGGGGGCCTAGGCGCGCCCAGGTGAGTTGTGCCCACCTTGGTGGCCTCCCGCACCACCTCTTCGCCCTATAAATTCCCAAACATTCCAAAACCCCCAAAGAGAACCCTAGATCAGAAGTTCCGCCGCTGCAAGCCTCTATAGCCATGAAAAACCAATCTAGACCCCGTTCCGGCACCCTGCTGGAGGGGAAAATCATCACCGGTGGCCATCTTCATCATCCCGACGGTCACCATGATGAGGACACTACTGGAATCCAGTTATTTGCCGTCTGCCAGCTCTTTGCCGTCAAAGAAGGTCTTTGCCGTCGGCTTACATAAAACGGACGGCAAAGAACTGGTTGATGGCAAAGAAGGTCTTTGCCATCAGCTAGTTCTTTGCCGTCAGCTGGCTGACGACAAAGAGGGAGGTGGGCCCCACAAACGAGCAGCTAAAAAAAGATTATTTGCCGTCCGTTTGCGGACGGCAAAGGGGGCAGACGGCAAAGGGATTAACCTAACTAACGGTTGCCCCCACCCCGCCCCTCCCTCTCTCTCTCTCTCTCTCTCTCTGTCTCTCTCTCTTTCTCTCTCTCTCTCTCTGTCCGCGCGCCTCTCCCCGACGAGACCACCGCTGCCCCCACCACCCGC
>NC_041389.1:339397411-339475292 GCF_002162155.2 Triticum dicoccoides | reverse complement strand
CCACATTTTGCAGTTTCTTTCTTTTCTGTTTTAGATATTAGATATAGTTTTAGATAATAAATAGTTTTAGATAGTTTACATATTAGAAAAGAAGAAGGAAAAAAAGGAAAAAGAAAAAAGGGAAAGGAAGAAGAGGAGGAGAAAAATATGAAGAAGAAGAAGAAGAAGAAGAAGAAGAAGAGGAAGAAGAAGAAGAAGAAGAAGAAGAAGAAGAAGAAGAAGAAGAAGAAGAAGAAAAGGAAGAAGAGGAAGAAGAAGAAAAGGAAAAGGAGGAAAAAGAAGAAGAAAAAGACACGTTTTTATACTTTCTTATTTAGGGTTCCGCTGTTTTGCAGTTTCTTTCTTTTCTTTAGTTGAATGTTTTTATACTGCTAGCTAGTTGCCTAGTTTGCTGACCGAAAGAAGTTAAATTAGTTATTATGTGAAATTTAACTAAAGTCAACATTTTGACGACTAGTGGTACTAATAAATTCAACTAGAACCATCATATGTCCACAAGTGCATTGTTTTTTGAATGAGAAATGATAACTTGGTGTAGTTGATTATCTTCTGCTCAAAATTTCTTATGTGTTCAACGCCACCATGCTCATCGTGAAGGTGTTCAACGCGACTATGTGTCGCATGCGCTACATTGACGACGATGATGCCAGTAGGTTCTGCCTCTTCTTATTCCTCTACATTTGGATTTGTCTTGCATCAATTGTTAACGGTCATTGTTGCATTTGAACAGGCAATGGGAGCAGCAGCAGGGACACTGGCTACAGCCAAAGCAGCAGCGATTCTGGCCGTAGCAAATACAACAAGGAGGATGATCCGGATTGGAGTGGGGAAGAAGAGGAGCAGAGTGGGCATCAGGCTGTGGATGACCTAGCGATGGTGGTGGCTGACCAAGGGCAAGAGATGGTGGTGGCTGACCATGGGCCAGAGTTGGTGGTGGCTGAGGATGACCTAGCGATGGTCGTGCCTGTCTTGCCTGAAGATGGCCTCGCGATGGTGGTGGTGCCTGACAATGACCTCATGCCAGTGGTGGCACCGGCGATCCCATAGCTGGGCGACATGACCACGCCAATTGTGATAGAAGACTACATCCCATTGCCTCCACCGCCTCGCCGCTCTTGGCGCATCAGGCTGAGGAAGGAGAAGGAGAAGAACAAGGAGAATGGCAAAGCACGCCGTTAACCCCTAACGGCTCTCACCCCACCTCACTGTCGTCCACAATCATTGCCGTCTGCTGGCCACCAATGGTAGACGGCACAATCCTTTGTCGTCCGTTTCCGGGAAGCGGACGACAAAGAAGGTCTTTGCTGGCACGTGTTCAGACGGACGGTTTGCCGTCTGCTGGCGGACGGCAAAGGAGTTTGCCATCCGTGATCCATGCTTTGCCATCCGCCATGGCGGACGACAAAGAAGTGGATTCCAGTAGTGGGAGGGAGTAGTCCACCCTCGGGGCTGAGGGTTTGTACCAGTACCTATGTGTTTAATCTCTCTCTCTCTCTCTCTCTCTCTCTCTCGTGTTCTTGATGGCACAATCTTGATGTATTGCGGACTTTGTTAATATAGTTGGATCATATGGTGTTTCTCCCTCTCTATCTTGTTGTGATGAATTGAGTTTTTCCTTTGAGATTTTGTTTTGTTGGATTGAATATTTTTATGGATTTGAGAGCACTTGATATATGTCTTTCATATGAATACCCGTGGTGACAATGGGGTATCATATTGATTCACTTGATGTGTGTTTTCGCACTCAACTCGCGGATTCCTGAGGTGACATTGGGGTAATCTATGCATAGGGGTTTATGCACGTTCTCGTCTTTATTTCTCCAGTAGAAATCTTGGGGTACTCTTTGAGGTTATTTGTGTTGGATTGAGTCTTATGAATCTGAAATTGTTTGATGCATATCATATAATCAACTCACGGATACTCGGACATTGGAGTATCTAGGCGACATTAGAGTTGGTTGATGTGTATCATATGGTGTTATTTTAGTATGAACTCTAGGATAGATTGATCGGAAAGAATAGCTTGGAGGTGGTTTCGTACCCTACAAACAATTTCTTCTTATGTTCTCCGCTAGATAGGAACTTTGGAGTGATTTTCTTCATCGCACATTGAGGGATGGTTATATGATCCAATTATATTAGCATTGTTGAGAGACTAGACTAGCGAAAGTACGGACCCTAGGCCTCATTTTCAAGCATTGCAATACCGTTTGTGCTCACTTTTGTTACTTGCTACCTTGCTGTTTTTTATTATTACTATTACAAAAATCAATATCTACTATCCATATTACACTTGTATCACCATCTCTTCGCCAAACTAGTGCACCTATACAATTTACCATTGTATTTGGTGTGTTGGGGACACAAGAGACTTTTTATTATTTGGTTGCAGGGTTGTTTGAGAGAGACCATCTTCATCCTACGCCTCCCACGGATTGATAAACCTTAGGTCATCCACTTGAGGGGAAATTGCTACTGTCCTACAAAACTCTGCGCTTGGAGGCCCAACAAGAGTCTACAAGATATAAAGTTGCGTAGTAGACATCAAGCTCTTTTCTGGCGCCATTGCCGGGGAGGTGAGTGCTTGAAGGTATATCTTTAGATCTTGCAATCGAATCTTTTAGTTTCTTTTTTTATCACTAGTTTGGTTTATAAAAACAAAACTACAAAAAAATGGATTTGAGGTGGTCTCATGTTGTTCATCTTTATAATGTCTTTCTTGAAAATGATGGAAAGGAAAAATGTGCTCAATTGATAGAAGAAGAATTCAATAAAATGTTTGGCATGAATGATGAGCATGATAGCAATGGTGTTGGTATGAATTCTTTGAATATCCATGATGCTAATGATATGCAAAACTACAAGCTTGGGGATGCTATAATTGATGAAGATGATATTTTTTGTCCCCCAAGTTTTGATGAGAAAAGTTATTATGATGATAGCATGCCTCCTATTTCTGATGATTATTATGATGACATATATTCTATATTGAATAATGATAACCATGAAACTTGTCATCATGATTTTAATTTTCAATCACATGATAGTAATTTTGTTGAGTTTGCTCCCACTATTATGAATGAGAAGAAATTTGCTTATGTGGAGAGTAATAAAATTTCTATGCTTATGCATCATGAAAAGAGTGCTTTATGCGATAGATATATTGTTTAATTCATTCATGATGCTACTAAAAATTATTATGAGAGAGGAACATATGCTTTTACATATCTCAATAATATCAAGTTTCCTCTCTAGGTGTTGTATGTTTTGAAGTATTGCTTGATTTTCCTTCCTATGCTAGATGATTCTTGTTCCCATGAATTATTTGCTCACAAAATCCCTATGCATAGGAAGTGGGTTAGACTTAAATGTGCTTGCCATGTGATTCATGATGCTCTTTTTCATGTTTCAATTCTTTACTTTTATGCGAGCATCATTGAAATCATCATGCATAGCTAAAAGGCATTAAAGAAAATCACTTGTTGGGAGACCACCCAACATTTACCCCTACTGTTTTTGTGTGTTCACATGATTATAATACTTTATTAATCATGTTTTATAGCTTTTGTTTCAATAAAGTGCCAAGTAAAGCCTTTGGGATAGTGTGGATGATAGTTGACTTGATTCTGTGCAAAAACAGAAACTTTTACACTCAGTCCAGGAATTTTAAAAATTCACTAGAACGTGATTTTGATCTGAATTTTTTACAGGTGATATATATACGAATTACCTATGTTGTCCTAATTATTTAGATTTTTTGGAGTAGCAGAAGTATGGTTGGAGTACAGATTACTATAGACTATTATGTTTTTGACAAATCCTGTTTTCAATGCATAGTTTGCTTGTTTTCTAGTTTCTATGGCTTATATTGCTCAATATAAATTGTATAAATGATAGGGTACAATAGTAATTGTGCAAGAACAATTATGAATCTTGTCATTAACAGTACCAAAGTGAATGGTTTGCTCTTTATCATACTAACCTATCTCACGAAGTTCCGTTAAGTTTTGTGTGGCTGAAGTTTTCAAGTTTTGGGTGAGACATCGATATGAGGAGAATAAGGAATGACAAGACCCTAATCTTGGAGATGCCCAAGGCACCCCAAGTTAATATCCAAGGAATATCCAAGCAACTAAGCTTGGGGATGCCCCGGAAGGCATCCCCTCTTTCGTCTCCAACATTATCGGTAACCTTAATTGAGGCTATATTTTTATTCGTCACATGATATGAGTTTTGCTTGGAGCATCATTTTATTTTGTTTTTATTTGCTTGATGTTATTTATAATAATGTTTTGCATCTTTTATTTCAATATAAGTGGCAAGGATAACCTTTACCATGCTTATTTTGCAAGTATATGAGTTGCTGTTTCAAAACAGAAAGTCTGTTGCTGTTGCAAACATTCCTGAGAAAAGTCAGAATGTGATAAAATGATGGATTTTTTGCAAAATAAGCTATGATAAATTTTCTCAGTGTGGTAAATTTTTAGATTTTTTGAGTTACAGAATATTGATATTCATTCATCCTTTACAGAGTGCCCTGTTTTGGCAGATAGCTGTTATGTTTGCATTGTTTGCACATGTTTGCTTGTTTAATGATTCTATTTGAGGAAAACACTATTAAATATGCAGAGGCATTTAGTATGCAATGTTGAATAATAGTTTTAGTGATTTTCTATAGTAGATAATGATAAGGTTTTTGCATTGATTTATACTAACTTATCTCACGAGTTCTTAGTTGAGTTTTGTGTGGATGAAGTTTTTAAGATTTAGGGAAACCGTGGTATAAAAGGAATTAAGGAGACACAAAGGCTAAATCTTGGGGATGCCCAAGGCATCCCAGCATAATATTTCAAGAAGTCTCAAGCATCTAAGCTTGGGGATGCCCCGGTAGGCATCCCACCTTTCTTCATCAACAATTATCGGTTAGTATCGGTTGAGCCTAAGTTTTTGCTTCTTCACATGATGTGTGCTATTCTTGGAATATCATTTTGTTTTGTTTTGCTTTCTATTTTAATAAATACTTAGATCTGGAAGATTTTAAATAAGAGAGAGTACTCACATAGCTACCTATTTACTTAACTACTCATTTTGTCTTCACTTATATCTTTTTGGAGTATTTTGTCTTTTGCTCTAGTGCTTCACTTATATCTTTTTGAGCATGGTGTGCTTTAATATATTTTGGAGAAATTATCTCATGCTTCACTTATATTATTTTGAGAGAATAGAAATTTTATGCTCATGTTCTTCACTTAAATTTGTTTAAGCTTGTCAAAAGCAACATATGAAATTAGTCCCAAAGTGATAGATATTCAAGAGGGATAAAATGAAAACTTTCATGAAGGACAAAATAAACTTGATTCTTTGTAATAGTTTTGCGATATGATGATAGTGTTATGTGAGTTATGTTGATGAGTAATTATGCTTTAGTAAGAATATTGGTGTTAAGGTTTGTGATTCCCTATGCAAGCACGAAAGTTAATAGTTTGCAATGAAATTATATCCTACTTGTGGTGCATTATTCGATGTTAGTTATACTTAATGCTCGCTTATGAGATTTTTTTTCTTGGTTGGATGCTTCTCAATCTTTTGCTAGCCTTCACTTGCACTAAGTATGATCACTACTTGTGCATCCAATATCCTTAAACCAGTTTTGCCACATGAGTCCACCATACCTACCTATATGCGGTATTCCCGTGCCGTTCTAAGCAAATTTGTATGTGCCATCTCTAATTTTCAAAATAATTTCCTTTTTGTGTGCTCGTACTGCTCATGAAACGGTAAGGGGTGGCTAATATTTTTCCATGCTAGATGTGTTATTCTCAAGATGAGTGTCTATTCACTTATCATTGCACGAGAGTACGGCAAAGGTATTAGGGATGCCCAGTCCCAAAATGAAAAATGAATTTACTTTATGTTATCAAATAATAAATTCCTTAGAAAGTGTTGCTATGGACGGTACCCGTGGATATGACTAGTCGTGAAATGTGAAAGAATGGTGGAAAAAGGAATAAACTTTACTTTCTATTTGGGAACCGCCTATGATATATCTAGCATGGAAAGTGTTGGGAATTACTCAGTGTTTTCGTTGACAGGAAAGTATGCCTCTCAAAATTTTATCTCTCAATTTTAAGCTTTGAGCTCTGTCACCTCTACAAATCCCTACTCCCCTTTGTGAAGGGCCTTTCTATTTACTTTATGCAATTTTTATTTTTTATTTGAGTCTCCATCTTCTCTTATAAAGCACCAATTAAGGGGCACTATGATCGTACTTGAGCATTGGGTATAACTATATGCGAGTGTGTTTCACGAATGGATCAATGATTGAGCATGATGGGCTAGGGATAACTTGCTTTAGTATTGGTATTTTGAAAGACATGGTTGCTTGTTGATATGTTTGAATATTGAAATCTTCATGTCAAAACTAGACTATAGCTTTGAATCATATAAAGGTCCAGATGTCCATGCTACAAAAGAAAAGAATATGTGATGAACATGTTAGGCAACATTCCACATCAAAAATTCTGTTTTTATCATTTACCTACTCGAGGACGAGTAGGAATTAAGCTTGGGGATGATGATACGTCTCCAACGTATCTATAAGTTTTTATTTTTCCATGCTGTTATATTATCATTCTTGGATGTTCTACAATCATTTTATAGTAACTTTATATCATTTCTTGGGACTAACCTATTGACACAGTGCCCAGTGTCGGTTGTTGTTTTCTGCTTGTTTTTTACATTGTAGAAAATCAATACCAAACGGAGTCCAAACGCAGCGAAACGTCTTGGAGATTTTTTCTAGACCAAAAGACACCCGGTGGGCCAAAGAAGTACCATAGGGGAGTTCCGAGGGGAGCACAACCCACCAGGGCGCGCCTGGGGGCCCAAGCGCGCCCAGGTGGGTTGTGCCCACCTTGGTGGCCTCCCGCACTGCCTCTTCGCCCTATAAATTTCCAGACATTCCAAAACCCCCGAAGATAACCCTAGATCAGAAGTTTCGCCGCTGTAAGCCTCTGTAGCCACGAAAAACCAATCTAGACCCTGGTCCGACACCCCGCCGGAGGGGGAAATCATCACCGGTGGCCATCTTCATCATCCCGGTGGTCACCATGATGAGGAGGGGGTAGTCCACCCTCAGGGCCGAGGGTTTGTACCAGTAGCTATGTGTTTAATCTCTCTCTCTCTCTCTCTCTCTCTCTCTCTCGTGTTCTTGATGGCACAACCTTGATGTATCGCGGGCTTTGTTAATATAGTTGGATCATATGGTGCTTCTCCCTCTCTATCTTGTTGTGATGAATTGAGTTTTCCCTTTGAGATTTCGTTTTATAGGATTGAATATTTTTATGGATTTGAGAGCACTTGATATATGTCTTGCATATGAATACCCATGGTGACAATGGGGTATCATATTGATTCATTTGATGTGTGTTTTGGCACTCAACTCGTGGATTCCCGAGGTGACATTGGGGTAATCTATGCATAGGGGTTGATGCACATTCTCGTCTTTGTTTCTCCAGTAGAAATCTTGGGGCACTCTTTGAGGTTCTTTGAGTTGGATTGAGTATTATGAATCTGATTTTTTTATGCATATCGTATAATCAACTCGCGGATACTCGCGGTGACATTGGAGTATCTAGGTGACATTAGAGTTGGTTGATGTGTATCATATGGTGTTATTTTAGTACGAACTCTAGGATAGATTGATCGGAAAGAATAGCTTTGAGATGGTTTCGTACCCTACAAACAATTTCTTCTTATGTTCTCCGCTAGATAGGAACTTTGGAGTGATTTTTCATCGCACGTTTAGGGATGGTTATATGATCCAATTAGATTAGCATTGTTGAGAGATTGCACTAGCGTAAGTACGGACCCTAGGCCTCATTTTCAAACATTGCAATACCATTTGTGCTCACTTTTGTTACCTGCTACCTTGCTGTTTTTTATTGTTACTATTACAAAGATCCATGTCTACTATCAATATTACACTTGTATCACCATCTCTTCACTGAACTAGTGCACCTATACAATTTACCATTGTATTTGGTGTGTTGGGGACACAAGAGACTTTTTATTATTTGGTTGCAGGGTTGTTTGAGAGACCATCTTCATCCTATGCCTCCCACAGATTGATAAACCTTAGGTCATCCACTTGAGGGAAAATTGCCATTGTCCTACAAAACTCTAGGCTTGGAGGCCCAACAACAGTCTACAAGAGTAAAGTTGCGTAGTAGACATCACGCGCCCTGATGGGCACAGTTGTCTGTGAACAATGGATTGAAACAAGCTTTTGATGGCCTCCTGACAGGCTTTGAGGTAAGCAAAGTGATGTTCCCTCCTTCATAAAAGTATATTCTATAGTCAGGAAATTAGCGATCCTTATACATAGCAGCCCCCGAGACTGGCGAGTTTGTAAAAGAAACGTGGCTGAGTATCCAGATCGTCTAAATAATGGGATAACCGGGGTGTTTGTTGTGTAAATGTAGGCCTCAGCATTAGCGGCGGCAGCCAGCGCCGCCAAGCTTGTCGAGATGAATCGAAAGCTGAAGCATTCCGATGAAGAGCTCGACCTTGTCCACAAGCGGTTCCACGAGGTACAAGGTTAGTATAAGTGAATTGTGGTTCCTTGGGTTTCTGTGTTAAACAAAGCATCCGGAATTATCCCTAAGTAGGAGGTTGTTTTGCAACTGTCGCCGTGGAGGTCGAGAGCCTCAAGGCTGAACTGTTGCGGGTCAAGAAGGAAGCGGCAGAAGAAAAGGCGACGGCCGAACATGCGGCTGCTGATCCCGCGTTGGTGAAAACCGAACACGAGAAGCATGAGTCCAGGGTGGCCGAAGTACAACAAGAGCTCAAGGATTCTATCACAAAATGTGAGGATTTTGAGCAAAAGAACAAGGGGCATGCCATTGTGTTGGCGAACATGAAGACAAAGATCCAAGAGGCACGGTCGGAGACACATAGCGCTCGGGAGGAGCTCCGGCAAGTGAAGCAAATTGCCAATGGTAAGCAGTACTTATTGCAGAGTGTATCTGGTGGCCAAAGATTCAAGTTGCTCACCCGGGTCTGGCATTCCGCAGGCTCCATTGCGGATCTCCGAAGAGTGTGGCCGATGCTACAAGGAACTATGCTGCCCGGGAGGATGATACTAAGCTAAAGCTGTTCTGGGCGCAATTCTAGGTGCTCTAGCACCCTCCTCTTCTCATGAACCAAATGAAGTAGTTAATGAAGATGCACAAAATGGCGGAACCGGCCATGAAGGACCTCTATGTCCGGCTATGGCCCTCCGAGCCCGTACTATGCATCTACTTCGGTCTAGTGGCGAAGTTGTGTGACGCGTCCGCTCGGATTGATGTTGTCAAGCATTTGGTGTGCATCGAGGGGGCTCATATGGCGTTTGTGAAGACCATGGTGCATTGGCCTAAGATCAAGCCCGTCGAAATGGCGACCGGTCCTCCGCCTGCTGGGAAGGAGCATAGGCGCCAAGAGCAATACTTCGCCGCCGTGATGGACGGAGCTCAGGCCATGGAAGCGCAGTGTTCCAAGGATATCTTCCTTGAGTAACTACATTGTAATGTATGAAATTGTGATGAAACCTTTATGCTTTATGAGTCAATGGTATTTTGTATGGTTTATCATGTTTGTGTATATTTTGTGTTTAATTTTGACTCCTGTGCGGCCGTTTTTATTCTGAAAGTTACTGTCGTCGGCTTCAGCCCCCACGTAGATGGCACGAGGGGAGTTCTATTCTCTGCACTGTAACCCTTAGTCAACGTCTCGGTGCCCAGAGGCTGTAGTGTAGGAGAAGAATAAGGCAATCGGACTATGCGGTTTTATGACTTTCACTTAGCCATAGGAGCTTGACTGTGGGGGGTGGTGACCAGCCCCTAGTACAGTGAGATGTTAGGCGAACCCTAGGGCCAAGCATCGATCACTTGATTTGTTCAAAGGTGAATCCTTCGTAGTACACGGGATAATCTCTAACGATTGTTTGGTTTGAAGACCAGTCATCAGATCGCCGACCAGTTCTCGCGTATTATGATAGTCAGTTTTCGGCTTTCTCCACTGAGGTACTTGACTGAATGAGGCATAAGTACAATCGCAACAGCTCTCCCTTTACCTTCTTAGCCTAACATCCAGAACATAAGGAGGTAAACACAGGAGCGGGGCAACCCAACTATTGACCCAAGACATAATTCAGAACCAGTGCATATAATTCAATATCCGAGATGCCGAACATAGTGGAAAAAGGTGTCCGTCTTTTAGTGTATAGGGCCAGCGTCTAGGCCAAGCCCCTGGTCTAATGACCGGTATATGTATGAAATCCGAAGTGTATGACACTTGGTTGAGGCAGATTCAAGGAGTAGAGAGGAACAAACAGGGAAATATACAGCATAAACAACTGTAGAAGAACCGTAAAAGGGTTTGTTTTATTCCCAATAAGCTCATGACGTCTAGCCGTGCAAATCGAACTGCCGAACACAGCGTCGGAAAGGACAAGTTCCTTTAAAAGAGGAAAAATAGTTTACAGATGAAAGGTTTACGTAGGGCCTTGATGCTTGGGTTAACTCCCGAACTATGCCGTACTGCACGTTTGCGCCTTTGCTACTGTTGGAGAGAGCTACTCCATGGGTTGATTATCCGCTGGCGGGTCCTTGAGAGGGAGACTTAAACAGGTCACTATATTGGTGGGGCTTGATGCCGGAAAGGTCCTAGATGGTACCTGTTCATGATGACCCACAAGTATAGGGGATCAATCCTAGTCCTTTCGATAAGTAAGAGTGTCAAACCCAACGAGGAGCAGAAGGAAATGACAAGCAGTTTGCAGCAAGGTATTCTCCGCAAGCACTAAAATTATAAGTAACGAGTAGTTTGATAGCAAGATGATTTGTAACGAGCAAGTAACGGTAACGGTAACAAAAGTGCAGCAAGGTAGCCCAATCCTTTTGATGCAAAGGACAGGCAAAAACGGTCTCTTATGATAAGCAAAGCGTTCTTGAGGGTACACGGGAATTTCATCTAGTCACTTTCATCTTGTTGGTTTGATTTGTGTTTGCTACTTTGATAATTTGATATGTGGGTGGATCGGTGCTTAGGTGTTGTTCTTACTTGAACAAGCCTCCTACTTATGGTTAACCCACTCACAAGCATCCGCAACTACGAGAAAAGTATTAAGAATAAATCTAACCATAGCATTAAACTTTTGGATCCAAATCGGTCCCTTACGAAATAGCACATAAATTAGGGTTTAAGCTTCTGTCACTCTTGCAACCCATCGTCTAATAACTACTCCGCAATGCATTCCCTTAGGCCCAAATATGGTGAAGTGCCATCACTGGTACAACGAGGTGCTATATGATAATCCCCAAGTGCAAGGAATCATCATAGCACTTTCCAAAGGTGGAAGTGATAAGTATGGAGTGTCGAACCCACAAGAAGCTAAAGGTAAGATCAATATTCTCTCAAGCCCTATCTGCCACTGATACAACTCTACATGCACCGGACGTTTGCTTCCAACTAGCAACAAGAAATAAAACTTCGTTGTGGGCATGAAGAGGATAACTTTGTATGATATCGGAGAGCTAATACATAAAAGTAGGTGATGTTATCATAAAGTTAGAATATAATACTAAATATTATAAATAGCGAGTGTGGAATAATGGTGGATCGGTGTGCGGAATTGTCCTAGGCAATTGTTAACAAGACCAGTAATCACTATTGCAGCTTCATATGAGGGAGAGGCATAAGCTAACATACTTCCTCTACTTGGATCATATGCACTTATGATTGGAACTCTAGCAAGCATCCGCAACTACTAAAGATCATTAAGGTAAAACCCAACCATAGCATTAAAGCATCAAGCCCTCTTTATTCCCATACGCAACAATCCCTCTTACTCGGGTTTGTGCTTCTGTTCACTCACCAACCCACTATAAGCGAATCATGAACGTATTGCAACACCCTACATCGGGAATCCCTCATGCTTGCGCGACACTAAGGGCACCATAGGACAGCACCAAAGTAAAACATACAACTCATACCAATCTAGATCATCAATCAACCCAAAGACAAAAGATATCTACTCAAAACATCATAGGATGGCAACACATCGTTGGATCATAATATGTGGCATAAAGCACCATGTTCAAGTAGGGTATTACAGCGTTTTGCGGGAGAGTGGACCGTGTAAAAGAGATGATGATGGTGATGATGATGGTGATGTTGATGAAGACGATCACTGTGGCAATGATTCCCCTCCCGATGGCACTCCGGCGCCACCGGAAGAGAGGAGGAGAGGTTCTCCCCCTTGTGCTTCCTCCTCCATGGCCTCCACCCTCTGGTCCTTGGCCTTCATGATGATGAAGACCCCTTCGGGATACTCCTCTATGGCCACCAGTGATGATGGCCCCTCCAGCAGGGCGCCAGAGAGGGCCTAGATTGATTTCTCGTGGCTATAGAGGCTTGCGGCGGCGGAACTCCCGATCTAGGTTAATTTTCCGAGGTTTCTGTATTTATAGGAATTTTTGGCGTCGGTCTCACGTCAAGGAGGTGCCCGAGCTGTCCACGAGGCAGGCCCACGCGCCCGTACCAGGTGGGCGCGCCCCCCACCCTCGTGGGCAGCTCGGGACTCTTCTGGCCCAACTCCGATGCTCCATGGTCTTCTTTTGGTCCATAAAAAATCATAAAAAATTGGCCCGTCAATTGGACTCCGTTTTGTATTCCTTTTCTGCAAAACTCAAAAACAAGGAGAAAACAGAAACTGGCAGTGGGCTCTAGGTTAATAGGTTAGTCCCAAAAATCATATAAAATATCATATAAATGCATATCAAACATCCTGGAAGGATAATATAATAGCATGAATACTTCATAAATTATAGATACGTTGGAGACGTATCAGCATCCCCAAGCTTAATTCCTGCTCGTGCTCGAGTAGGTAAATGATAAAAGAAATAATTTATGAAGTGTGAATGCTAGCAAGTGCTTAAGTTTGATCAATGATAATTCCAATCACTTTTTCTAGCATCATTATATGTCATAACAATAGCTCATCTCATAAAACTTTTCATGATCAAGTAACAATCTATTCACAATGTCAAGTATGGTTCAGAAACTTCATTGAGAACTAACAAACTATAATCTTAGTCATTGAAGCAATTGCAATTTATCATAACATTAGAAAGAGTCATCAATAGAGCTTTTTCAGCAAGTTCACAAACTCAACTATCTTGTAGTCTTCTATAATTGCTAACACTCACGAAATACTTGTGGTTATGGAGTTTCAGCCGGACACTGAGAAAGATAGGGGCTTATTGTATTGCCTCCCAACGTATTCACCTTTAGGTGATGTCAACAATAATAGCCCATGCTAACTTACATCCAATTGGATACATATATATATCATGATCTTTCAAACACGAAGAGCTTGCCAAAGGATAAAATGAAAAAGGGAAAGGTGAAGATCACCTTGACTCATGCATAAGGTAAAAACGTAAAGTAAAAGATAGGCCCTTTGCAGAGGGAAGCAGAGGTTGTCATGCGCGTTTAGGGTTGATGCACAAAATCTTAATGCAAAAGAATGTCACTTTATATTGTGTAGGACCTTGAAGTATGTCTAGAGGGGGGGTGATTAGACTACTTGACCAATTAAAAACTTAACCTTTTCCCAATTTTAGACTTTGGCAGATTTTAGCTATTTTTGTACAAGTCAAGCAATCTTCACATGAATCAAGCAAGCATGCAAAGAGTATATGAGCAGCGGAAATTAAAGCATGCAACTTGCAAGAATGTAAAGGGAAGGGTTTAGGAGGATTCAAACGCAATTGGAGACACAGATGTTTTTGTCGTGGTTCCGATAGGTGGTGCTATCGTACATCCACGTTGATGGAGACATCAACCCACAAAGGGTAACAGTTGCGCGAGTCCACGGAAGGCTCCACCCACGAAGGGTCCACGAAGAAGCAACCTTGTCTATCCCACCATGGCCGTCGCCCACGAAGGACTTGCCTCACTAGCGGTTGATCTTCACGAAGTAGGCGATCTCCTTGCCCTTACAAACTCCTTGGTTCAACTCCACAATCTTGTCGGAGGCTCCCAAGTGACACGTAGCCAATCTAGGAGACACCACTCTCCAAGAAGTAACAAATGGTGCGTTGATGATGAACTCCTTGCTCTTGTGCTTCAAATGATAGTCTCCCCAACACTCAACTCTCTCTCACAGGATTTGGATCTGGTGGAAAGAAGATTTGAGTGGAAAGCAACTTGGGGAAGGCTAGAGATCAAGATTCATATGGTAGGAATGGAATATCTTGGCCTCAACACATGAGTAGGTGGTTCTCTCTCAGAAATGGTAAGTTGGAAGTGTAGGTTCGTTCTGATGGCTCTCTCCACGAATGAAGAGGAGGTGGAGGGGTATATATAGCCTCCACACAAAATCTAACCGTTACACACAACTTTCCAAACTCGGTGGGACCGAATTGATAAACTCGGTCGGACCGATTCAGCAAATCTAGTGACCGTTAGGATTTTCGGTGGGACCGACATGCAACTCGGTAGGACCAATATGGTTAGGGTTAGGGCATAACGTAATCTCGGTGAGACCGATTACACAAACTCGGTAAGACCGATTTTGGTAATTAGCTAACCAGAGAGTTGGTCAGGTAAACTCGGTGGGACCGATTCGCTCTTTTCAGTGAGACCGAAGTGTTACGAAAGGGAAACAGAGAGTTTACATTGCAATCTCGGTGGGACCGATCGCTCACTTCGGTTAGACCAAAACGTTACAAAGGGAAATAGAGAGATTACAATCCCATCTCGGTGAGACCAAGATCCCTATCGGTGAGACCGATTTGCCTAGGGTTTGTGGCAGTGGCTATGACAATTGAACCCGGTGGCGCCGGATAGAAAGAATCGGTGGGACCGATTTTGACTTTAGGTTTAGGTCATATGTGTATGTGAGAAAGTAATTGAGGGTTTTTGGAGAATATCACTAAGCACTTGAAGCAAGAGGCTCATTAAGCAACACCTCATCCCTCCTTGATAGTATTGGCTTTTCCTATAGACTCAATGTGATCTTGAATCACTAAAATGTAAGATGTAGAGTCTTGAACTTTTGAGCTTGAGCCAATCCTATGTCCTTAATATTTTGAGGGATCCACTTTCATCATCCATGCCATGCCATTCATTGAGCTTTGCTGAAATAATAGTCTTGGAATAGCATTAGCTCAATGAGCTATATGTTGTTATGAATTACCAAAACCACCTAGGGATAGTTGCACTTTCAATCTCCCCCTTTTTAGTAATTGATGACAACATATAGATCAAAGCTTCGACAAATGATAATAAGATTGAAAAACATCGTCGCTTTGAGAAGTATGTGATAAGCAAGAGCTCCCCCTAAATTTGTGCATAGTTTAAGATTTGCTTTGGACTGCAAATGCACAAGGAATTAGGCTCATGGGTTACTCTTCCATGTCACATACATCTTAGTGGAGCGCTCAAAATAATAAAGACTGAATACATGCACTCATCACCAAGCAAAGTGAATGATCATATAAGGATAAGTAAGATAATAACATCAAACAGGCATAAGTGTATCTTATGATCAAACACATGATCATCAATGTCTCACAGATAATAGCATAGAGTATCTCAAACAAGCAAATAAGGTTCAACCACAAAAGCAAGAGAGAACAAAAGCAACACTCTCTCTCGAAGCCTATGATCTATACATTTTTCTCCCGCTTTGGCAACAAGTTACCAAAAAGTTCATAGAAAATGCATAGTACTAGATCGACTCTCAGGCTTGGTCTTCAGGTGGTGGTGTAGATAGAATGTGAAGGACGAAAGCATCAGTTGATGTAGATGGAGCTAGAGGTGTGGGTGCTGAAGCTGGTTGCACTGGAGCTGTAGGAGCTGTAGCTGGTGCAGATGAAGTGGCTCTGGTGTCTGTCACTGGCATTGCAGCTGATCTCTGAGCTCGAGGTACTCTGGCAAATGCATCAATAGTTGTCCTGCCCTTCCTCTCCTGCATGTCTTCCTGTAGCTGCTCCACAACTGACTGAATCTCAGTTACTTTGACATCTAGATCATAGAATTTTTGTTCCATGATTCTTTCCAGTCTCTCCTGATTTTGAGTTAGGGTGGCTAACCCCTTCTCAATCCTCAGTGTTGATGCTATCAAATAACCAAGCTGCTCCTGCTTGTTCTTCAAAAAGTACTCAGATGCCTCCTCTCTCTTTGCTTTCTCCTTCTTCTCTTGAGCTTGTACTGATGATGGTTCATTATCATTCATCACAACTTGATTATCCTCAAAGTCTGGATAGAGAGCAAAGTGTTCCTTATCCAACAGATATTTTCCTGTGCCCATCTTTGAGTTAATCAACTCCTAAATTTGTGGGGCATATCCACAACTCCTCTTTTGGTCTGCTGCAGTCCTCTTGATAGTCTCAACCATGAGACTCATGACCTTGAATTTCTGTGGCACATCAAATATATGTAGCAAGTTTATTGCATGCCCTCTAATCATGTTGTGGTCACCTGACTTGGGCAAAAGAGTGTGCCTTAGGATCCAGTTGATCGTTGGCAGCCCTGACAGAAGAAAATGGACTGACCCAAACTTGAAAGTCTCAAGAGCTTTGTCTGGGATCTCCTTGTACATATGTGACATAGAATTGTGTCCCATCTTCTTCTTGGCATAAACGTCCAAGTCATGTTCACTCTCCTTTGGGGCATTGATTAGATTTGCCCACTCCTCAATGGTTGACTGGTATCTCGTATCTTCAGACATCCAAACTATCCTGCCATCTGGATAGAAATGTGCTGTGGAGTAGAATTGCATAATGAGCTCATCATTCCAGTTGGTGAGCTTCAGCCCAACAAAATCTGCAACTCCACATGCATTGAAGCTGTCATACACTCCAGAATAGTGTTCTTCATTCTCCTTTATGTAGGTCCAGTCGACCCACCTCATATCACATACTATAGGCTTCTTGTCCAACAAGATTGTCTCATAGAAGTCCTGCTATTCCTTTGTATGGAACCTGTAATCAACAGCAGTCCTTCTCCCAGTGGCATATGGATTTGTCATTCTCCATAGCCTCAACCCTGAGTCTCTCCTGATATTCATGTCCTCAGCCACATGATGAGCATCATTGTGGTCTGGAATCTTGGGTTTGAGCTTCCTCAGGACTTGTCCTTCATCATCTTCCTCAGCAACAACTTCAGGCACTGGGGCCTTGTTCTTCTCAGCAGCTGGTATACTCCTAGTATTCCTATTTGGTGCACTCTTGGCCTTGGAGGCAGCTTTGGGTGCTTCCTTGGGCTTTGATGTTGCAGCCCCTGACCTTATAGCATCACCCATCAGCTTTTGTGCCTTGGGTGCTAGTGCAGCAACCTCTTCTTCCTCTTCCTTAGAGTCTCTCCTCATAGAGGGATTGCCAAGAACTTTGGCAGTAGTGGTTCTGACTCTCTTTTTCTTCTTGTCTTGACTAGCAGCTTCATCTTCTAACTCAATAGCAAACTTCATGGTTTCTCCAGTGGGAACCTTCTTGGGTTTGGAAGTGGTAATCCTTCTTGCAGGTGCCTCTTTGGGATCAGGCTTTTCAGGTACTTGTGTTGATCCTCTGACCTTCAGCATGGGTGTCCTCTTAGCAGGAACCTTCCTATTAAGTCTAGGCTTTGTGGTCTTTGCTGAGCCATACTCCTTTTTGAGCACTACCTTCTTGGAAGTAGCCTCATCTTCAGCTGCCACATAGTCCTCATCCTTAGAGTCTGAGGTTCTCTTCCTTCTGGCTCTTGTGGCTGCTTTAGGCAGATTGCTAGGAGTGCTTCTGCTGCCATCATCTGAAGTGCTAGAGGGACTAGTGCCCTCACTCATGTGAATCTGCTCTTCTTCCCTGTTTTGACTGTCACTTTGGTCTGACATGCTGGAAACACTGACTACTGACCCTGTGAACAGTAATAGATGAGATAGAATGGATGAGCATCACAAAATGCAGAGATTTTTTGCAAAAGAATGATTCAAAAACTTAGTTTTAGTTTTCCATAGAAAGCATCTCGGATCAACTGAATTTCAAACTCGGTGATACCGAAGCAGCTTTTGGAACCTAAACATGTGATCTCGGTCAGACCGAGTCACAGTTCGGTGGCACCGAGACTGCTAGGGTTTCACAAAGTTTCAAAATCGGTCACACCGATTAGCAATTCTCGGTCGGACCGAGAGTTACTAGTGCAATGGCGTTAGCCGAATCGGTGGGACCGAGTTTTTCAACTCGGTGGGTCCGAGATGGTTTGGGCAGAAACCTAACCCTAAATTTTCAAATCGCATCTATTCTAAGGATTGTTTTGACTGGATAGAGGTGTTTCAATCGTGGCAAGAATCATAATGAACACAATGTGCTGAGAATTAGACAAGGATAGCATTGTGATCGAGTTCATACCCTAGTTCGGCGATGAACTCGCTACGGTGGCAACGGCGGAGAAGAAATCTGTTGATGGTGGCGGAGACCAGCGACAGGAGGCGGCTGGCGACGAAGTCGACGATCCGGAGACCTAGGAGGCAGAGCGAGCTATGCGCGGGCGAAGAGGTTTGAAGAAAGTTTCCAAATTTTGCCCGTGAGTATATATAGCCCGACACTATCGGTGTGACCGAGTGGAACAACTCGGTGGCACCGAGATGCATAACTATTGACAGTTATAGCAACTCAGTGAGACCGAAAAGTTCAAATCGGTTGCACCGAGATTGAAAACCTAGATCGACTTAGTGATCTCGGTATGACCGAAATGGAAGAATTGGTCAGACCGAAAATCACAAAGAAGTTTTGGAAGTTTAAGTCCATGACGAATCGGGGACTCCGAGTGCTCCTCACACAGAGTGGTTCGAATCTGACTTGATCAAATTTTGTGATGTAGCATGAATAGAGTTTGAGACGAGAAAAGCATAGATAGCTAGAGAAGGTTCTTAGGCATTCTTGTCCATCCACTTGGCAAAAGAAAAAGAAACCAAACAATCAAAACAACAAGTGGATGTTCTTGAATGAGTAAAATATGCAACCAGCAAGCTCACACAATAAAATGGCAAATGAAATATGTGGCAAAGCATGCACAACTAATTCTAGCATCTATCAAACAATTGGCGATGACTAGGTCATCTATATATGAGTATATTGACTTAGGAGTCAAATGAGAACATTTGATCATAGGTCATACTCATCGTTTAAGCTCAAGTGGGGTTACCACTTTTACATAATGCATTGATGTGTTCACATCATTAGAGTTGGTTTGACTCAATTCTTAGAGTTAAGCTCCCTCTAGATGTGAGATCCCCCCTTAGAGGGATGAACTAACCTTGGGTTTTGTCGATGATGACTTCATGTAGGTGTTGAAGATGTGGATGCTCAATGTTGATGTAGATCATTTGGAGAAATCCTTTGGAGTGAGTTGCACTTTCAATACCTACATGGGTTAGTCCCACAAGGAACAAACAAGAATATCCATAGACATAGAGTGATGCACACACAAGATGATGTCCATGAAAACATTAGGTTACCTTGTCCCTTGCCTTACCAACATGAGGGTTTGTGACTCCTTGAACTAGTGCAAGATATGAAAGTTGATTGCACTTGTCCTTGCCATAATGATATGAGTGAAGAATGTTGGCGGAGTCACCCTCAAAAACTCTCTAGTTCTTCTTCTTCGGGATCCACATCATCTTGATGGGAATCCTTGGAGTTGTAGTTGTACTTGATGAAGTAGAACTTGACGTAGTCTTGGGAACCCACTTGACCAAGGCCTTAGGTGCTTCTTCAAATGCATCAATCTCCTCTTGAAGCTTGTCCTTGCCTTTGTTCTTGTGGTCTTGTGGTGGAAGATCATCTTGTGCTTGTGTTCCCTTGAAGGAAGTAGGATCATACTTCTCTTATTGAGGGACAAACTTCGTCGTGGGGTATTGATCTTCTTCCCACTCAACTCCATTGGCATTGAACTTTCATTCAAAACTAACACCTTGATTCTTCCGGTGCCTTCCTTGCTTGCGTACAATTTCCTCGAATTTCTTACTCCCGGCAAGGCTCTTGTATACACCTTTCTCTATAATTCCCTTCAATAAGCTATTTTCTTGCTCAAGTGTAACTTGGCTAAAAGAATCATTAGTGGAATCAAGAGAACTACTAGAAGCAACAATATTGGATTTAGCATTATTATTGTTACTACTAGAGGAAGAATCCTTCTTGTTCTTGTTACTAGACTTGACTTGAGGCATGTAAGTAGATAAGAGTAAACGCTTGGCAATGTAAGAAGAACTTTTCTTACGAAGATCATCATTGATTGCCTTTAAGAACTCATGCTCTTGCTCAAGATTGGGCTTTTCAAAGCGTAACTTCTCATGAGCCCTTAAAAGTTCTCGATGATCTTCGAAGATAGTTTCATGAGCTAACTTAAGAGTGTTTAGTTCTTTAGTTAGAAGCTCAATCTTCTCCTTATCATTATCATTCGTTTTATCTTGATTAGCATGATTAATTGACGTTTCATCATAGTATTCACTACCAGAGTTGTCAATAAGTAGATCATCATCACCTAGCAAGTCATCTTCATCACTATTGAAATCAACATACTTGGGATGTGTTACCTTTGGGCCTTTGGCCATGAAGCATCTTCCAATTCCTTCATTTGGTGAATCAAATATGTCGTAGGAGTTGGTTGACACAAGTGCTAGACCGACAACACCTTCATCTTGAGTATATTCAGAGTCGGAGTGATAGCTTCTCTCGGAGTGATTGTCGGAGTCGGAGCCGGATACCCATTCACCAACATGAGCTTGATGTCTTTGTTTTGTGTAGCTCTTTGATGACTTGTCCTTCCTTTCCGAATCCTTGCTTCTCCGTGAGGGTCTTCATTCATAACGATCATCTCTTCTCCTTCTCTCCCTTGGTGGTGATTCTTCTCTTCTACTTCTTCTTTTTGGAGAATCTTATCTTCTTTTGTAGGGTGTCGTACACTCATTGGAGTAGTGTCTGGGTCTCCCACAATTGTAGCAATTGCGGTCTCGACTAGAAGATCTTTTGTCATTGTAGGACCTTGACTTGGAGCTTCTTTCTTTGCTTCTACTCTTGTAGAATTTGTTAAAGTTCTTCACCATTAAGCTCAATTCTTCATTGAAGGTTTGTTTCTCACTTGATGATGTGGGGGCTTCACATGAGGCTTTGTAAGCACCACTTGACTTGTTGTGAAGTTCCTCCTTATCCTTGAGTGATATCTCATGAGAAACAATTCTTCCAATGACTTCCGTTGGCTTTAGATCTTTGTAATTTGGCATCATTTGGATCAATGTGCACACGGTATCATACTTTCCATCCAATGCTCTTAGTATCTTCTTGATGATGAATCCGTCGGTCATCTCTTCACTTCCTAAGCCGGCAATCTCATTTGTGATAAGAGCAAGCCTAGAGTACATTTCAGCGACACCTTCACCATCCTTCATTTTGAACTTGTCAAGCTGACTTTGGAGCACATCCAGCTTGGATTCCTTGACGGAGTCGGTACCTTCATGCATATCAATCAAAGTATCCCAAATTTCCTTTGCATTCTCAAGACGGCTGATTTTGTTGAATTCCTCGGGGCACAAGCCATTGAAGAGGATATCACAAGCTTGAGTGTTGTATTGCAGCATCTTCAATTCATCCACATTAGCTTCACGGTTCGGCTCTCTCCCATCAAAGAATTCACCTTGCAAGCCAATACAAACAATAACCCAAACGGTGGGGTTATGTCCGAGAATATGCATTTTCATCTTATGTTTCAAACTAGCAAAATTAGTACCATCAAAGTAAGGACCTCTACGGTGATAATTTCCCTTGCTAGACGCCATACTCTCCTAGGTTGTGAAACCAAGGCTATGACCACCAAAAGCTATGGAAATCAAAGCAAATGGAGACCAAAGCTCTGATACCACTTGTAGGACCTTGAAGTATGTCTAGAGGGGGGTGATTAGACTACTTGACCAATTAAAGACTTAACCTTTTCCCAATTTTAGACTTTGGCAGATTTTAGCTATTTTTGCACAAGTCAAGCAATCTTCACACAAATCAAGTAAGCATGCAAAGAGTATATGAGCAGCGGAAATTAAAGCATGCAACTTGCAAGAATGTAAAGGGAAGGGTTTAGGAGGATTCAAACGCAATTGGAGACACGGATGTTTTTGTTGTGGTTCCGATAGGTGGTGCTATCGTACATCCACGTTGATGGAGACTTCAACCCACGAAGGGTAACGGTTGCGCGAGTCCACGGAGGGCTCCACCCACGAAGGGTCCACAAAGAAGCAACCTTGTCTATCCCACCATGGCCGTCGCCCATGAAGGACTTGCCTCACTAGCGGTAGATCTTCACGAAGTAGGCGATCTCCTTGCCCTTACAAACTCCTTGGTTCAACTCCACAATCTTGTCGGAGGCTCCCAAGTGACACCTAGCCAATCTAGGAGACACCACTCTCCAAGAAGTAACAAATGGTGCGTTGATGATGAACTCCTTGCTCTTGTGCTTCAAATGATAGTCTCCCCAACACTCAACTCTCTCTCATAGGATTTGGGTCTGGTGGAAAGAAGATTTGAGTGGAAAGCAACTTGGGGAAGGCTAGAGATCAAGATTCATATGGTAGGAATGGAATATCTTGGCCTCAACACATGAGTAGGTGGTTCTCTCTCAGAAATGGTAAGTTGGAAGTGTAGGTTCGTTCTGATGGCTCTCTCCACGAATGAAGAGGAGGTGGAGGGCTATATATAGCCTCCACACAAAATCTAACCGTTACACACAACTTGCCAAACTCGGTGGGACCGAATTGATAAACTCGGTCGGACCGATTCATCAAATCTAGTGACCGTTAGGATTTTCGGTGGGCCGACATGCAACTCGGTAGGACCGATATGGTTAGGGTTCGGGCATAATGTAATCTCGGTGAGACCGGTTACACAAACTCGGTAAGACCGATTTTGGTAATTAGCTAACCAGAGAGTTGGTCAGGTAAACTCGGTGGGACCGATTCGCTCTTTTCAGTGAGACCGAAACATTATGAAAGGGAAACAGAGAGTTTACATTGCAATCTCGGTGGGACCGATCGCTCACTTCGGTTAGACCGAAACGTTACGAAGGGAAACAGAGAGATTACAATCCCATCTTGGTGAGACCGATATCCCTATCAGTGAGACCGATTTGCCTAGGGTTTGTGGCAGTGGCTATGACAATTGAACTCGGTGGCGCCGGATAGAAAGAATCGGTGGGACCGATTTTGACTTTAGGTTTAGGTCATATGTGGATGTGAGAAAGTAACTGAGGGTTTTTGGAGCATATCACTAAGCACTTGAAGCAAGAGGCTCATTAAGCAACACCTCATCCCTCCTTGATAGTATTGGCTTTTCCTATAGACTCAATGTGATCTTGAATCACTAAAATGTAAGATGTAGAGTCTTGAACTTTTGAGCTTGAGCCAATCCTATGTCCTTAATATTTTGAGGGATCCACTTTCATCATCCATGTCATGCCATTCATTGAGCTTTCCTGAAATAATAGTCTTGGAATAGCATTAGCTCAATGAGCTATATGTTGTTATGAATTACCAAAACCACCTCGGGATAGTTGCACTTTCATATTGCCCCTTGTATGTGGACCTTTATTATGCAGTCCGTCGCTTTTATTACTTCCACAACAAGTTTGTACAAAGCTTATTTTCTCTGCACTAATAAGTCATACATATTTAGAGAGCAAATTTTATTGCTTGCACCGATGACAACTTACTTGAAGGATTTTACTCAATCCATAGGTAGGTATGGTGGACTCTCATGGAAAAAACTGGGTTTAAGGATATTTGGAAGCACAAGTAGTATCTCTACTTGGTGCAAGGAATTTGGCTAGCATGAGGGAGAAAGGCAAGCTCAACATGTTTGGAAGGTCAATGACAATGTACTTTAACTGAGATGTCGGAAAACATAAACCATTACGTTGTCTTCCTTGTCCAACGTCAACTCTTTTAGCATGTCATACTTAATGAGTGCTTCACAATCATAAAATATGTCCAAGATAATATATTTGTATGTGAACCTCTCTTTCCTTATTACTTCCTATTAATTGCAACAATGACCAAAACTACGGTTGCCAACTCTCAACAACTTTTATGCCTCATACTTTCTATGTGTGAAGTCATCACTAACCATGTTATAAGCAAAAACATATAAAAATTCATATTTATGACATTCAATTCATTCCCCCATTTACTCATAGGATATACGTGAAGCACAAGAGTAAATGACAAACTACTCCAAAAGATTTGAGTGAAGGGCACTGAGTAGGCAAATAATTATTAACTAGCCATGGGAGGATTCTTTTTCATTCAATATTTCAGATCCAATGATTTTATTCAAACAGCAAGCAAAACAAAATAAAATGACATTGCAAGGATAGCACAACTCATGTGAAGAAGCAAAAACTTAGGTTCAACAGATACTAACAGATAGTTGTTGAAGAGAAAAGGTGGGATGCCTACCGGGGCACCCCAAGCTTAGATGCTTCAGACTTCTTGAAATAATGTCTTGGGGTGCCTTGGGCATCCCCAAGCTTGAGCTTCTGTGTCTCCTTAATTCCTTTTATATGTCGGTTTCCTAAATCTCAAAAGCTTCATACACACCAAACTCAACAAGAACTCGTGAGATAGGTTAGTATAAACCAATGCAAAATCTTATCATTTTCTACTGTAACAAATTTCTAAAACTATTATTCAACATTGCATACTAAATGCCTCTGCATATTTAACACTCCTATCCTCAAATAGAATCATTAAACAAGCAAACATATGCAAACAATGCAACCATAACAGCAATCTGCCAAAACAGTATAGTCTGTAAAGAATGCAAGATTCATCATACTTCCCTAACTCCAAAAATTATGAAAGAAAATTCCCACTGTAGTAAATTTATTAGAACTTATTATGCAAAAGGTTTCAACATTTTAGCACATTCTGACTTTTCTAAGGAATTTTTGCAACAGCGGTAAACTTTCTGTTTTCAAACAGCAACATGTATACTTGCAAAACAAGCATGGTAAAAGGCTATCCTTGACATTTTTATTGAAACTAAAGATGCAAAACATTATTCTAAATAACAGAAATCAAATACTAGCAAAGTAAATTGATGCTCCAAGCAAAACACATATCATGTGACGAATAAAAATATAGCTCCGGGTAAGGTATACCGATAGTTTTGAAGACGAAAGAGGGGATGCCTTCCGGGGCATCCCCAAGCTTAGGAGCTTGAGTATTCCTTTAATATTGCCTTGGGGTGCCTTGGGCATCCCCAAGCTTAGGGTCTTTCCACTCCTTATTCTCCTCATATCGATATCTCACCCAAAACTTGAAAACTTCAATCACACAAAACTTAACCAAACTTCGTGAGATAGATTAGTATGATAAAGAGCAAATCATTCACTTTGGTAATGACAAAGACAAGGTTCATAATTTTTTTCACACAATTCCTACTGTACCATATCATTTCTACAAATTATATTGAGAAATATAAGCCATAGAAACTAGAAAACAAGCAGACTATGCAATGAAAACAGAATCAGTCAGAAACAGAACAATCTGTAATGATCTGAACAATAACCATATTTCTGATACTATAAAAATTATGAAATAAATTGGTGGACGTGAGGAATTTGTCTATTAATCTTCTGCAAAAAGAATCGACTCAAAAGCACTCTTCTGTAAAAAATGACATCTTTTCTCGTGAGCGCAAAGTTTCTGTTTTTTACAGCAAGATCACATTAACTCTCACCCGAGTCTTCCCAAAGGTCTTACTTGGCACTTTATTGAAACAAAAGATATAAAACATGACTAATACAGTAGTTAATCATGTAAACACACAAAAACAGTAAGGGTAAATATTGGGTTGTCTCCCAACAAACGCTTTTCTTTAATGCCTTTTAGCTAGGCATGATGATTTCAACGATGCTCACTTTAAAGATAGGAATTGAAACACAAAGAGAGCATCTTGAAGAATATGACTAGCATATGTAAATCTAACACACTTCCTATGCCTAGGGATTTTGTGAGCACACAACTTATGGGAACAAGAATCAACTAGCATAGGAAGGCAAAACAAGTATAACTTCAAAACTTTAAGCACATAGAGAGGAAACTTAATATTATTGCAACTCCTACAAGCATGTATTCCTCCCTCATAATAATTTTCAGTAGTATCATGGATAGCAACTTTGTTCTCATACTCAACTGGAGCCTCTTCCAAAATAGTGGAATCATTACTAGCTAAAGTTGACACTCTTCCGAATCCACTTTCATAAATATCACACTAAGATTCAACATCCTCCAAATTAGTGGGATCACTAATTCCGAAAGTTGACACTCTTCCAAACCCACTTTAAATGATAGTATTATTCATACTCCAAAAGGTATAAGTGAAGTTCATGGAGCATTCTACAACTGACCAATATCCAAGCTAAAAATGTATAAGTGAAGCACATGAAGCATTCTATAAAACCATACTCAGAAGATTTAAGTGAAGCACAAAGAGTAATTCTATAAGATCATACTTAAAAGATTTAAGTGAAGCGCGCGAAGTATTCTATAAATCAATGAAGGGCTATCTCATGCTAGCATGGTTCTTGAAGAAAAGGAAAAACACAAAGGACACAAATCATGTGAACAAAACAAAAACCGAGGTATACTGATATTTGTTGAAGAAGAAAGATGGGATGCCAACCTCAGCATCCCCAAGCTTAGATGCTTGAGTATCCTTTGAAATATTTACTTGGGGTGCCTTGGGCATCCCCAAGCTTGAACTCTTGCCTCTCTTTATTCTTCTCATATTGATAGCTCCTCGACCTTCGGACACTTCATCCACACAAAACTTTAACAAAAACTTGTGAGATCCATTAGTGTAATAAAACAAATAACTACCTTTAGGTACTGTAATTAACTCATTATTTATTCATATTGGTGTTAAACCTACTGTATTCAAACTTCTCTATGGTTCATACCCCCCGATACTAGCCATAGATTCATTGAATTAAGCAAACAACACACGAAAAACAGAATCTGTTAAAAACAGAACAGTCTGTAGTAATCTGGAAGTTTTCCAAACTTCTGTAACTCCTAAAATTATAAACTAAATTTGAAAATTTTAAAAATTTGTACAGAAGTAATGTGAAAAAAGTTTCAGACCCATTTGACTTTCCAGTAAAAAAAATGTAATTTCACGCACTACAGCCAAAGTTTTTGTTTTTGTTTTGCACATAGTAAACAAGCAATCTAATCATCCTAAAACCAAGGCTTGGCACATTATTTTTATAACACAATGAATATATACAAGGCGATAATTATTTACAGCGAAACTTCCATGAAAAATTCTACATTGTTTCCGTGAGCATGAGCACAAGTGCTCAAGGTCGACCCTCACTTCTTCAATGCAAAACCTTCCAATCACTTCTCTTTTTGAAAAACTTTTTAGGCATGAGAGGCAAGTAATATTTTTTTTTGTATTTTCATTTTTATTTTTTTGTATGTTTCACCCACAACTAAACAGAAACAAAAAGGAAAAACAAAATCTACTTAGTGAAAGAAGCAAACAAGCACACACGAGAATATCAACCCCACGCTATTGCTCCCCGACAACGGCGCCAGAAAAGAGCTTGATAATCCCCAAGTGCAAGGAATCATCGTAGCACTTTCCAAAGGTGGAAGTGATAAGTATGGAGTGTCGAACCCACAAGGAGCTAAAGGTAAGATCAATATTCTCTCAAGCCCTATCTGCCACTGATACGACTCTACGTGCACCTGACGTTTGCTTCCAACTAGCAACAAGAAATAAAACTTCGTTGTGGGCATTGAGGGAGTCCTGGACTAGGGGGTGTCCGGATAGCCGAACTATCATCATCGGTCGGACTCCAAGACTATGAAGATACAAGATTGAAGACTTCGTCCCGTGTCCGGATGGGACTTTCCTTGGCGTGGAAGGCAAGCTTGGCGATACGGATATGTAGATCTCCTACCATTGTAATCGACTCTGTGTAACCCTAGCCCTCTCCGGTGTCTATATAAACCGGATGGTTTTAGTCCGTAGGACAGAACAACAATCATACCATAGGCTAGCTTCTAGGGTTTAGCCTCCTTGATCTCGTGGTAGATCTACTCTTGTAATACCCACATCATCAATATCAATCAAGCAGGACGTAGGGTTTTACCTCCATTAAGAGGGCCCGAACCTGGGTAAAACATCATGTCCCTTGTCTCCTGTTACCATCCGCCTAGACGCACAGTTCGGGACCCCCTACCCGAGATCCGCCGGTTTTGACACCGACATTGGTGCTTTCATTGAGAGTTCCTCTGTGTCGTCACCGATAGGCTCGATGGCTCCTTCGATCATCAACAATGACGCGGTCCAGGGTGAGACTTTTCTCCCCGGACAGATCTTCGTATTCGGCGGCTTTGCACTACGGGCCAATTCGTTTGGCCATCTGGAGCAGATCGAAAGCTACGCCCCTGGCCGTCAGGTCAGATTTGGAAGTCTTAACTTCATGCCTGACATCCGCGGAGACTTGATCTTCACTAGATTCGAGCCACAGCCGAGCGCGCCGCACTGTCACGATGGGCATGATTTAGCTCTACTGCTGGACAGTGCCCTGGAGGCCGCACACGAGTCCGCTCTGACCCTCTATTTGGAGCCGGCTGTGCAGATCGAGGACGGGTGGTTAGACACCGTCTCGAGGGCTGCAACCTCTACGGCGATAGAGCCGAATACTGACTTTGTCCCTTTTGAAGCTCATGACTCCAAGGTGCCGGACTCCTTGCCGGACTCCGAACCTCCCGCGCCCCCTCCAATCGAATCCGATTGGGCGCCGATTACGGAGTTCACCGCTGTGAACATCTTTCAGCACTCACCTTTTGGCGACATCCTGAGTTCGCTAAAGTATCTCTCGTTATCAGGAGAGCCCTGGCCGGACTGCGGTCAGGATGGTTGGGATGCGGACGACGAAGAAATTCAAGACCCACCCACCACCCACTTAGTAGCCGCTGTCGACGATCTAACCGACATGCTAGACTTCGACTCCGAAGACATCGACGGTATGGACGACGATGCCGGAGACAACCAAGAACCAGCGCCTACTGGGCACTGGAAAGCCACCTCGTCATACGACATATACATGGTGGATATCCCAAAGGATGGGAATGGCGAAGGAACAGCAGAGGAAGACCCCTCCAAGAAACAGCCCAAGCACCGACGTCAGCGGCGCCGCTCTAAATCTCGCCACAGCAAGAATGGCGATTCCGGCACCGGAGATAATAATACCCCAGACAGTGCCGAAGACAACCCCCTCCAGCAAGATTCAGCGCAGGAGGACAGAGATGCCGGCCCTCATGAGAGAGCGGTAGACGAAGAGGTAGAGGATGATAACTACATGCCTCCCTCCGAAGACGAGGCAAGCCTCGACGATGACGAATTTGTCGTGCCTGAGGATCCCGTCGAACAAGAGCGTTTTAAACGCAGGCTTATGGCCACGGCAAACAGCCTCAAGAAAAAGCAGCAACAGCTTAGAGCTGATCAGGATCTGCTAGCCGATAGATGGACTGAAGTCCTTGCGGCCGAAGAGCATGAGCTCGAACGCCCCTCCAAAAGCTACCCCAAACGCAAGTTGCTCCCCTGATTAGAGGAGGAGGCATATAAACCTGCATCACCAGAGCACAATACGGCTGACCGGTCACCTCGTGGCCGCGACAGAGAGGCCTCTAAGCCCTCCACTAGAACCGTACCCCGGCATCGCTCGAAAAGCACAAGGCCACAGGGGAACGCTCCAGACTTGCGAGATATATTGGAGGATAAGGCAAGACAATCAAGATTGATCTACAGATCGCGTGGGCACCCCATGATACGTGACGACAACCGTCGCGCCGGACACAGTAAGTCCGGCCGGGCCGAACACAATAGACAAAGCTCGTTGGAGCTTCGTCGCGATATAGCCCAATACAGAGGCGCCGCACACCCACTATGCTTCACAGATGAAGTAATGGATCATCAATCCCCAAAGGGTTTAAACCCGTGAATATTGAATCCTATGATGGCACAACAGACCCCGCGGTTTGGATCGAAGACTATCTCCTTCATATCCACATGGCCCGTGGTGACGATCTTCACGCCATCAAATACCTCCCACTCAAGCTTAAAGGACCAGCTCGGCATTGGCTTAACAGCTTGCCAGCAGAATCAATTGGGTGTTGGGAGGACCTGGAAGCCGCATTCCTTGATAACTTCCAGGGCACGTATGTGCGACCACCAGACGCTGACGACCTAAGCCGCATAATTCAGCAGCCAGACGAATCGGCCAGACAATTCTGGACATGGTTCTTAACTAAGAAAAATCAAATCATCGACTGTCCGAATGCGGAGGCCCTCGCGGCCTTCAAACATAACATCCGCGACAAGTGGCTTGCCCGGCACCTGGGACAGGAAAAGCCGAAATCCATGGCAGCCCTCACATCACTCATGACCCGCTTCTGCGCGGGAGAGGACAGCTGGCTAGCCCGCAGCAACAACCTCAGCAAAAATTCTGGCAGTCCGGATACAAAGGACCGCAGTGGCAGGTCGCGTCGCAACAAGAACAAATGCCGCATTAACGGCGACAATAATGAGGATACGGCAGTCAATGCCGGATTCAGAGGCTCCAAACCCGGTCAGCGGAAAAAGCCATTCAAAAGAACTACTACGGGTCCGTCCAATTTGGACCGAATACTCGATCGCTCGTGCCAGATACACGGCACCCCCGAAAAGCCAGCCAACCACACCAACAGGGACTGTTGGGTATTCAAGCAGGCAGGCAAGCTAATTGCCGAAAACAATGGCAAGGGGCTGCATAGCGATGACGAAGAAGAGACCCGACCGCCGAACAATAGAGGACAGAAGGGTTTCCCCCCACAGGTGCGGACGGTGAATATGATATATGCAACCCACATACCCAAGAGGGAGCGGAAGCGTGCACTCAGGGACGTATACGCGATGGAGCCAGTCGCCCCGAAGTTCAACCCATGGTCCTCCTGCCCAATCACTTTTGATCGAAGGGACCACCCCACTAGCATCCGCCACGGCGGGTTCGCCGCATTGGTTTTAGACCCAATCGTCGATGGATTTCACCTCACCAGAGTCCTGATGGACGGCGGCAGCATCCTGAACCTGCTTTATCAGGACACAGTGTGCAAGATGGGCATAGACCCCTCAAGGATTAAACCCACAAAGACGACCTTCAAAGGCGTCATACCAGGTGTAGAGGCCAATTGTACGGGCTCAGTTACACTGGAAGTGGTCTTCGGATCCCCGGATAACTTCCGAAGCGAGGAGTTAATCTTCGACATAGTTCCGTTCCGCAGCGGCTATCATGCTCTGCTCGGACGGACCGCGTTTGCAAAGTTCAACGCGGTGCCGCACTATGCATACCTCAAGCTCAAGATGCCAGGCCCTCGAGGAGTCATCACGGTCAACGGAAACACCGAACGCTCCCTCCGAACGGAGGAACATACAGCGGCTCTCGCGGCAGAAGTACAATGCAGCCTCTTAAGGCAATTCTCGAGTCCGGCCGTTAAGCGACCGGACACGGCTAAACGCGCCCGGAGTAACCTACAACAAGACCACCTGGCACGTTCCAAGCACGCGTAGCAATGCGGCCCCAACCCCAGCCCTCGCAAGATCGCAAGACTGGTCCTTCGCGTACATCATTACGCTCGGGAGATACCATGGGCATAGGGGGAGGGGCACGACCACGACAGGCCCAGAATGCGGCTTAACCACATCAGGGGCTCCCAAGTGTGTCATTCCTTTTTTTTCTTTTTCTTTCTTACCCACAGGACTCCGTTCACCAGAGGCCCTGTCCGGCAGTAGACCGACCGAACTCACAGTGCAACAGCCAGGGAAGGAGAAAGGCTACAACGAATATCCAGGTGGTCTCCATTACGAGCACTAAATCTATTTTATACACCATTCCGCAGCCTACCCCTGGAGGGGGACATGTTTAATGGTCCCATCCCTTGCTTATCGCACTATTTGTATCGTCCTGCATTCATGGCAGTATTTCTTGAATAAACAATGCAGCACCTTTTTGCTTTTAATTGCATTCCTTTCTTATACATATGTTCATTTATGACATGCCGCATCCGTACACTTTGGTACGGCTAAATACACCAGGGGCTTAAGTTCCCCACATTATGGTGTGATAAGTCCGAACACTTCCACAAGTGCGGCACCCCGAACTTATAGCATTATATGCATCGGCTCCGAATCATGTCTTGGGTCAATAGTTGGGTTTGCCCGGCTCCCATGTTTTGGTACCTTACGTTCCGTTCTATCGGCTAAGGTAGCACTGGGAGAACCACTGCGATTGCGCCCCAGTTGAGCTGGGCGAGCGCCTCAGTGGAGTAAGCTAAAACTGACCGTCATGATGAGGCGAGAGCCGGTCGCTGTTCGAGAGGTTTTTTTGAGTCCCTAAAGACTTATGCCGCTTAGAGCGAGGAACCGGCTTTTTTCGGCCCAGGCATGGATAGCGCCCCGAATTCGGCCTTCCAAACACTAGGGGCTTCGCTGAAATTTAAAATTATAGAATTCTATGGCTAAGTGAGAGTGTTCAAGCATTATAAGTTCGGTTGCCTAGTTCGTTGTGTTGAGCACCTCCCTAGATGGACCCAAATATGGGAACAAGAGTGCTCAAATTTATCCTAAACACCCCAGCACTCGTGGCATGGGGGCTGAAGCCGACGACTTGCCATCTCTCAGATTTGGTAAACAGCCGCACAGAAGGCAATATTTTAAATCAACAAGCATTGCTTAGTGCATATGAACAAAGTTTTCAGCGCACAGGATAACAAAATGCGAGTCTACTCAAATATTACATTATTGGAGCACTCACCCGCAATAGTGCGGGCACCCTTCAGGACACTCTTGTAATACATCTCGGGCGTGCGATACTCCTTGCCCGGCGGTGGCGCGTCCGTCACAAGCTTCTCAGCATCCAGCTTGCCCCAGTGCACCTTAGCACGGGCAAGGGCCCGACGGGCACCATCAATACAGGCGGATCGCTTGATGACCTCAACCCATGGACAAGCATCCACCAGCCGCCGCACCAGGCCGAAGTAGCTCCCAGGCATGGCCTCATTGGGCCATAGCCGAACTATGAGGCCCTTCATGTCCTATTCGGCCACCTTGTGGAGCTCGACCAGCTGCTTCAGCTGGTCGCTAAGGGGCACCGGATGTCCAGCCTCAGCATACTGAGACCAGAAGACCTTCTCCATCGAGCTCCCCTCCTCGGGCCTATAGAAAGCGGCAGCATCGGATACGTTGCGGGGCAGATCTGCAAACGCTCCTGGAGAGCTCCGAATTCGGGTAAGTAACAGGTAATTCACATTCACATGCTTGCTTTGCATGAAAAATGCCTTACCCGCCGCTATTTTCTTCAACGCCTCGATTTCCTGAAGGGCTTTGTGGGCTTCGGCCTTATAGGCTTTGGCGCTCTCAAGAGCCGATGCAAGCTCGGACTCTCGAGTCTTCGAGTCGCGCTCCAAACTCTCATGCTTTTCCATGAGAGCCTGGAGCTCTTGCTGTACCTCCGCCACCCGCGCCTCCTGCTTCTCTCGCCCGGCGCGCTCCACGGCTGCATTACGTTCGGCCGTGGACACCGCCTCCTTCAGGGTCGCCACCTCGTTCGTGGCCCCTGAAGTACCCACGTTATCCTTGTCATTTCTCTTGCAACCAAATCCTTTTCTGTGAGGTACAACTTTAATAAGGTGTTACTCACCTTCCTTGTCCTCGAGCTGCTTCTTGGCATGGCCGAGCTCGTTCTCGGACCGCTCGAGGCTTTGCTTCAAAGCATTGACCTCCGCAGTCAGTGCGGCAGAGGTCAGCAGCGCAGCCTGCAATCCCATATTGACATATTTATTAAGACTCCCGCGTATATCTTTTTAGATCCTCAGTCCGGCTTTTCTTTCCGAACACCGAACCGAGCATCAGGGGCTACTGTCTATGCGGTAATATTTTACATATATTAATATTCTTACCTCAAAGCCTGATAGAAGGCTGCTGCAGGCTTTGGTCAGCCCGCTTTTGGCGAGCTGAACCTTCTGAATCACCGCACTCATGACAGTGCGGTGTTCCTCCTCGATGGAAGCGCCGTTGAGCGCCTCCAGCAAGTTATCCGGCGCCTACGGTTGGACGGAGGCCGCCGGCGTCACGGTCTTGCCCTTCTTACGAAGGGGCCGCCTGCCGGACTCCGGAACCACTGCAGGTTCCGGTACGGAGTCCGATACGAAGTCCGGGAGGTCGCCCTGTGCCACCTCCGGGTCCTCCTCCTCCGGATGGGTCCTTCTCTGGGATCCCACCTCGGTGTCGTCAGCGTCACGAGGGGAGGAGGCGGTTGGAAGTGAAGTACTGTTCACATCCGACGTGCCCAAGGACCCGCTCGACGAAGCGGGAAGATCGTCCTTGGGTGGACTGCAGGGTTGTATGCGGCATTAGAAAGACACCATGTGGCAGAAAGGAAACTCATGAAGTCATTCGGGAGTCCGGAGACTTACGATCTCGCCAGGGGCTTGGCCCTTAGAGGCCAATCGTCGTCGTCGTCATCGGCGTGGGCGGAATAGTCCGGGGGAAGAGTCCTTCCCTTCTTGGACCCTTCGGCCTCCCTCGTTGGGGAAGCCTTCCTTTTCTTCCCTCCCCCTGCTGGGGGGGAGGCCTTTTTCTTCTCCTCCTCGTCCTCGTGGGAGGAGTCCGCCTCGGAGTCATCGGACACCTGAAAACGGGAACTCTTTCGAGTGCCCGTGGCCTCCTTCTTGGCCTTCTTCTCCGGCACCACGTGGGGTGCCGGAACCAGCAGCCCCGCTAAACGGGCGTCCGTTGGGTCTTCTGGCAAAGGGGCCGGACAGTTAGTCTGCTCGGCCTTCTTCAGCCAGTCCTGTCAAAGGAGAGGGAGTTTAGATCCCGCATGGAGTTAAACTATGGAGAACAAGTGTCCCGTAAAGGGTAAAATCGCTTACCTCGCTAGCCTGGCGCTGCGAGCTGAATCCGCGATCTTCGGTAGCGGATGTGGGAGCCTCGGCGCCCTTAAACAGCACCTTCCAAGCATCTTCGTACCTAGTGTCGAAGAGCCTGCTCAAGGTTCGGTGCTGGGCCGGATCGAACTCCCACAATTTGAAGGCCCGTTGTTGGCACGGGATAATCCGGCGGATGAGCATGACCTGGACTACGTTGACAAGCTTGAGCTTCTTGTTCACTAGCTTTTGGATGCATGCTTGGAGTCCGGTCAGCTCCTCCGAATCGCCCCAAGTCAGGCCACTCTCCTTCCAGGAGGTGAGCCGTGTGGGGATGCCAGATCTGAATTCGGGGGCCGCTGCCCATTTAGGGTCACGCGGCTCGGTAATGTAGAACCACCCCGATTGCCACCCCTTGATGGTTTCCATGAAGGCGCCCTCGAGCCAAGTAACATTGGGTATCTTGCCCACCATGGTGCCTCCGCACTCCGCTTGACTGCCCTTCACAACCTTCGGCTTGACATTGAAGGTCTTGAGCCACAAGCCGAAGTGGGGCTGGATGCAGAGGAAAGCCTCGCACACGATGATAAACGCCGAGATGTTGAGGATGAAATTCGGGGCCAGATCATGGAAATCCAGGCCGTAGTAGAACATGAGCCCCCGGACAAAGGGGTGCAGTGGGAAGCCCAGTCCACGGAGGAAATGGGGAAGGAATACCACCCTCTCATGGGGCCTGGGGGTGGGGATGGGCTGCCCCTCGTCGGGGAGCCGGTGCGCGATGTCGCTGGACAGATATCCGGCGCTGCGCAGCTTCTTGATGTGCCCCTCCATAACGGAGGAGGCCATCCACTTGCCTCCCGCTCCAGACATAGTTGGAGAAGGTTGAGGTGAGATGTGCGGACTTGGGCGCTAGAGCTCGAGTGCGCGGAGATGGATAAGCAAAGGAGGAAGAAGGCGTAGGTAAAAGGGTGGATCCTTATCCCCTTATATATGAGCGGACGAAACTATGCGTCCCCACCGGCCTGATAAAACTCGCTTTTCTCCCAAGCGCCACAATCAATGGTGCGCTTGGGTTACCCACGTCCATATTGATGAGAATCCCGGAATAAGGGGAACACGATCTCTGCTTCGACAAGACGTGCCAAGGAAACCGCTTCGCTAAACGCGCTGAGGTGGTATAATAAAAACGATTCAAGTAAAGGCTTGGTTGTGATGTGACGCCATGCCACGAAATACGTCAGCAGATTGAACTTGTGTAAATATTATTCTCTCTACGGTGGAATGTGGAATTTATTTTGCAGAGCCGGACACTATCCTGGTGTTCACAATCTTCTATAAATTATTCGGAGGAGGAACCCGCCTTGCAATGCCGAAGACAATATGCGCGCCGGACTCGTCGTCATTGAAGCCTGGTTCAGGGGCTACTGAGGGAGTCCTGGACTAGGGGGTGTCCGGATAGCCGAACTATCATCATCGGCCGGACTCCAAGATTATGAAGATACAAGATTGAAGACTTCGTCCCGTGTCCGGATGGGACTTTTCTTGGCGTGGAAGGCAAGCTTGGCGATACGGATATGTAGATCTCCTACCATTGTAACCGACTCTGTGTAACCCTAGCCCTCTTTGGTGTCTATATAAACCGGATGGTTTTAGTCCGTAGGACAGAACAACAATCATACCATAGGCTAGCTTCTAGGGTTTAGCCTCCTTGATCTCGTGGTAGATCTACTCTTGTAATACCCACATCATCAATATCAATCAAGCAGGACGTAGGGTTTTACCTCCATCAAGACGGCCCGAAACTGGGTAAAACATCGTGTCCCTTGTCTCCTGTTACCATCCGCCTAGACGCACAGTTCGGGACCCCCTACCCGAGATCCGCCGGTTTTGACACCGACAGGCATGAAGAGGATAACTTTGTATGATATCGGAGAGCTAATACATAAAAGTAGGTGCTATTATCATAAAGTTAGAATATAATACTAAATATTATAAATAGCGAGTGTGGAATAATGGTGGATCGGTGTGCGGAATTGTCCTAGGCAATTGTTAACAAGACCAGTAATCACTATTGCAGTTTCATATGAGGGAGAGGCATAAGCTAACATACTTTCTCTACTTGGATCATATGCACTTATGATTGGAACTCTAGCAAGCATCTGCAACTACTAAAGATCATTAAGGTAAAACCCAACCATAGCATTAAAGCATCAAGTCCTCTTTATTCCCATACGCAACAATCCCTCTTACTCGGGTTTGTGCTTCTGTTCACTCACCAACCCACTATAAGCGAATCATGAACGTATTGCAACACCCTACAGCGGGAATCCCTCACGCTTGCGCGACAGAGAGGGCACCATAGGACAACACCAAAGTAAAACATACAACTCATACCAATCTAGATCATCAATCAACCCAAAGACAAAAGATATCTACTCAAAACATCATAGGATGGCAACACATCATTGGATCATATTATGTGGCATAAAGCACCATGTTCAAGTAGGGGATTACAGCGGTTTGCAGGAGAGTGGACCGCGTAAAAGAGATGAGGATGGTGATGATGATGGTGATGTTGATGAAGACGATCACCGTGGCGATGATTCCCCTCCCGATGGCACTCTGGCGCCACCGGAAGAGAGGAGGAGAGGTTCTCCCCCTTGTGCTTCCTCCTCCATGGCCTCCACCCTCTGGTCCTTGGCCTTCATGATGATGAAAACCCCTCCGGGATACTCCTCTATGGCCACCGTTGATGATGGCCCCCTCCGGCAGGGCGCCAGAGAGGGCCTAGATTGATTTCTCGTGGCTACAGAGGCTTGCGGCGGCGGAACTCCCGATCTAGGTTAATTTTCTGAGGTTTCTGTATTTATAGGAATTTTTGGCGTCGGTCTCACGTCAAGGAGGTGCCCGAGCTATCCACGAGGCAGGCCCGCGCGCCCGTACCAGGTGGGCGTGCCCCCACCCTCGTGGGCAGCTCGGGACTCTTCTGGCCCAACTCCGATGCTCCGTGGTCTTCTTTTGGTCCATAAAAAATCATCAAAAATTGGCCCGTCAATTGGACTCCGTTTTGTATTCCTTTACTGCAAAACTCGAAAACAAGGAGAAAACAGAAACTGGCACTAGGCTCTAGGTTAATAGGTTAGTCCCAAAATCATATAAAATATCATATAAATGCATATCAAACATCCTAGAAGGATAATATAATAGCATGAATACTTCATAAATTATAGATACGTTGGAGACGTATCACTATACAAACGGTTTTTAACCCCTTTCCACGACGGCATTTGGAACCGCCGCCAAGTGAGTGTGGGCGATAGGGGGTCCTTCCCACATGACCCAGAAACCATCATGAATAGGGAGCCTTGATGCATACAGTTGCCCCTATATAACTGTTTCCGATGTCTCGAATATCCAAAATGCTTCATCCTTGCTACTCGGTTGTGCTCGCATTGCCATCACAGTCGGAGTTTTGTGGTTTTACCTAAAACCAGGCAGATTCCAGGCATGGGAGCTTTCTAGGCACGTACCAAACTGGCTCTACGTTTACGATGCCTCACACATCACAAACAGTTCATGATTATAAACCATGTACGATAGGTAGTGATACGTCTCCAACATATCTATAATTTTTGATTGTTCCATGCTATTATATTACCCGTTTTGTATGTTTATGGGCTTTACTTTACACTTTTATATCATTTTTGGGACTAACCTACTAACCGGAGGCCCAGCCCGAATCGCTGTTTTTTGCCTATTTCAGTGTTTCTAAGAAAAGGAATATCAAACGGAGTCCAAATGGAATGAAACCTTCGGGAGCGATCTTTTTGGAACAAACGTAATCCAGAACACTTGGAGTGGACGTCAAGCAACAAACGAGGCGGCCACGAGGGTGCCCGGCGTGCCCCAAGGGGGTGGGCGCGTCCCCACCCTCGTGGGCCCCTCGTGGCTCCACCGGCATACTTCCTTCGCCTATATATACGCCCGTACCCTGAAAACATCAAGGAGCAGCACGAAAAACTATTTCCACTGTCGCAACCTTCTGTATCCGCGAGATCCCATCTTGGAGCCTTTGCCGGCGCTCCGCCAGAGGGGGAATCGACCATGGAGGGCCTCTACATCATCTCCAAGGCCTCTCCGATGAGTTGTGAGTAGTTTACCACAGACCTTCGGGTCCATAGTTATTAGCTAGATGGCTTCTTCTCTCTCTTTGAATCTCAATACCAAGTTCTCCTTGATCTTCTTGGAGATCTATTCGATGTAACTCTTTTTGCGGTGTGTTTGTCGAGATCCAATGAATTGTGGGTTTATGATCAAGTTTATCTATGAGAAATAATTGAATCTTCTCTGAATTCTTTTATGTGTGATTGGTTATCTTTGCAAGTCTGTTCGAATTATCAGTTTGGTTTGGCCTAATAGATTGATATTTCTTGCAATTGGAGAAGTGCTTAGCTTTGGGTTCAATCTTGCAGTGTCCTTTCCCAGTGACAGCAGGGGCAGCAAGGCGCGTATTGTATTGTTGCCATCGAGGATAAAAGGATGGGGTTTATATCATATTGCTTGAGTTTATCCCTCTACATCATGTCATCTTTCTTAATGCGTTACTCTGTTCTTATGAACTTAATACTCTAGATGCAGGCAGGAGCCGCTCGATGTGTGGAGTAATAGTAGTAGATGCAGAATCATTTCGATCTACTTGTTGCAGATGTGATGCCTATATACATGATCATGCCTAGATAATCTCATAACTATGCACTTTTCTATCAATTGCTCGACAGTAATTTGTTCACCCACCGTAATACTTATGCTATCTTGAGAGAATCCACTAGTGAAACCTATGGCCCCCGGGTCTATCTTTTATGATATAAGTTTTCCATCTATTTTTATTTTCAATCTTTACTTTCCTATCTATATCATAAAAATACCAAAAATATTTATCTTATCTTATTATCTCTATCAGATCTCACTTTTGCAAGTTTCCGTGAAGGGATTGACAACCCCTTTATCGCGTTGGTTGCCAAGTTCTTGTTTGTTTGTGTAGGTGCGTGGGACTTTTGAGGAGCCTCCTACTGGATTGATACCTTGGTTCTCAAAACTGAGGGAAATACTTACGCTACTTTGCTGCATCACCCTTTCCTCTTCAAGGGAAAACCAACACAGTGCTCAAGAGGTAGCAAGAAGGATTTCTGGTGCCGTTGCCGGGGAGGTCTTCGCTCAAGTCAAGACATACCAAGTACCCATCACAAACTCATCTCCCTCGCATTATATTATTTGCCATTTGCCTCTCGTTTTCCTCTCCCCCTCTTCACCATTGCTGTTTTATTCGCCCTCTCTTTCCCAATCTCATCTCTCTTTCGCTTGCCTTCTTGTGTGCTTGTGTGTTGGATTGTTTGTCACGATGGCTCAAGATGATACCAAATCGTGTGACTTTTCCAATACCAATAATAATGATTTCCTTAGCACTCCGATTGCTCCTCTTAATGATGTTGAATCTTGTGAAATCAATGCTGCTTTGTTGAATCTTTTTACGAAAGATCAATTCTCCGACCTTCCTAGTGAAGATGCCGCTACTCATCTAAACAACTTTGTTGATTTGTGTGATATGCAAAAGAAGAAAGATACGGATAATGATATTTTTAAATTGAAGTTATTTCCATTTTCACTTAGAGATCGTGCTAAAACTTGGTTTTCGTCTTTGCCTAAGAATAGTATTGATTCATGGAATAAGTGCAAAGATGCTTTTATCTCTAAGTATTTTTCCTCCCGCTAAGATCATCTCTCTTAGAAACGATATTATGAATTTTAAACAACTTGATCATGAGCATGTTGCCCAATCTTGGGAAAGAATGAAATTAATGATTCACAATTGCCCTACTCATGGTTTGAACTTATGATGATCATACAAAATTTTTATGCTAGATTGAATTTTGCTTCTAGAAATCTTTTAGATTCGGTCGCGGAGGCACTTTTATGGAAATCACCTTAGGAGAAGCTACTAAACTCTTTGATAACATTATGGTTAATTATTCTCAATGGCACACCGAAAGATCTACTAGTAAAAAAGTGCATGCTATAGAAGAAACTAATGTCTTGAGTGGAAAGATGGATGAACTTATGAAATTGTTTGCTACTAAGAGTGCTCCTATTGATCTCAATGATATTCCTTTGTCTACTTTGATTGAGAATTATAATGAATCTATGGATGCAAATTTTGTTGGTAGGAATAATTTTGGTAACAACGCGTATAGAGGAAACTTTAATCCTAGTCTGTTTCCTAGTAATTCCTCTAATAATTATGGTAATTCCTAAAACAATTCTTATGGAAATTTTAATAAGACGCCCTCTGATTTTGAGAATAGTGTTAAAGAATTTATGATATCTCAAAAAAATTTCAATGCTTTGTTTGAAGAAAAATTGTTTAAAGTTAATGATTTGGCTAGGAACGTTGATAGATTTTGCTTGATGTTGATTCTTTGAAACATAGATCTATTCCACCTAAGAATGATATCAATGAGTCTCTCAAAGCCATGAGAATTTCCATTGATGAGTGCAAAGAAAGAACTGCTAGGATGCGTGCTAAGAAAGATTGCTTTGTAGAAGCGTCTTCTTCTAGTTTCCATGAAAATAATGATGAAGATCTAAAAGTTATTGATGTGTCCCCTATTAAATCTTTGTTTTGCAATATGAATCTTGATAATGATGGGACTAGAGATGAGTCAACTTTAATTAAAAGGTGTCCCAATGATTCGGAGTTTTTAGATCTTGATGCTAAATTTGGTAAAAGTGGGATTGGAGAGGTCAAAACTTTACATAGCAATGAACCCACTATTATGGATTTCAAGGAATTCAATTATGATAATTGTTCTTTAATAGATTGTATTTCCTTGTTGCAATCCGTGTTGAATTCTCCTCATGCTTATAGTCAAAATAAAGCCTTTACCAAACATATTGTTGATGCTTTGATGCAATCTTATGAAGAAAAACTTGAGTTGGAAGTTTCTATACCTAGAAAACTTTATGATGAGTGGGAACCTACTATAAAAATTAAAATTAAAGATCATGAATGCTATGCTTTGTGTGATTTGGGTGCTAGTGTTTCCACGATTCCGAAAACTTTATGTGATGTGCTAGGTTTCCATGATTTTGATGATTGCTCTTTAAACTTGCACCTTGCGGATTCCACTATTAAGAAACCTATGGGAAGGATCAATGATGTTTTTATTGTTGAAAATAGGAATTATGTGCCCTTAGATTTATCGTTCTTGATATAGATTGCAATCTTTCATGTCCTATTATTCTTGGTAGACCTTTCCTTAGAATGATTGGTGCAATTATTGATATGAAGGAAGGGAATATTAGATTCCAATTTCCATTAAGGAAAGGCATGGAACACTTTCCAAGAAAGAAAGTCAAATTACCTTATGAATCTATCATGCGAGCCACTTATGAGTTGAATGGCAAAGATGGCAATACATAGATCTATTCTCGCTTTTATGCCTAGCTAGGGTCGTTAAACGATAGCGCTTGTTGGGAGGCAACCCAATTTTATTTTTGTTTCTTGATTTTTGCTTCTGTTTAGTAATAAATAATTCATCTAGCTTCTTCTTAGATGTGGTTTTATGTTTTAATTAGTGTTTGTGCCAAGTAGAACCTATAGGATAACCTACGGTGATAGTTAATTTGATTCTGCTGAAAAACAAAAACTTTTGCACGCACAAAAATAATTTTAGTAAATCACAGAAACGTGATTTTGCGTTGATTCAGTTTGCAGTAGATCAATAGAAAAATTTCCCAGGACTTCCTATTTTGGTAGGAATTTTAGAGTTCCAGAAGTATTTGAAAGTTACAAATTTCTACAGACTGTTCTGTTTTTGACAGATTCTGTTTTTCGTGTGTTGTTTGCTTATTTTGATGCATTTATGGCTAGTATCGGGGGGTATGAACCATAGAGAAGTTGGAATACAATAGGTTTAACACCAATATAAATAAATAATGATTTCATTACAGTACCTTATGTGGTGGTTTTTCTTTCTTGCACTAACGGAGCTTATGAGATTTCCTGTTGAGTTTTGTGTTGTGAAGTTTTCAAGTTTTGGGTAAAGATTTGATGGACTATGGAATAAGGAGTGGCAAGAGCCTAAGATTTGGGATGCTCATGGAACCCCAAGATATTCAAGGACAACCAACAACCTAAGCTTGGGGATGCCCCGGAAAGCATCCCCTCTTTCATCTTCGTCTATCGGTAACTTTACTTGGAGCTATATTTTTATTCGCCACATGATATGTGTTTTGCTTGGAGCGTCTTGTGTGTTATGAGTCTTTTCTTTTTAGTTTACCACAATCATCTTTTCTGTACATACCTTTTGGGAGAGACACACTTGATTTGGAATTTATTAGAATACTCTATGTGCTTCACTTATATCTTTTGAGCTAGATAGTTTTGCTCTAATGCTTCACTTATATCTTTTAGAGCACGGCGGTGGTTTAATTTTGTAGAAATTGTTGATCTCTCATGCTTCACTTATGTCATTTTGAGAGTCTTGTAGAACAGCATGGTATTTGCTATGGTTATAAAATTGGTCCTAGAATGATGGGCATCCAAGTTGGGTATAATAAAAACCATCATAGAAAGTGAATTGGATGCTATGATCAATTTGATGCTTGATAATTGTTTTGAGATATGAGGATGATTATATTAGAGTCATGCTAGTGGAGTAATTATGAATTTAAGGAATACTTGTGTTGAAGTTTGTGATTCCCGTAGCATGCACGTATGGTGAACCACTTTGTGATGAAGTTGGAGCACAATTTATTTATTGATTGTATTCCTTATGAGTGGCGGTCGGGGACGAGCGATGGTCTTTTCCTACCAATCTATCCCCCTAGGAGCATGCGCGTAGTACTTTGTTTTCAATGACTTGTAGATTTTTGCAATAAGTATATGAGTTCTTTATGACTAATGTTGAGTCCATGGATTATACGCACTCTCACCCTTCCACCATTGCTAGCCTCTCTTGTGCCACACAACTTTCACCGGTACCATACACCCACCATATACCTTCCTCAAAACAGCCACCATACCTATCTATTATGGCATTTCCATAGCCATTCCGAGATATATTGCCATGCAACTTTCCACCGTTCCGTTTATTATGACACGCATCATCATTGTCATATTGCTCTTTGCATGATCATGTAGTTGACATCGTATTTGTGGCAAAGCCACCTTCATAATTCTTTCATACATGTCACTCTTGATTCATTGCATATCCCGGTACACCGTCGGAGGCATTCATATAGAGTCATATTTTGTTCTAAGTATCGAGTTGTAATCTTGAGTTGTCAGTAAATAAAAGTGTGATGATCTTCTTTATTAGAGCATTGTCCCAAGTGAGGAAAGGATGATGGAGACTATGATTCCCCCACAAGTCGGGATGAGACTTCCGACTTAATAAAAAAAGAAAAAAAGAGAAAAAAAGAGAAAGGCCAAATAACAAAGAAGAAGAGAAAGGCCAACGAAAGAAAAAAAAGAAAAAAATGAAAAAAGTGAGAGAAAAAGAGAGAAGGGACAATGCTACTATTTTTTCCACACTTGTGCTTCAATGTAGCACCATGATCTTCATGATAGAGAGTCTCCTATGTTGTCACTTTCATATACTAGTGGAAATTTTTCATTATAGAACTTGGCTTGTATATTCCAATGATGGGCTTCCTCAAAATGCCCTAGGTCTTCGTGAGCAAGCGAGTTGTATGCACACCCACTTAGTTTCTTTGGTTGAGCTTTCATACATTTATAGCTCTAGTGCATCCGTTGCATGGCAATCCCTACTCACTCACATTGATATCTATTAATGGGCATCTCCATAGCCCGTTGATACGCCTAGTTGATGTGAGACTATCTTCTCCCTTTTTGTCTTCTCCACAACCACCATTCTGTTCCACATATAGTGCTATGTCCATGGCTCACGCTCATGTATTGCGTGAAAGTTGAAAAAGTTTGAGAATACTAAAGTATGAAACAATTGCTTGGCATGTCATTGGGTTTGTGCATGATTAAATACTTTTTGTGATGAAGATAGAGCATAGCCAGACTATATGATTTTGTAGGGATAGCTTTCTATAGCCATGTTATTTTGAGAAGACATGATTTCTTTGTTAGTATGCTTGAAGTATTATTGTTTTTATGTCAATATGAACTTTTATTTTGAATCATTTGGATCTGAACATTCATGCCACAATAAATAAAATTACATTGAGAATTATGCTAGGTAGCATTCCACATCAAAAATTCTGTTTTTATCATTTACCTACTCGAGGACGAGCAGGAATTAAGCTTCGGGATGCTTGATACGTCTCTAACGTATCTATAATTTTTGATTGTTCGATGCTATTATATTACCCATTTTGGATGTTTATGGGCTTTACTTTACACTTTTATATCATTTTTGGGACTAACCTACTAACCGGAGGCCCAGCCCGATTTGCTATTTATTTGCCTATTTCAGTGTTTCGAAGAAAAGGAATATCAAACGGAGTCCAAACGGAATGAAACCTTCAGGAGCGATCTTTTTGGAACAAACGCAATCCAGGAGACTTGGAGTGGACGTCAAGCAACAAACGAGGCGCCCACGAGGGTGCCCGGCGCGTCCAGGGGGGTGGGCGCGCCCCCACCCTCGTGGGCCCCTCGTGGCTCCACCGACGTACTTCCTTATCCTATATATACTCACGTAACCTAAAAACATCGAGGAGCACCACAAAAAACTATTTCCACTGCCGCAACCTTCTGTATTCGCGAGATCCCATCTTGGAGCCTTCGTCGGCGCTCCGCCGAAGGGGGAATCGACCATGGAGGGCCTCTACATCATCTCCAAGGCCTCTCCGATGAGTTGTGAGTAGTCTACCACAGACCTTCGGGTCCATAGTTATTAGCTAGATGGCTTCTTCTCTCTCTTTGAATCTCAATACCAAGTTCTCCTCGATCTTCTTGGAGGTCTATTCAATGTAACTCTTTTTGCGGTGTGTTTGTCAAGATCCGATGAATTGTGGGTTTATGATCAAGTTTATCTATGAGAAATAATTGAATCTTCTCTGAATTCTTTTATGTGTGATTGATTATCTTTAAAAGTCTCTTTGAATTATCAGTTTGGTTTGGCCTACTAGATTGATCTTTCTTGCAATGGGGAAGTGCTTAGCTTTGGGCTCAATCTTGCGTCGTCCTTTCCCAGTGACAACAGGGGCAGCAAGGCACGTATTGTATTGTTGCCATCGAGGATAAAAAGATGGGGTTTATATCATATTGCTTGAGTTTATCCCTCTACATCATGTCATCTTTCTTAATGTGTTACTCTGTTCTTATGAACTTAATACTCTAGATACAGGAAGGAGTCGCTCGATGTGTGGATTAATAGTAGTAGATGCAGAATCGTTTCGATCTACTTGTTGCGGACGTGATGCCTATATACATGATTGAGGGAGTCCCGGATTGGGGGTGTCCGGATAGCCGAACTATCATCATCGGCCGGACTCCAATCCCGTGTCCGGATGGGACTTTCCTTGGCGTGGAAGGCAAGCTTGGCGATACGGATATGTAGATCTCCTACCATTGTAACCGACTCTGTGTAACCCTAGCCCTCTCCGGTGTCTATATAAACCGGATGGTTTTAGTCCATAGGATAGAACAACAATCATACCATATGCTAGCTTCTATGGTTTAGCCTCCTTGATCTCGTGGTAGATCTACTCTTGTAATACCCACATCATCAATATCAATCAAGCAGGACGTAGGGTTTTACCTCCATCAAGAGGGCCCGAACCTGGGTAAAACATTGTGTCCCTTGTCTCCTGTTACCATCTGCCTAGACGCACAGTTCGGGACCCCCTACCCGAGATCCGCCGGTTTTGACACCGACAATGATCATGCCTAAATAATCTCATAACTATGCACTTTTCTATCAATTGCTCGACGGTAATTTGTTCACCCACCGTAATACTTATGCTATCTTGAGAGAAGCCACTAGTGAAACCTATGGCCCCGGGTCTATCTTTATCATATAAGTTTTCCATCTATTTTTATTTGCAATCCCTACTTTCCAACCTATATCATACAAATACCAAAAATATTTATCTTATCTTATTATCTCTATCAGATCTCACTTTTGCAAGTTCCCGTGAAGGGATTGACAACCCCTTTATCGCGTTGGTTGCGAGGTTCTTGTTTGTTTGTGTAGGTGCGTGGGACTTTTGAGGAGCCTCCTACTGGATTGATATCTTGGTTCTCAAAAACTGAGGGAAATACTTATGCTACTTTGCTGCATCACCCTTTCCTCTTCAAGGGAAAACCAACGCAGTGCTCAAGAGGTAGCAGGTAGACATCCACACACATTTAGTTTTCCCGCACCATATGTGATAGTGTTTGACATCACACATGCTTTGCAAACAACAACTATGTGCATTGTTACACACGTTTCCTCTCTGTGAACCATGTTGGATTATGATGTATATCGCACAAGCTGTGCTTTATTAACCGTGTGCGCCGTAATGACTTCCACACCTAATTTCGCCCTAATTTAATTGATGCTATTTAAAATTGTACCCAATTTAAACTTGAAAGTAGGCTATAGCTTTATTCATATCCATCAGGTTCAAACAACCAATGCATTATTCGATTCACAGGTACGTATGTTTAAGAATTACATAAGCACCAAATAAAGAATGATGAACCAGGGTTCTATACTTGTACTATTACAAATGGTAAAGAAAGAGCGACAGACATTCTAGTTGCTGAACAAGGTGAAGCGAAATGGCCCTATTGTGCTCTCCTGGATGCAGAAGGCACACACGACTCTAGTCCAACCTCTTGTGATGGCCGGCGGCCAATCATGTAGTTTGAGAGTAATCTTGAATAAACTGCTTCAGGATCCACTGCAAAGGAAAAAAGATTTAGAAATTTTCAGCTAACACAACTCATTACGGGCAGTAAAAAGAAGGCTACATGGTTCTTACTTACCATCCTGTAGTTCACTGTTGTCTTGCATAGAGTGTAAACGAATAGTTCGATTCACATATTTTGACCCATTTTAATAACAACCTTTATCAGTTTCCTCACTTGATGCTGGTTCATGGATATCTCATTGCCCCATACGTAGAAAGGGTCGAAGTGTGATCTTTGGCAATGACATATGTACCTAAAAGCACCAAGTTAATATTAGAAGCTAAACAACAATTGCAAAATGACATAGTACAACACTCCCTCCATCACATTATATAAGATTTTATTACATGTATATCTAGACATCATCAAAACATTAAGGTAACACTCTTCCTTGTTGCTATGTAGCCTGGGATTGCATATTTAGTCATTCAGTACAATGCATGTTGCTATGTAGCCTCAGATATACGCCCTCCATCCCAAAATAAGTGTCTTGAGCTTAATACAAATTTGTACTAGAGCTAGTACAAAGTTGAGACACTTATTTTAGGAGAGAGGGAGTATTAAATATGGCCCTAGTTAACCTACTAATAAATGGGTTACATATATATTCAGTGAAATGTCCTATTCGACGATTAATCCCTTATCAGCCCCCGGGCTATATGGTACCAGCTACCGATATCCTAAACAGTGAGTACATATAAGCAATGCAATGAAACTAACCTCCATGGAAAACAACACTGTTCTCAATATTGTTCTATATGAGTACATATAAAGGCATGTTAAGCACAACAGGCTAAACATCAACCAAATATATCCATGGTAGACAACATAATATACAAATCATAGCTTCAGTGTGCAGGCTTAAGCATGCTACTTAAGCAAAACAAGAAGTGGAAAGGTGTGTTAACTGCATCAGGCATATCATTTAAAAACAAGAAAATAATCATTCAAACTGGTATTGTACAGGTCTAAAGTACACTAGCTATTGTTAAAAAATGAAAAGGCATGTTAACTGCAATATCCTTAACAACAACCAAATAACGTAATTCATAGTGGTATTGTTGAAACTATCATTGATGAAATTGAACTGCACGGCAATAGTTGCACATATAGAGCATCACATTGTGAAGAACTGAAATAAACAAGGCATAAGGACAATGTCTAGCCAATCCTTTAAAAGTTAAAGGACTAAAACCCTTAGTGGATATATATACTCTAGCAAATTTTGGCCGTTTCTAGTCGATCCCCTAAACTTAACGTTGTAAACTTCAATTTGATCAAGTTCAAAGCAGGTTCAACCAAAAGTAGCATGCATTCAAACATAAACATAGATAGTTTTGCATAACTGAACTAAGCTAAACTACTTTCTGTCGAATTGGAGGTCGAGCCAATCCTTCCTCATCAGGTACAATGTGTCGCGAGCCAGGTCCGGGCTGGTGCCATCGTCAAGGTCATTGGGGAAGACACTCCTCCACTCGTCGACATCGATCTCCTCGTCCTCGCCGCCCACCTCGACGCCCTCCGCGCTGCCGTCCTCGCCGCCTTCGACCTCATCATCAGAGCAGAGCGCGATAACCTCGCCGCCCTTCACGCCGCCGTCCTCGTTGACATATGTTGCTTTGTGCTCACTACTAAATGCCAAATCATTGTTAATTAAAATTGGCTTTGATATACCTTGGGATCCGGGTGGATCCATTACTTGAGCACTTTATGCCTAGCTTAATGGTTTTAAAAAAAGCGCTGCCAGGGAGACAACCCGGAAGTTTTAGAGAGTCATTTATTTCTGTTGAGTTCTTTTATAAATTTTAAAAACAAAAAAATATAGTGGGGAACTTAAAACTTCACAAAAAGAAAAGTGAAAGTGAGAAGGACGAGCACCGTGGAAGCGGGAGCATGCCTTGAACTTTGTTCATGCCCATGGAAACTTTGTGAATCTTGAATTACAGAAACTTTTCAACAAAAATAATTATCCCCTTGTACAATTTCATTGTATTATAAAAATAATGTGCCAAGATTTGCCTTTAGGATGAGTAGATTGCTTGTTGGTTTGTGCGGTGCAAAATAGAAACTTTGGCTGTAGTGCTCGATTTTACATTTTTTACTGGAACGTCAAACGGTTCTGAAACTTTTTGCACTGTCTTTCTATACAATTTTTTTATTTTTTCCTAATTTTTTCAGAATTTTTAGAGTTACATAAGTATTGTGGATGTTCAAATCTTTACAGACTGTCCTGTTTTCACAGATTGCTGTTATAGCTTCATTATTTGCATATGTTTGATTTCTTGTTGAAGCCTCCTTGACTTGGGGCCATAGAATTGTGATAGCATACAATGGGTAATGTTTGTTTATAATTATATAATAATGTTGCAGCAGTACATGATGGGATTTCATTGCCATTTTCACTAACCCCGCCACTAAAAGTTTGTTCAAGTTTTGTGTGGATGAAGTGTTCGAAGATCGAGGAGGTCCCGATATGAGGAGAAGGAGGAGAGGCAGGAGCTCAAGCTTGGGGATGCCCAAGGCACCCCAAGTAAATATTCAAGGATACTCAAGTGTCTAAGCTTGCGGATTCCCCGGAAGGCATCCTATCTTCCTTCAACAAGTATCAGTATGTTTTCGGATTCGTTTCGTTCATGTGATATGGGCAAATCTTGGAGCGTCTTTTGTATTTAGTTTTATTTTTTTTCTTTTATGCACCATGCTGGTATGAGATAGTCCATGGTTGATTTATAGAATGCTCGTTGCACTTCACTTATATCTTTTGAGTATGGCTTTATAGAATGCTTCATGTGCTTCACTTATATCATTTGAAGTATGGATTGCCTGTTTCTCTTCACATAGAAAACCGATGTTCGTAGAATGCTCTTTTGCTTCACTTATACTTGTTAGAGCATGATATTCTGTAGAAAGAATTAAACTCTCATGCTTCACTTATATCTATTTAGAGAGTCAACAAGAATTGGTCAATTGCATGGTTAGTCATAAAATCCTGCATAAAACTTATGGATCACTGAATATGATATGTTTGATTCCTTGCAATAGTTTTGCGATATAGAGATGGAATATGTGGGAGGTACTAGTAAACGGTTGTGGTTAGTAAGAATATTGGTGTTAAGGTTTGTGATTCTCGAAGCCTGCACGTATAGTCTCTCGTTATGCTATGAAAGTTGGAGCGCAATTTATCCTTGATTTTCTTCCTTATGAGTGGCGGTCGGGGACGAGCGATGGTCTTTTCCTACCAATCTATCCCCCTAGGGGCATGCGTAGTAGTACTTTTCTTCGAGGGCTAATAAACTTTTGCAATAAGTATATGAGTTCTTTATGACTAATGTGAGTCCATGGATTATGCGCACTCTTACCTTTCCGCAATTTGCTAACCTCTACGGTACAGTGCATTGCCCTTTCTCACATCAAGACGTGGTGCAAACTTTGCAGGTGCATCCAAACCCCGTGATATGATACGCTCTATCACACATAAGCCTTATTATATCTTCCTCAAAACAGCCACCATACCTACCTATTATGGCTTTTCCATGGCCATTCCGAGATATATTGCCATGCAACTTCCACCGCTTCCGTTTTGATGACTTGAGCATTCATTGTCATATTGCTTTGCATGATCATATAGCTGACATAGTAGTCGTGACTCAGCCACCGTGCATCATTTTTATACATGTTATGCTAGAGCATCTATCAGAGGCATTCATATAGGGTCATATTTTGTCATAGGTATCGAGTTGTAATTTTTATTCCTTTTGAGTTATAAGTAAATAGAAGTGTGATGATCATCATTTTTAGAGCAGTGCCCCGATGAGGAAAGGATGATGGAGACTATGATTCCCCCACAAGTCAGGATGAGACTCCAGACAATGAGAGAGAAAAAAAGAAGAAGAAAAAAAAACGAAAGAAAAAGGAAAAAATAAACAAAGAGAGAAGGGGCATGGTTAGTATCCTTTACCACACTTGTGCTTCAAAGTAGCACCACGTTTTTCATATGGAGAGTCTCACATGTTGTCACTTTCATATACTAGTGGGAATTTTTCATTATAGGATCAGATGCATACCCACTTGTTTTCATATGGAGCTTTCATACACTTATATCTCTTAGTGCATTCGTTGCATGGCAATCCCTACTCCTCACGTTGATATCAATTGATGGGCATCTCCATAGCCCGTTGGTTAGCCGCGTCGATGTGAGACTTTCTTACCTTTTTGTATTCTCTACATTTACCCCTATCATCATACTCTATTCCACCCATAGTGCTATATCCATGGCTTGCGCTCATGTATTGCGTGAGGGTTGAAAAAGCTGAAGCGCGTTAAAAAGTATGAACCAATTGCTCGGCTTGTCATCGGGGTTGTGCATGATTTATACTTTGTGTTAAGAAGACAGAGCATGACAAGACTATATGATTTTGTAGGGATAGCTTGCTTTAGCGTTGATATTCTGAAAGACATGATTGTTTATTGGGATGCCTGAGTATTGATGTCTTTATGTCAAATTATAGACTATTGCTTTGAATCACTTATGTCTTAATATTCATGCCATGACTAGATATATGATCAAGTTTATGTTAGGTAGCATTCCACATCAAAAATTATCTTTTTTATCATTTACCTACTCGAGGACGAGCACAAATTAAACTTGGGGATGCTAATACGTCTCCACCATATCTATAATTTTTTATTGTTTCGTGCCAATATTATACAAGTTTTACATACTTCTGGCAACTTTTTATATGATTTATTTGGACTAACTTACTTATCCAGTGCCAGTTCCTGTTTGTTGCATGTTTTTGCATCAGAGAAAATCCTTATCAAATGAAGTCCAAACGTGATGCAACTCAACGGAGAATTATTTTCGAATATTTGTGAATTTAAGGAGTTGGAATCACTGCAAATGGAGGCCTACACAAACCACGACACACCAGGGCGTGCCCCAGGCCCTTGGCACGTGGTGGTGGGTGCTTCCCTCCTCGAACGCCAGTTGGAGCTCTACTTCGGGCACAAGGAAGCTTATATCAGGAAAAAATCGTGTAAAAAGATCAGCGCAATCGAAGTTAAGGATCTCTGGGAATATAAGAAACGGTTTTCAGCCAGATCTGGGGAGCGCAAAACAGAAAAGAACAGAGAGGGAGATCCAATCTCGGAGGGGCTCCCACCCCTCCGCCGCCATGGAGACCAAGGACCAGAGGGGGAACTCTCCTCCCATCTAGGGGGGAGGCCAAGGCAGAAGAAGGAGGGGGGGAGGCTCTCTCCCCCTTGCTTCGTGTGGCGCCGGAGTGCCACCGGGGCAATGATCGGGATGACGATCTACATCAACAATCTTGCTACCGTCAACACCAACTTTATCCCCCTCTATACAGTGGTGTAACACCTCTTCTCCCCGCTGTAATCTCTACTTAAACATGGTGCTCAACTCCATATACTATTTCCCAATGATCTATGGTTATCCTATGATGTTTGAGTAGATCCGTTTTGTCCTATGGGTTAATCGTGATCTTGGTTAGTATGACTGTATATTTTATTTTTGGTGCTTTCCTATGGTGCCCTCTGTCTCGCACAGATGTGAGGGCCCCTCGCTGTAGGGTGTTGCAATATGTTCATGGTTCGCTTATGGTGGGTTGCGAGAGTGACAGAAGCTTAAACCCGATTAGGTGGGCTATGACATATGGGATAAAGAGGACTTGATACTTAATGCTATGGTTGGGTTTCACGACCTTAATGATCTTTAATAGTTGCGGATGCTTGCTAGAGTTCCAATTATAAGTGCATATGATCCAAGTAGAGAAAGTATGTTAGCTCATACCTCTCCCTCATATAAAATTACAAGAATGATTACCAGTACTTGTTATCGATTGCCTAGGGACAAATGACTTTCTTGTTGACAAAAGCTATGTACTTTTACCACCTTGCAATTTATCCGTAGTTTTATTCTCGCAAAGTACTCATAGTTCTATTCTTGCAAAATAGTTTCATACTTGTTTTAGGTAAATCAAACGTCAAGTGTGCGTAGAGTTGTATCGGTGGTCGATAGAACTTGAGGGATATTTGTTCTGCCTTTAGCTCCTCGTTGGGTTCGACACTCTTATTTATCGAAGAAGGCTACAAACGATCCCCTATACTTGTGGGTTATCAACCAGCTACACCCTTTCTAACCCCAACCCCAGCAGATAGTAACCCAGTTCCAGTTGACACAACACCATCTCCACCACAGAGCACCCAAACACGAGCAGTTAGTAAGGCAATTGTGGTGCCCAAAACACGAGGACCACCACTCCGAACCCCAAGTCAACGCTTAAAGTAGAAGAAGAATTGTTCTCAGGTCAGGTTCCGTAGCTATGGTTCATACCCCTTTGCTCTTACATCACTATATTTACTAATACCAACTAATTTCAAATTTGAAGGATGCAATTGAAACTCCAATGGTGCAACAGGTATGTTTTAAACCTATTTCTTTAACGTGTTTGCTGTTGTAACTTGCTCTATGTTGATTTTAGTTTCAATTGAATAAACAGTTGTGTTCTCATGCCTTGCACATTACAAGTGTTGTTATTGTTGTGTAGTTTCCCACACTTATATTTTGTCTATGCTGCTTTGTCTTAAACAGATATGATTTGAACTGTCTCTATCTTGATTTGGCAACATAAACTAGAATGATATAGACCATACAGTGACCATATAACATAGATATATGTTTGTTTCATGTTGTTATCCTATCCACCTTACTACTGAACTGGTTTACCAAAATGAGTTTCATATACAACATGGTAAACATGTGATATGTCTGCTTGTTTCTCTTTTAGAATGCGGACAAAATATTGGAGAAGGGTACTCCATTATGCAATGGTAAAGGAAGTAATGCAGATAAGGTTCAAGATAGTGAGGTATCCCTGTTGGTCTCCAAGAAAGCTGATAAAAACTATATTGAAGACACTGAGACAACCCCAAAGTCCTGTCTTGATGTAGTGTTTGAGTTACTGGCCACTACTGCTGGCACCAGCTCTTCGAACTCGCTGCCTGAATTAGTTTGGCTTCTTGAGTCTCAACTTCAAGTTGAAAGACATTGATCAGATGTGATGCGATAGGAAGCCGAAGGACTGAGGAAGCCCCTGCAGAACTCAGATGCATACTTTCTGGTGCAACAGCAAGCGCTGGAGGATTTAAGCGCGAAACAAGAGAAAGCTAATAAGCTTGCTAAGCATCTTGCCAGCATGGTGGATACCCAGGATATTGTTTCTTGAGCTCTTGTTAAGTGGTTTTAGTGCTGGACTTGTTTTGTTGCGGTGTTTATTTGCACTGGTCACCAACTTTGACAACCAGTGTATGTAATATGCTGCTTTGTTCCCCATATTTGCACTGGTGGTGAACTTTGATACCCAGTGGATGTAATATGTGTAATAGTCGTGATAGCCTAGCGTAAGTTGCTTCCTTATTTATTTCCTTGTTGTCTTGTTTATTTGTTTGCTTGTAGTCAGTGCAGTTCTTTTTCCGTGGTTTGCTAGTGGCTGCAATAACCTATTTTTTAAAACTAGGCCACAATAACCATGGGCTACATATTTACTGTGGTGACCATGGGCCTCCTACGGGCCATAGAAACAATGGGCCGTCTACGGGACGTAGAATCAATGGGCCTTCTACGGGTCGTATGATCGATTGTCCAAACATGGGCCAATAATGGACCGCATTATGGGCCATAAACGGGCTAGAGTTGAAATCATCCATTCATGGGCCGACCATAACGGTTCGTCGTTAATCGATCGTATTTGATGATGCTATGAAAACGTCTCAATGGATTAACGGGCCACGAACAGACCGACTTTAACCACGGGCTGAATTTGGCTCACAATTGGAATAGGCCAGTAACGGACCATAAGTAATCGAATGCTGCAAATCAGCCCAAGAATAAATGGGCCCTGAGAAGGCCGAAAGATAACATGGGCAGGAAACAGCCCAATGGAATAATGGGTTGTTAATGGGTATAAAGTGATACACTGTTCATTACGGGCCACGAGAACGGCTACGTGCGTATGAGTGTACAAGGGTCCGAATCCTTTCTATGGTTGCCATGGGCCTCCTTTTATAGATCAAGGGGTCACCACAGTGGCAAATCAATCATTACAAACCAATTAGATAGCGAATAGTGATATCATATCTAACTCTGCAGGCTGATAGATTGCATTAAATGCGCCGTTCAATGTCACGTCATAGCTTGCCCGGCAGGTTCTTCCGGGCCGTTTCGCCGGCTTGGCGCCTGCTCGCTCGACACGTCGTAGGACGGTGTCGCTTGTAGGTATTTTTTGTAGGAGGTGGCCACCATGTGGCATATAGTAGCCACTTAGTCACCCTGAAGCTTGACACCGCACTGATCGATGACGTACGTCGTGGTGAGGTGGTGCGGTGAAGTGGCTTGCATTTGCTAGTCCGGCAGGCATGCTGGGACGATCCGGGGGGCTTGCTTCCAGGGATAACCTTGTCTTCGCCAGGCTCGCCTGCCCGACAAGGGAGGTTTTTCCCTTAGTAGCATCTTTCCCCTCTGGCTAGTCTTGGCCATCTCGATATGTGCTTGGCTCCTTCAAGGGAATCGACCCATCTTGCTTGGATTGATCATGGTGTTGAAAACTTGCCATTGCTGATAGCTCGCCGTCCGTGCACAAGTCAGGGGGAAACATGCATCCCTGTTTGTGTACCCCGACAAAAGGGCCTCATATGGGCAGAAAGATGTCATGGACCATACATGGGCCAGAAGTTACAACGGGCTGGAATTAGATTGGATGGCCCAGATGATGCTACTGGGCCTAATTTGGATAGGCCATAATGGGCTGTGAGTTAGCGGGCTGCAAATGGGCTATATGCGAACAAGCCGCTAGCAGGCTTTAAGTGCGTCGGCCGTTACCTTTTGACCCGGTCAAACAGACCGGCCTTTCGACCTGAATGGGCCACTGTTGGGCCGAGACACGTGTCGACGTATCATAGGTGCGTCCCCTCCATTTGTTGGATGACAACTGTCCGAACGCTGGGCCGGCACGTGGATTTGCCAGTGAATGAGAATTTTACACGTGGAAAATCCCCATTGGTCCGGGCTGTTAACGGGCTATCAGATTCAAACCAGAACACGATAGCTTAACAATTACCATTATGGTGGATGCCACATGTCGGTTACCCTTGACGAAAGCACTTCCATGACGCGCCATTTATCATCATGGAAGTGGACACTTCCGTGATGATAATTTTGGTAATGTCATGGAACACTTCTACGACAGCACGGGTGTGACTATCTTGATTCTATCATAAAATCGTCATGGATGTACATGCATGACAGAAAACGTGACCTACTGTGACAAACACGTGTCATCACGGAAGTGTATTTTTTTTGTAGTGTTGACTCTAAGATAGTAGCTTCTTTTTTTTGAATCTTTTGCCACTCATGTTAATCTCCCTAAGGAGAAATGGTTTAAATATCATCCTCCCATTGAAGTCAAAGTAGTAGAACCTATTAAAGTTGAAGAAGAAACTATTACTTATAATGTTGATCCTATTGTTCCTACTGCTTATATTGAGAAACCACTTTTTCCTGTTAGGATAAAGGAACATGCTAAAGCTTCAGCTGTGGTTCATAAGGGTTATACTAGAACAGCTACACCCCCTGAACAAATTAAAGTTGAACCTAGTATAGCTATGGTTAAAGATCTCTTGGTCGATAATATTGATGGGCACGTTTTTTATTTCTGTGATGAAGCTGCTAGGATTGCTAAACCTGATATTAAAGATAAACATAGACGTATTGTTGGCATGCCTATTGTTTCTGTTAAAATAGGAGATCATTGTTATCATGGCTTATGTGATGTGGGTGCTAGTGTGAGTGTAATTCCTTTTACCTTATATCAAGAAATTATGAATGATATTGCACCTGCTGAGATAGAAGATATTGATGTTACTATTAATCTTGCCAATAGAGATATTATATCACCAATTGGGATTATTAGACATGTTGAAGTCTTGTGTGGGAAAATAAAATACCCTACTGATTTTCTTGTTCTTGGTTCCCCACAAGATGATTTTTGTCCCATTATATTTAGTAGACCTTTCTTGAATACTGTTAATGCTAGGATAGACTGTGAGAAAGAAATTGTTACTGTATTTTGGGATGTGTCTCATGATTTTAATTTCTCTAAGTTTCATAGACAACCCCATGATAAGGAATTGCCTAGTAAGGATGAAATTATTTGCCTTGCTTCTGTTGATGTGCCTCCTACCGATCCTTTAGAACAATATTTGCTAGACCATGAGAATGATATGTTTATGAATGAAAGAAAGGAATTAGATGAAATAATCTTTAATCAAATGTCTGTTTTGAAACAGAATTTGCCTGTTGAAATCCTTGGAGATCCTCCTCCACCCAAGGGTGATCCCGAATTTGAGCTTACACAATTATCTGATACTTTGAAATATGCTTATCTTGATGAAAAGAAGATATATCCTGTTATTATTAGTGCTAACCTTTCAGAGCATGAAGAAAAGAAATTATTGAAAACTTTGAAGAAGCACTGTGCCGCTATTGGATATACTCTTGATGATCTTAAGGGCATTAGCCCCACTCTATGTTAGTACAAAATTAATATGGAGCCCGATGCTAAACCAATTGTTGATCATCAACGACGATTAAATCCTTATATGAAAGAAGTGGTAAGAAATGAAATACTAAAGCTCCTGGAGGCAGGTATAATTTATCCTATTGCTAATAGTAGATGGGTAAGTCCCGTTCATTGTGTCCCTAAGAAGGGAGGTATTACTGCTGTTCCCAATGATGAGAATGAATTGATCCCTCAAAGAATTGTTATAGAATCGTAATTGATTTTCACAAATTAAACAAAGCTACTAGGAAAGATCATTACCCCCTACCTTTTATTGATCAAATGCTAGAAAGATTGTCCAAACATAGACATTTTTGCTTTCTAGATGGTTACTCTGGTTTCTCTTAAATTCTTGTGGCAAAAGAGGACCTAGAAAAGACCACTTTTACTTACCCTTTCGGTACTTTTGCTTATAGATATATGCCTTTTGGTTTATGCAATGCACCTCCTACCTTTCAAAGATGTATGACTGCTATATTCTCTGACTTTTATGAAAAGATTGTTGAGGTTTTCATTGATGATTTCTCCATTTACGGAACTTCTTTTGATGATTGCTTAAGCAACCTTGATCATGTTTTGCAGAGATGTGAAGAAACTAATCTTGTCTTGAATTGGGAGAAGTGCCACTTTATGGTTAATGAAGGTATTGTCTTCGGGCATAAAATTTCTAAAAGAGGTATTGAAGTTGATAAAGCTAAAGTAGATGCTATTGAAAAGATGTTGTGTCCTGAAGATATCAAAGGTATAAGAAGTGTCCTTGGTCATGCTGGTTTCTGTAGGAGGTTTATTAACGACTTCTCTAAAATTTCTAGGCCTCTCACTAATCTCTTGCAAAAAGATGTTCCTTTTGTTTTTGATGATGATTGTGTAGAAGCATTTGGAATACTTAAGAAAGCCTTGATTTTTGCACCTATTGTTCAACCACCTGATTGGAATTTACCCTTTGAAATTAAGTGTGATGCCAGTGATTATGCTGTTGGTGTTGTTCTAGGATAAAGAGTTGATAAGAAATTGAATGTTATTCATTATGCTAGTAAGACTCTAGACAGTGCCCAAAGAAATTATGCTACTACTGAAAAAGAATTTTTAGCAGTTGTTTTTGCTTGTGATAAGTTCGGATCTTATATTATTGATTCCAAAGTAACTGTTCACACTGATCATGCTGCTATTAAATATCTTATGGAAAAGAAAGATGCTAAACCTAGACTTATTAGATGGGTTCTCTTGCTGCAAGAATTTGATTTGCATATTATTAATAGAAAGGGAGCTGAGAACCCCGCTGCAGACAACTTGCCTAGGTTAGAAAATGTTCTTGATGACCTACTGCCTATTGATGATAGCTTTCATGATGAGCATTAGATGTCATAAATGCTTCTCGAATGCTCCTTGGTATGCTGATTATGCTAATTACATTGTTGATAAATTTATACCACTTAGTTTCACATACCAGCAAAAGAAAAAGTTTTTCTATGATTTAAGACATTACTTTTGGGATGACCCACACCTTTATAAAGAAGGAGTAGATGGTGTTATTAGACGTTGTGTACCTAAGCATGAACAGGAACAAATCCTACGCAAGTGCCACACCGAGGCTTACGGAGGACACCATGCTGGAGATAGAACTGCACACAAGGTATTACAATCTGGTTTTTATTGGCCTACTCTCTTCAAGGATGCTCATAACTTTGTCTTGTCTTGTGATGAATGCCAGAGAATTGGCAATATTAGTAGACGTTAGGAAATGCCTATGAATTATTCACTTGTTATTGAACCATTTGATGTTTGGGGCTTTGATTATATGTGGCCTTTTCCTTCCTCTAATGGGTATACACATATTTTAGTTGTTGTTGATTATGTTACTAAGTGGGTAGAAGCTATTTCAACTAGTAGTGCTGATCATAACACTTCTATTAAGATGCTTAAAGAAATTATTTTCCTGAGGTTTGGAGTCCCTAGATATTTGATGACTGATGGTGGTTCACATTTTATTCATGGTGCTTTTCATAAAATGCTTGATAAATATGATGTCAACTATAGAATTGCATCTCCATATCATCCTCGGTCTAGTGGTCAAGTAGAATTGAGCAATAGAGAGATTAAATTGATTTTGCAAAAGACTGTTAATAGATCTAGAAAGAATTGGTCTAAGAAACTTGATGATGCATTATGGGCTTATAGAACTGCTTATAAAAACCCTATGGGTATTGACGGTGTCCTGGACTAGGGGGTACCCACCACATCGTCCCCCGACCACCTGGATGAGCCGAGGACCCCCATGGCGGCTCATTCATGGGCCAGTTCAGACAGCCCCTGCCGCATACAAGGAAGACTCCACAAGACTTGGCGCCCAAGACAAGGACTCTCCTAAAACCCTAGGCCTCCGGTGTCTTATATAAACCGAGGCCAGGCTAGTCAATAGGCATCTCATATTCATTACTACAATCTCGTGGTAGATACATGTACTCTGTACTACACTCATATAAAAACAATCAAAAGCAGCATGTAGGGTATTATCTCTTCGAGAGAGCCCGAAGCTGGGTAAAATCCCGTGTCCATGTTACCATCGCTCCAAGATGCCTAGCTTAGGACCCCTACTACGAGATACGCCGGATATAGAACCGACATTGGTGCTTTCATTGAGAGCCTCGAGGTCTCGCCGCGGATCGATGAAACAATCAGGTGATATTTTCCAGATTAGATATGTCCCACACTAGCTTATTTCTTTGAGAATCACTGTTCTCGGATAGCTACATTATTTTGCAGGTTCATCCGACATCAATTTCGATCTGAGATCGGATCGAGAGAATTCACACGCCGGTGGCCGCTAAGCCTCAAAAGTTGTACGGCCAAGGACTGTCCAAACCAGAGACGGTTCCCGAAGCAGGTCATCCGAGTGCTGGCCTCTAGCCGCACACAATCCCTGATTTCGGGTGACCTGGGGAAGATAGAATAGTCCTACTTGGACGACGCACATCATTGTTTACTTACTCCGGGTCTGCCATATCCCGTTGAGGTAGCATGGAGAGGTGTTGCATCGCGCAAAGCACTAAGACACCTTGGAAAGCTCAAAATTGATGGAGACTAGCAGTACATGCCCACGTGAAGGACTCCACTCAAAAGTACTAATCGATCGTTATGCTTCTCGAGGTCCGGTCTCCATACAAGGCGAAACCAGTTTGTTCATCTACAACCTTTTGATCTTGGATTTCTGTGTCTCGCTCCTCCGAACAAAAACATCAGGTTGTATTTTTCTAATTACCTATGTTATATATTAATTTCCACAGAATATTCTCTTTGCCCGTTTGCATGTTTTTTGTGTGTAGATATTTTGCAACTGGTTTACTGCTTGGTCTGCCGGTTGACGACTCGACGCGCTGGTCCATCCGGTTCCAATCCAGCCGGCTTCATGTGTAGTCAGACCGGTGCTGCATCCGCAGCTCGGCCTGCCAGTCGAATTCACACTACATTATGCAGTCACGGCACCATGCTGCCACTCCGTCGAGCTGACCTCGGCGCCCAGGCCACATCATTTCAATAATTTACTTTATGTATTTTAATTATGCATAGAATTTATTATCACTATTATTGTTAGTGTTCAATACTATTTTTGGGCACACACTATATTGTGTACACAGGGTTTTAACAGGACACACCATCACCTTGGCGTGCCGGAGTCTCCGTCCTGCTTGCATCACCAAGTGGGGTCACCACCTTGGCACATTACCCTGTGTGGGAATCACCTTGACATGGCCTCGTTGAGCTGACAAGCCATGGCACCAGCACCACCACATTGTCGTCGGACCGTGCAAACATCATCATTTGGAGAATTACAATCCATATGGACATGGATTCCGTTATGTCGAATCCGAATTGTGCTGCGACCACTACAACTTTTTGGTTTCACACATGGTCCTTGGGACGGCTGCGAGGCCGTACACCTTTTTCCGGCTTCGCAGGAAATCAACCAAGGTCCTGGTAATTCCTCTTCATGTGGACCATCAGGAAAGTCAATTAAATTATTATTTCTTCAATTTGTGTTATTAATTCACCAATTGATGCTACTTTTAGTCCCAGCACAAGCACGGATTTCTAGGTTTAATAGATAAATACTTCACCTTGCTTTGTTTGTTCACATGAAGACTAAACCTAATACTTTGACTCTTGCTATTTTTCATCAATTGCTGTTGCAACTCCTCGTGGAGGTCAACCCGACAAGAGGATCTAATTTTCCACCTTGAGCTGCTACCCATCGTCCTCTGATCGATTGCATCACCCGAGGAAATTTGCAGCCATGACCCGAGGTAGTACGCACACGTCCCAACGCCTAAAGTTGCTATTGCCCCAGTCACAGGGCGGTGCATGCACCCACGTGGAAGTGCCCATGAAGCTTTTTCTCACTCATTTAAGACTAGCCACAGTGGGAGTAACTTCAGCAGTAACATCGAGTCCAACTCAGCAAATTTGCTTATGTGGCAATGAGTTAATGAGGAGAGAGGTAGTTACAGTAACTTAGCTAGTTACTGTAACATCACATGTCCCAATGCAATATGAGTCTATAACCTAATAAATGAAGCTTTGCATGTTACCACACTTATGTTACTACCCACTATGAAGGTAGTAACATAGTCTAGGGATTTGTGTATGTTATTAGTGCATGTTACTATGCATTGTGGCTAGTCTAAGGCGTCCCGACGTGTTGCTGATCATCACGTCCGACCTAGCAAAGAAGCCTAATCAGCTAAGTTTTTTTTCTTTTCAAAGGGAACACGACAGAATTGTACTTCTAGTTTGATTCCTTTCCCGTGCTAATATTGCTACTCCATGTTAAGCACATTTCTTGAGATTTGACTGGTGAACAGTGCATCATGGACGAGCTATACTAATTCATGTGGAGGCACCACATTAGCTACCTTTTTTTATCTTCCAAGAAATCTACTTCGTCTGCGCCACCTCGGTGAGCCGACACCGTCGCCCCCCTCCATTGGCCAAGATGTGCCATCACCTAGCCAACCAGCTTCATCAGCTCGGCTGGAACGGGGCTTTGCATCGCCACATTGTCCGTGTTATGTCGTCACTTCGGAGTGCCAAGATCTCTGCTCCATCACCTCGGGACTGGCTCGGGGACTGGGACTTCGGCCGGGCCGAGGACTATGTCTTCATCCCGCCATAAGTCCGGACCTCATCATTAACATCGAGCACACTAACCAGCTAAGTTGCTTTCATGCTCAATTTGTTTTAATGATTAATTTTTGTTCGGCCTGACCAAGCATTATAATTTTTTGGCAAAAAGTTGTTTGTGAAAAACTTCCTTGTCAAAACTTTGTTTGTGACACACAAATTCAAATACCTCGTTTACTTGGGGGCTTCCTTTATGAAGCCTTTCCTCTTGCATATGATTATACTTGTATGGCTTCGTTCCTTCTTCATGTATTACGCCACAATATGCATCATGTTGACTTAAGTGTTCCGCAAGCTGGGTTGCCTTGCTCCTGTGTTTACCCCTACGTTCCCGATTGTTTGGCAAGGGAGTAAAGGGAGCACCTCTGTGATTGTCACGATCGGGTCATCTGAGCTCGGACCTCAGACTGGGTGAAGCCAAAAGCTAGCGCCCTTATTGTTTTCAATCATGGTTGGCACACAATGGAACTCATGAGTACAAAAAATCTATTGCACAAGTCTCATAGTAACAATGAGCAACCGAAGAAAGGTATCGGTGGGGATACTATTTTCTTCGAAGATGCTTCTTACACTTCGTCAGTAATATGGCATAAGTTCCCTCAGCGCGCTTTGTCTGTTACAGCCTTATGGCCTGATTGCATGGTTATCGGAAACACCATCGATATTCTCGACAGGTAGAGTACATAACACTTTTTGGCCCTTGACCGAAGAGGGAGAAGCCGACGGTCGGTTAAGGCATGTTTAAAGTTCGGGTGAACACATATATGATACAAGTACTTCGGTACATACAATCATTATACATAAAATTACTTTACCCAAGTCACTTTGGGGCTCTTAAATTTATATGAGTTGTTTTATAATAAGTGTTCTTCTTCTTAGTCATTGCAAAGTCTCTTTTTCACTCCTTTTTTCGACACGAGTGTGTGGTCACTAGCCTAATTTCTCTCTCAAAACCGCTAGAGTTTAGTTTGCTAAACTGGCCTAACGAGAAGTACTCTACCTTCGGGATAGGAGGTTGAAGCCGTAGGCTGACCCGCTTGAAGTCTTGAGATAGGATGTGTCATGTTAAAGCACGATAGAAGCACATTTTTTCTAAGACCAATTTTCGGATTGGCACGGAACACTTGATCTAGTTCGGACGTCAAGTTTTTACTGAAGTTTTTTTGGGTTTCCAAGCCTATGACACTTTTAAACTATTCGTGTATTTTCAGCATTAGTCTCGTAGTGCAACGCCGGACACCTTTAGAGATTCGGCAAAAACATTCTCAGACATTGCTATATATGCATCGGTTTCGAATTGTGTCTTCGGTCAATAGTTGGGTTGCCGGGCTCCTGTGCTTGCCTCCTACGTTCCGCTTTGTTCGGCTAGGTGTGCAAAGGGAGAAGCACTGCGATTGTGCTTCCAGCTTGCATGGTTAAGCACCTCAGTGGAGAAAGCCGAAAACTGACTGTCACAATAAGCGTAAAATGGTCAGTGATCCGATGACTGTACTAAACTATAAGATCGATAGAGGTCACTCCGTGTTAAATGATGGGTCGTTGATAACATTGGCCGAAGTGTTTACGACTTGACCTTGGTTGTCACCGAACACTAACTAGGGGCTAGTAGCTGGCCTCCCAACTTTAAGCTCCTATGACTAAGTGAAAGTTATAAAGCCCGCATATCTGATTGCCACGTTTCTGCTAACACAAACGCCTCCGGGCACCGAGACATCGGCTAAGGGTTGTCTGGTTATTGCAGAAACACCCTGCATAGTATTTACAAAGGGGTAGAAGCCGATGATGGGCCACTTTCAATTGATAAACGGTCGCAAGGGAGTTAAAATAAACATATATCATCGGTGTTTGTATTTAATATACGAGGGCTGCCTTCCATAATCATCATTATAAAGCCATAAATATGCATCAATTTGACTTAAGATTTTGGCCAAGCTGGGTTGCCTGGCTCCTGTGCTTACCCCTACGTTCCCGATTGTTCGGCTAGGCGGTAAAGGGAGCACCTCTGTGATTGTTACTACCGGATCATCCGAGTTAGTACCTCAGACTGGGTGAAGCCGAAAGCTAGTGATCTTAAAGGATATAATTGGCCGGCAACGACGGAGGTGAAAATTTAGGTTCACTAATGACCACATAGTTCGGGAACTTTCCCCAAACTAAAGCCTCAATATCCGCATTGATCGGAGATGAGGTTTCATGATCATGCTTCGCATGACAACCCAAAGAAAGGAACCGATAGCGGGACTATTTTCTTTGGAAGACATTTTTATGTTAAACAATAATATAACATATCTCTCTGTGTGCCTTTGTTTATAACACCGTATGGCCGGATTGCCTTGTTTGTCGTAAATAGGACAAACACTCCTCGGCTACTAGCCGAGGAGGTGGAAGCCGATGGTCGGTCAAAAAAGTTTTGTACAATGCGGATCCGAGCATTAATGATGTAAAGTACTCGAATACATAGAATCATTACACATAATTTGTGATTTTACTCCGGATATCGATCCTTAATTCGGCCACTCGTGCCCACATTAAGGCTCGGGGGCTACTGGGCTTCAGGCTTATCATTTACTAATATTAAAGGGGCACATCGATCCCCTCATCTGGTGTTGCCACCCAACCAGTGTCTTGGGGGCTACTGCATTGCCTATTCAATGCACAAAATTCAACGTGCTTAGTGTTCGGCTTGACCGAACTATGGGCAAACGCGTCTTCAGACAACAATAGGTACCATCTGGACCTATCCGGCATCAAGCTAATATATTACGGAAACTTCTCAAGACCCTCTCTCAAGGGCCCATTCATCGATCACTATTTCCTCTAATATACTACACCGCATTTCTATTCTTAAGTATGGTGCCGAGCTGGGAATTGATCCTCAAGCTGATTTTATGAATCGACCTGAGTCTCAAGGGCTACTGGGGGTAGCGGTTTGATTTTTTCCTTCAGGTGCCTCCCGGATATTAGGCCAACATGCACCTCGAGGGATACTAGCTATACATCTTGGCAGAGATTACATTGCACAATTCGGAATTAAATTCATAAAAATCAGCCCATGGCCGAGGTGGTGCACCACCTCGAATACAGTCCGGCATTGGTGCTCGACTACAAAAGACACCCCGGAAGCAGTCCGGCATAAAGCTCGGTTGTAAGTGGGTGGCTCTGTTCGGGATGTGACTATTTGTGTAAGCCGCCAAGGAGGGGCCGGGTTACACAAAGAAGACTCACCGGAAAGAAGCCCAAGACCAAGCATGAAGATGGCGGTTCAATACATGGTCTAAGGCCCACAGGCGACTTAAGGCCCGTCGTAGTAAACCATCATAATGGCATGACTTGTAACATAAGGTAGATTTAACTAGTCACCGAGCCGGACACTGTTTATAAGCCGGCCGGGACTCTGTAAGCCGTAGGGCGTCAACCCGTGTATATAAGGGGACGACCCGCCAGTGGCTTAGGGTAAGAAACAACTGATTGAGAGCTGGGCATAGCGTATCTCGCTCCCTGGTCATCGAAACATCAATACCAGCCCAACTAGACGTAGGCTTCCCTTCACCGTAAGGGGCCGAACTAGTATAAACCTCTCATGTCCTTTGTCCCGATTAACCCCTTCAAGCTTCCTAGTTGCGATGGCTCCACAACTAAGTCCTTTCACGAGGACATCTGACGTGACAATTCCACGACAGTTGGTGCCCACCGTGGGGCCACCGCACGGTGGATTTGAGTTCTTGAAGGGCAACTTCGAAGGGCTCAAGGGATACGTAGTGGGCCGGATGACCAAAATTCGTCGCGGCAAGATCTACATCAATGACGAAGGCTGGGGCCCCGACGCCGGCTCAATTGAGTACGGGTACCGGGTCCCCTTCGGCGGAATCCACGTCTTCATCGGCCGGATCGGTGAGCCGGGCCCTGAGCCGGACAACTGCACCGACCTCGTCGAAACGGCTCAGCGTGCGAGAAAGGCCCGAGTTCAACCTGTCATGAAGCGTGCCTTTGTGGGCTGCATCCACGGAGAGGAACTTTCGGAAGGATCTGAAGATGGTGGTGAGACGGCCATCCTCTCGGACAGTGATTCGTCCGCCGGTTCAACAGATTCACTATACCAAGTGCAAGACGGCGTGCTTGGGGGCTGTTCCGATGGCACTAGTATTCCGGACCCCTGTGAGCCGCCAAGATGGGCAGGAGTCTTCATGGCTGGTACTCAACCCAGCCAAAATTCTACAGCTGCTACAGCAATAACATCCAGGACGGGGGCAGCCGGGGCAGGAAGCCCTGTGCGCCCGCCGGCTCAGGTGCTGATAGATCTCATGGACAAGCTTACGACCCTATTAACCGCCACGGTTATTCCCACAAATAAAGATGAGCATGACATGGAGGTGGCATGGGTGTGTGAGGAGATAGCTCAGGCCAAGGAGGCCTTGGCAGCCGAGGACACTAGGTTAGTCGTAGAGCGGGCAGCTCTAGATGCACGGGCGCAGCGGTTGCAGTCAGAAGCCTACCAGCTCACGATGAGCCTAAACGCGTCCAACGAGGTGCTGAGGAGGAGACATCGAAAATCCCAGTCCCAATTACCTCCGGTTTATGATCCTCGGAATCTTTTCGCTACACCCGGAGCCGGTCCAAGTAACCCGCCAGATGCAAATCAATTTATGACAGCCGGGAGAGGAGGACCAACTCAGCCTCATGGGAGTATGGCTCCGCCCTGTTACGTGCCGATACCGCCGGGTCACTTTTCCAACCCCATGGAGAACTTAATCGCAGCATCGGCGCGCTTGGCGGCTCTCCCCGTGGACGGTGATGACCCGACAGCGGTGGAGACCCGGAGGGTCAGAGAACTTCTCCAAACGGCCCTGGCTCAGCAAGAGACTTATTCTTACAGCATGGACATGATTCATTCAACTCCTCCGCCTTGGTTAGCGCCGCCTCGTCAAAACTGGAGTCCGAGTTATAGCATGCACATGGAGTCTAAAGCTTTTTCAAGCAACACCCAGCGCCGTAACCAGCCCGGTGGCTATAATCCGGTGCAAGACCGAGTACGTCAGGAGAATGAGCGGGCGGCTCAGCTAGCGGCTCAACAGGAGGCTCATCATGATTTCCCAGAGTATCCGACGACTTCCGTTGAGACGGGAGTATCCCACTAGAACCGGCGGTGTTCCTTGTTTGGTATCGGCTCTGCGTAATGTGCGCCTACCCAAGGACTTCAAGGGACCTTGAAAGGTGCCGAATTACACGGTCGACTTGCAGCCCGGAGCGTGGATTGAAAGTTATGAGATGGCCATGGAACTGTTGGAGGTCAGCAATGTGGCAATGGCTAAGTATTTCACCATGATGTTAGATGGAACGGCCCGGTCTTGGTTAAAGGGTTTGCCACCCAATTCCATTGGTTCATGGGCAGAGTTAAAGACCCGTTTCATCCAGAACTTCAAGGACACTTGTAAGCAATCTATGTCGATTGTGGACTTGACAAACTATAAGCAGGAGGAGGGTGAATCCACGACTCATTGGGTGCGCCGGGTCAAGGAGATAATACATTCATCTGACAAGATGGATGCCGGCTCGGCAGTCCTCATGTTGGAGAAGAATTGCCGCTTTGAGCCGCTGAGGCAGAAACTGGGGCGCCTTAAGCGTGACTGCAACGATATGGGTATGCTGATGGCGGCTTTAGTCAAATATGCCAACTCTGATAGTACCAAGGATCCCGCGTCTGATGAGGAAAAGACAGGGAAGGGAAATAGGAACGGCAATGGAAAGGGTCAGCAGCATAACGCGATGAATCAAGGTGGCAATAAGCGTAAAGCGGACGACAACCCGGAGTTTGTAGCCAACGCTAATGCGCAAGGTAACAATCAGAGATGTAAGGGCAAGCCGCCCCCTTGATTTGGCGGGTCAGGCCCATCTCTTAAGCAGTTGCTTAATGAGCCTTGCCCGAGACACAGCACCCGGGAACGACCCGCCACCCACTTATGGAAAGATTGCACGATCTTGAAGGATTTTAAGAATCCCAACGCGTTTGGTGACAATTCTGGGTCCGGCGGCGGTTCAGGAGCTGGCGGTTTTCATGGCCCAGGCGGTGGTTCAAACTCCGGTTTTCAGGGACATCAAGGCGGTAATAATCAACAGCAGTCTGCTCAAGTAGAGCAACAGCAGCAGCAGTCGGGTTATCAAAGCCATTCGAAGCAGTTGAATAGTGGGCAGTATCACGTGTTTACCACTAGCTTATGCAAACGTGACCAGAAGGTTCATAAGAGGGCCGTGAATTCTGTTGAGCCGGCAGTTCCTCGTTATTTGAGGTGGTCAGAGCAGCCCATTGTATGGAGCAGAGAAGATCACCCTCCACGGGTTGATAATCCGGGTCAGTTAGCCTTGGTGGTAGCACCTCAGGTTGGTGGATATAAATTCACTAAGGTACTCATGGACGGAGGTAGCAGCATCAATATCCTCTATTATGAGACCTTTCGATGCATAGGGTTGACTGATAAGAATTTGAGGACATCCAACACTGTTTTCCATGGAGTGGTTCCTGGTAAGTCGGCTTAACCAGTTGGCAAGCTTGAACTGGAAGTGGCCTTTGGAGATGAGTATGACTCCAGGGCTGAGAAATTAATGTTTGAAGTGGTGAAAATCAGGAGTCCATATCATGCTCTGTTTGGGCGGCCGGCTTATGCTAAGTTCATGGCACGGCCGTGTTACATTTATTTACAGCTCAAGATGCCGGGTCACAGAGGCACCATCACTGTGCATGGGAGTCAAAAGGTAGCCTTGGAGTGTGAAGAAGGCGACGCGGCTTATGCTGAGTCTGCCTGTTCAGCGGAAGAGCTCAAATTTTATCAAGATAATGTTGACCCGGCAGATATGACCTCCCTGAAGAAGCCAACTACAGAGCATGACCCAGCATTGAAATTTAAATCGGTCGCTGATACGAAGCTTGTTGACTTCATCCCAGGCGATTCTTCTAAGCAATTCAGCATCAGTACCAATTTGGATCCTAAATAGGAAAGCGCGCTCATCGAGTTTATCCGTGAGAACCGGGACATCTTTGCATGGAAGCCTTCTGACATGTCGGGTGTACCAAGGGAACTCGCTGAGCACACTCTCAATATTGATCCGAAGTATAAGCCGGTCAGGTAGTTTCTCCGACGGTTCAACGAAGAGAGACGGAAAGCTATTGGGGAAGAAGTCGCCCGGCTCTTAGCGGTCGGGTTTATTGTTGAAGTTTTTCACCCGGAGTGGTTGGCTAACCCGGTGCTTGTACTCAAGAAGAACGGCACCTGGCGGATGTGTGTGGATTACACGGACTTAAACAAGGCTTGTCCGGCTGATCCCTTTGCTCTCCCTTGTATTGATCAAATCATTGATGCTACGACAGGTTGTGAACGTTTGAGTTTTTTGGATGCTTACTCTGGTTATCATCAGATCAAAATGGCAGTTAAGGACCAGGAGAAGACGGCTTTCATCACTCTGTTTGGAGCCTTCTGTTATGTATCTATGTCTTTTGGGCTCAAGAGTGCTCAGGCGACTTATCAGCGATGTGTGCAGAACTATTTACACGATCAAATCGGGCATAATGTTCATGCTTACGTGGATGACATCATAGTAAAATCCAGAGAGAAGGAAACCTTGATATCTGAATTGAAATAGACCTTTGATAATCTCTGGGTTTATAAGATAATGCTTAACCCGGCCAAGTGTGTGTTTGGTGTACCTGCAGGCAAGCTCTTGGGATTTCTGGTTTCGAACAGAGGCATTGAAGCTAACCCGGAGAAGATCAAGGCGATTACCTCTCTAGCTAAACTGGCGTGCATCAATGATGTTCAGTGACTGGCGGATCGTGTTGCTGCTTTAAGCCGGTTCATAAGCCGGTTGGGTGAGAAGGCCCTACCACTGTATCAGATGATGAAGAAAATAGACACCTTTGTCTGGAGTGATGCTCCTGATGCTGCTTTTGAAGATTTGAAGAGACAGTTGTCAGAGCCGCCGGTTCTTGCGGCTCCCATTGATAAGGAGCCATTGTTGTTATATGTGGCTGCTAATTCACGAGTCGTCAGTGTTGCTATTGTGGTAGAGCGTAAGGAAGCTGCCAAGGAGCATCTGGTTCAACGGCCGATTTATTACATCAGTGAGGTGCTATTGAGTCTAAACAAAGGTATCCACATTGGCAGAAACTTGTTTACGGAGTGTTTATGGCAAACCGGAAGTTGAAGCAGTATTTCCAAAGTCATCCGATAACTGTGGTAAGTTCTTCCCCCTTGGGAGACATCATCCAGAATAGGGAAGCCACAGGACAAGTCGCCAAGTGGGCTATTGAGCTTGGGCCTCATGGTTTGAAATATATGCCATGTACTGCTATCAAGTCTCAAGCCTTGGTGGATTTTATCATTGATTGGACAGAGTTGCAGGCACCTGAGGAGAAGCCGGATAACACGTATTGGACTATTCACTTTGACGGGTCCAGGCAGTTAGAAGGCTCGGGGGCTGGAGTTGTTTTAACTTCCCCTCGAGGTGACAAACCGGCTTATGTTTCCTTGTACTAACAACGCGGCTGAGTACGAGGCCTTACTCCATGGTCTCCGGATGGCTAAAGAGATGAACTTAAGCCGAGTAAGGTGTTTGGGCGATTCAGATCTCGTGGCCCAACAGGTATCAGGCAAGTGGGACTCCAAGGATCCTCTCATGGCGGCTTATCGTCGTGAAGTAGATGCTGTGGCTGGGCACTTCAGGGGCTATCAAGTGGAGCGCATTGATCGAAGGAAGAATGAGGCGGCTGATGCTTTAAGCCGACTGGGATCTCAACGTAAGCCGGTGCCGCCTAACACCTGTCTCGATGTTTTGCATAACCCTTCTGTCAAGGTACCTATAGAGGAAGAACTACCCGTGCCAGACCCGGAGGCGCAGCTGGTGGCAGCTCTTCACGCCATCCCAGATTGGACAATGCCATATTTGGCCTATATGACCCGGGGAGAGTTGCCTGAGGATGAGACCTTGGCAAGACAAATCGTCAGGCGGTCCAAATCTATGACGATTGTTCATGGCGAGTTACATCACTGAAGCGTCACTAGGGCGCTTCAACGCTATGTGTCGCCTGCGGAGGGCCAGGAGATACTTCGTGAGATCCATGAAGGGGATTGCGGCCACCATGCTGGGTCAAAATCTCTTGTAGCCAAGGCTTTCCATCATGGTTTCTATTGGCTGACGGCTCATGCTAATGCGGAGGATCTGGTCAGTAAATGTGACGATTGTCAAAAGTTCTCACGACGAGCTCATGTGCCGCCTCAAGAGTTGAGGATGATTCCAATCACTTGGCCGTTCGCGGTCTGGGGGCTTGACATGGTTGGGCCTTTCAAGAGGTCTAAAGATAAAAAGACACACCTCCTGGTGGCAGTGGATAAGTTTACAAAGTGGGTTGAGGCAGAGCCAGTCAGTAAGTGTGATGCAGCCATGGCGGTTTAGTTCATGAAAAAGGTGATCTTTCGTTTTGGTTTCCCACACGGCATTATAACTGATAATGGCACTAATCTCTCCAAGGGTGCCATGGAAGAATTCTGTCAACGAGAGCATATCCGGCTTGATGTCTCGGCTGTCGCTCATCCTCAATCCAATGGTTAAGCAGAAAGAGCTAATCAAGAGATCCTGAAGGGTATCAAGCCCCAGCTCTTTATCCCCTTACAGCGGACTCCGGGTTGTTGGGTGGAGGAATTACCCTCTGTATTGTGGAGCATCAACACTACGCCTAACAGATCTATAGGCTACGCACCTTTCTTCATGGTGTATGGTGCAGAGGCAGTCCTGGCAAGTGGCATCCGGCACGATTCACCCCGCGTGGCGGTTTACGTTGAGACTAACAATGAAAAAGCTCGTCAGGATGCACTTTACTTGTTGGATGAGGAGCGAGACTTGGAGATAGCCCGCTCGAGGATTTATCAACAAGACCTGCGCCGCTATCACAGCCGCCGGGTTAGGAGTAGAACCTTTTAGGAAGACGACTTGGTACTCCGGCTCATCCAGGATCAGACTGACATGCACAAGCTATCCCCGCCTTGGGAAGGACCCTTTGTGGTCAGCAAGAATCTGCACAACGGGTCATACTACCTCATCGATGTTCGAGAGCACAAAGACTCACGTAAGTCGGAGGAGGAAACCCGCCGACCATGGAATATTGCTCATCTTTGGCCTTACTATACTTAAGCTACCGGCTCTTAAGATGTATATATTTTGATAATGTATATATTATATAAAGCAATAAAGCAGGACCTCTGTCCTTTTATCCTCAAAAGTGTATATGTCTTCTTTATCAGGTGGTGAAAATAACCAACAGGGAGCGGATCCTACCTGAATCCGGTTTTCCTTTTAGTCCGGCTTATGATCATATTTGAATCTAGCCATGATCACTTGGGGGCTTCCTGTTCAAACATAGGTCGTATTCGAACCAAAGAGAACATAATTGTCGATACCCATTTGATTGGCATACTGCCAAACCCACTTGGGGGCTTCTTGATCATATTTGAATCATAGCTTAACCCCTTTGGGTCTGACGTGGATCGTATTCGAATCAGCGTCATTAAACAACTCTTATGGTCACTTGGGGGCTTCCTGTTCAAACATAGGTCATATTCGAACCAAAGAGAACACAGCTGTCGATACCCACTTGATCGACATCGCCAAAGCCACTGAGGCTATATGATCGTATCCGAATCTTAGCTTAACCCCTTTGGAGCGGTTTACTGGTCGTATTCGAATCAGAAGCCTTTGAATATTGTTTATTATCCGTTATATTTCATAAGTATAATTACTTGACTACTTTAAGACCTTTTTTGAAAAAGCACTATGAGGTGGATTTTTGTTCTTCCGGCTTAATATTGATCACCCCAGGTTATTAAGTGCCAGGTGAACATTACATGTTCCGACTTTCAGGAGTTGAATTTAACCACAAGGTGAAGGTCATATAAGCAGTCGAGATTACCAAGGGGATTGCAGGATAAGGCAAGCAAACTTTAACATTAAGGAAATAGACGATCAACATAAGCTAGAAATATATGTAGCGACGGCGGCTTACGAAAGTGTTAAGGTGCCATGAACATGTGCGAAGGCATGACAAACATTGAGAGGTTTTTTCTACCCTATTACAAGACTCCCCAAGTCTGAATAAATGGAGCATTGTTTTTTGCAAAGTCATAAAACGCCTGGCGGTTCACTCCTTCGGCGGGCTTGAAGATTCCGGGTTATCCTTATCCGCCTCTCCGTCGGTTGCTTTGTCCTGGAAGGTTGACGAGGCCCAATCAATGCCACTCAAGGCTTCAAACTCAGCTTCATCATCTATTAAACCGTCTGGGTCCACTTCAGGGGCAAAAGTATGCTTACGAATTGGAGGGATCAGGCTGACTTGATCATATGGAGTGTTTGGAATCCTCCGGTTCTCACTGTCATAGCCCGGCGAATACTTGGTAAGGTCAGTGTCGTTCCCAATGAGGGTAGCCACAGGACGTATGTCTTTGATGCAGGCGGTGAAATCTTGATCATCAAATATAGTACCATCCTCTTTCAGACTCGGGTATCCAAGAGCGAGGTCGGCCGGGTCTAGTTCTGGATTCCATGCTTTTGCCCGGCTCAACGCGGCCACGGCTCCGGCTCTTGAGGACGCCCGCCTTAAATCCTGGATCCGCTGAGGTAGCACAGTGAGACACTTCAGCACGTCTTGCAGGAGGTGGGGAGTGTTATTTGACAAAGCTACAACGGCCAAAGCACGTTGTGACCCGGTGTACAGCTGCTCCACTAGAGTGTAAACCGCTTTCAGCTTGATCAACATATTCTGCTTGAGGTTTGTGCTTCTGGGGCCTACATTCACAAGCACACAGTGAGCCGGAGATAACGATTACAATAGTCATCAAAGGAAGGATCACAATGTTTGAGGTTATGTACAGTAACTTACCGAAGATGGCTGAGACCATTTGAGATATCTGGCGCTTTAAGTCGGACAGCTCGGTTGTTGCTTCTGCAAGTGATGCCTCTGTCGTTTCGGCCTGGGTCACCAACGAAGCCTTCTCATCAGACCAGGTTTTCTTCTCTGCCTCAAACTCCTTCTTCAATTTCTCTTGTTCAGAGACGCTGAATTCAAAACTTGGAGTTGGCCTTTTGAATTTCAAGCTCTTGAGCTGTCAGACGACTCTTTAGATCATTAATTTCTGATTCAAATTTACTTATGCTGGCCTGCATTGATGTCGGGTTATAGTCAGAATCATGGTAAGGTAACATTAAGTCCCAAGCACTTTGCAAGCAAAGATACTTGGCACTTGGGGGCTAATGTATGCTGAAGAAATTTTAATTAACAAGGTCGGTTTATGTTAAGAAGTATGGTAAGATGACATTAAGTCCCAAGCAGTTTGCAAGCAAAGGTACTTGGCACTTGGGGGCTAATGTACAGCGCAAGTTCGAGGCATCATGTTACAACCGGATTAAATATCTTCTTTTTTGAACCGCACAGAGCAGGATTAAGCAGTTTTCTAAGTCTACAACATATTTATTCATAAGCAATAGACTTGGGGGCTGATACAGTAAGTAAGAATCAGGAAAATAGCATAAATTATACCTCAGATTTGTGTTGTATTTGTTTCACCATGTCAATCTCCAGGTCACGTCTGTTATGCACTTGATTCAGATAGCCCGAGACTATGTCTCCAATGCTTAAGTGAGTATAATCAGTAATGTCCAGCTTGGCCTTTCGGCGTTCGGTAAGTTCCTCCTTAGCAGAGCATTTGGCAAGGACAGTGGGCCGCCCTGGCTCAACAAACTGAGACCTCAGAACCTCAACTTCCGGGTCATTTTTCTTGACCGGGCTAGGAGCTTCCGGGTTGTCAGAGCTGTTGAGAGTATCCTCGGCGGGCGGGTCAAAGGTTGGCACCGGAATATCAGAGGCTGGTTCAGGCGGTGGCTGATGGGTGGAACTGTCAGGACCAGCTGTGCCAAGCTCTGGTTCAGCCACGACCGGGTCTTGGGACGGCTTATTCTTCTTTGCCCTATTACTGGGCTTCACTTGCATACTGCCAACAAAGGTAGAAGGATGAATACAAAAGCATGAGTAAGGTAAAGCCTAAGGTAAACAAAGTTACATTACCCAGGGGCAGTTTTGAAAGCCGGCATGTTAGACTGCATAGACTCGCCGGAGGAAGGAGAAGTATCTGCCACGACCGGTTTTCCGGGTAATAAATTTCCAGAAAAGACCGTCGTGCTCATCAGCCCCAGGATTACTGTTAGCTGATGAGGCTCCAACTTGATACAGAAATTCCAAGCAGAAAACAGAATATGTAGTACAAGACCATTCTGGCATGTGAGTACAACAAATGGTTTCTAGTGGTTGATGGCGGAAGCGGGTTGTGAAACATCAGTGTCTATGGGACTCCATTTCCCACGGGAACAGCTGACCAGGTTAACTCCTATCTTCGCGAGGCTGCTATCTCCATTACTTAGGTTCCGGGGCTGTCATCGCGTCGCTCCTCTTCGTGCAAGAAAATCTGGCCAAGACAATAGCCAGGGACAAGCCAGTGAGTACTTTGAATGTACTCGCAAACATTATGAACACAGGTATAATATAACAATGATGTGCTGAAAATATTTTATGCTCATGACGTCAGTCACAAAAGATAAATGAAACTCTGATGCATGCAAGCAAGTTATTCATAAAAATGCAATAACATGGTAGTATTAAAATTTATGAAACAAATAACCAGCAATGCCACAGTCGGGCGTCTTAGCGACACGACATAAAGGGCTTTAAAAGAAATGCCACAGTCGGGCGTCTGAGCGACACCACATAAAAGGGCTTTAAAAGAAATGCCACAGTCGGGCGTCTGAGCGACACCACATAAAGGGCTTTAAAAGAAATGCCACAGTCGGGCGTCTGAGCGACACCACATATAGGGCTTTAAAAGAAATGCCACAGTCGGGCGTCTGAGCGACACCACATAAAGGGCTTTAAAAGAAATGCCACAGTCGGGCGTCTGAGCGACACCACATAAAGGGCTTTAAAAGAAATGCCACAGTCGGGCGTCTAAGCGACACCACATAAAGGGCTTTTTTTTAAAATAAACAATCATAGTGAATATCTCG